>NC_137821.1:25191517-25701142 GCF_963921795.1 Nannobrachium achirus
GTGGTGGAAAAAGTCCATTATTTTATCTTAAGTATACTGTACATATATGTATAGTATATGTAAGTATCAATACTGCAATGTAGAAATACTCTGTTACAAGTAAAAGTCAGGAATTGAACACGTACTTACTTACTTACTTAGTACAAAAGTATTGGTATCAACTTTAAGTACCAAAAGTAGAAAATAATCATTATGCAGAATGTTTTTTCAATTACTGTATATAACATAATGTAAAAATCTTTTGAAAATAGCAGATTTATAGGCCTTTAGGGCTGAAGTGGTCAATGTATGTTTGTAATAATATTCAAAATCTACAAAGTAACCAGAATATCACAATAAACTGTAGGCTATTTTCCCAGGTTTCCTATAATTTTGTGTTTGTGCGCATGCTGATCTGCATTTAATGAATCAGCCTAATTTATTCAAATTAGGCTATTTATAGCCTGCTAGTTCAATGCTATGCACTCACATTAACCTACAATTTGTATTATCTCAGTGAGGAGGCTAAGGTGGGGAGAAGTCAAAGTTCTTTTTCTAGAAATTATGTGGTAATACCCACCAACCCCCACTGGCATGCTTTGGCAAGCAACCTTTACCCCTGCCCACAAAGTAAGTTCTTTATGAAGTCCTATGTCTCTGACATCTTTAAATATTGTACCTGCACGTACAGCTTTTTTGTGAGATGCTAAAATGAAATTGTTTTAACATCTGGAATGGTCAACTCAATTGCTTACCTGTCCCATTAGGCCCATCAGTAAGGCATATTAGCCTAGTTTGTATTTAACAATTAGTTGTGATCAGTTATTGTCCTAAATATTCACATTCTAGTATTTTGGATGTGTCAATTTGCGAATGGTTCTCAAAGTGGGCACTTGAGGTGGTTCCAAGGGGTCCCCAGCGCTGCAAGCTTGTACTTGTATACAGTAAGTGGTTAAATTGATGCTATACAGTATGAACTAATTTTGTTGGGACCCACTCAAGAGCAGTGATGGCTGAGTGGTTAGTGTCCATACCTAGGACTCCGGAGACCCCAGAGGTCGCAGGTACGATCCCCTGCTCCAGCTATCACTGCTCCCCCACTTGCGCTCCTTGTGGGCTGCCTCATAAGGGTTCAGCTGGTTAAGCTGAAAAAAAGCAGCTGGGTTGGGCTGCGATACCCGAATTTCCCCCGCGGGAGGAGTAGGTAACTATCATATCATTATCACTCAATGATCCCTGGACCCCACTTTAAGAACCACTGATCTGAGGAGCACACACTTCTCTGTAACTCCTGCTATTAAATCACTCAATATCCTGTAATGACCAGTGGGTTGAAGATCCAAAGGAAGCACCATGAAAACGAAACAGGAAACAGCTTTATTAAATATTTGCACATTAACCAACTCAAGCCAAAATACAACAAGACAAAGACAGGGTCTAATACTTTGTGACTTCCCTTAGCACATAACATAACATAACATAACACATAAATACCCATAATGCATTCCCCATAGCAAATAACACAATAACAACAACAGTACGCCCAAATTTTGCTTCCTGGCTAGGAAGTCCATTTTTTTTTATAATTTTTTCTTTTAACCCATTTGTCACCCAGTGCAAATTGCCTAAACTGTAATCCTGGGTGCTACTCTCTCTCTGCCAACCTGAGGAGATCCCTGAACTGAGCTCATGCTTCCTTCAATGCATGAGGAGAGAGCAGGTCGCTTCTTATCACCTGACAGAGGATAGTTTTCCCAGTTGGACGTAGAGCGTGGAAGGAACACGTTATTCCAACCAGTTCCTTTCTCCTCCATCAGACCAGCACCAAAATCAATTTTACCACTTTAACTCTTGTGTGTTTTAGCTGTTCAAAAATAGCCGCTCTACAAGTTCACAATGAACATGGGAGAATTTTGAATCTTTTAGAATTTCTTCCCACAAACTTTCTCTTCTGGGGGTCCCTGGTACAAAAACCTTTCAGATGGGGGCCCTTGGCCGAATACATATAAATTTGCGGGTCCTTGACATGAAAATGTATGCGAAACACTCTTTTATGCAGTTCACCTGTGAGGACATGTTCCATAGCCTCACTCCCATCTCATATAGCCTCTTCAGAGCAGCAGCCGTACAGAGAAACACGAAACAGTGATGGTAGAACACGAAGCATCATGACACGACACAAAATTGGTTGAGGAAACTATTCAATACATTTACTGTACACCCATATGATATATCAAATGCACAATGTCAAATCTGATCAACGATCAACATAGGAAAAAACAGAAACATTCAACGATGCCATTGGATAAAAAATAAGACATACACGACACTAGCATATTAACTTGACAATAAACATGTCCATTTGAATGCATCACTTTGGAGGAAATTGGTACCATATTGTTGGTGGTTTTTAATTATGCCCTTTCAATAATGATTTACAAATCCAATGTTCTTGAAACAAGGATATGCATCTAAAGTTTTCTTGCGTCCGCCCTCTTTGCTAACCAAATCAGAATCTGCTTTTCTGGAATCAAATTCCAAATCTGTCACATCTGCTCTTAAGCCCTTGGATTTTGCCTATGTTTATTAGTTTGGGGACTTTCATTTGTTTTTTTTCTTAGTACAGTATACTGTATATTGTATTCTGGTAGTTTGTTGTTTCCATGGTTGTTTCCCCAGTGTTTTTTATTTTGTAGTAATATTCTGTGTCTTCCTGCTTGCATTGTTTGCTATTACCTGTCGTGTCTCACCTCCCTGTATTTTAGTTACCTAGTCACCTGTGTTTTGTTAGTCTATCCCAGTGTGTATTGTCTGTTCGAGTTCACCTGTGTCTAGTTAGTCCTTGTCTTTTTATATGCCCCTGTGTTTTCAGTTCCTTGTTGTGTTTTCTGTTTTCTGTGTCTTTGAAGGCTCAACATATAAAGTAAATAGGGAACGTGTGGCACCTTGACCTTCAGCTACTGCATATAACCTTTTGATTTTGCTCCAGCTCACCTGGAGGACATGCTCCAGAGCCTCACTTCCATCCAGGGACGTCACAAGGGGGAGAGAGTGGGACTAAGTTACTAGGGCCCAAGGTGGAGGAGCCGTATTATTATGCATTATTTTGTGCTCTATTGAATATACAAGCCGATATACAAGCGAGTGCCACACTGCGAGCTTGTAGATCTGCTATTTTTGAAAAGTCGTGAAAATGTGTGCAAATCTTTGAATATATATATATATATTTTTTAAGCGAACATTTGTAACTTAAATTTTGCTTCTGGGGGGTCCCTGGAACTAAATATTTTGAGATGGGGGTCTGTGGCCAAATACATATAATTTTGGGGGTCCTTCACATGAAAGCGTTTGAGCACCACTGACATAGAAACATAATAGGTTTCTCAAAAAACCTTAGAAGGATTTGAAATATTCAAAAACGTGCACATTTTCACATTTTCACGTCACGATTTTTCAAAAATAGCAGATCTACAAGCTTGCAGCGCGGCACTCGGTGCCGCACTGTGAGCTTGTATATCTGCTATTTTTCAATAGTTAAAGCACAAAATGTGAGTGAATCCTTGTACCCAACACCCCTGCTTCCATCTCTTGGCCCTCTCAGAGCAGCAGAGCAGCAGAGGGGAACAGTGATGCAGAACACCAATGGTCACCACAGCCTGTTCCGTTGAGGAGGAAACACTCAAATTAAATCTGATCAACAAAACATTTCATTTTTATAGTATCCTACAACTATGAAATGTTTTATTTTAGATGTTAAATCTCTTACGTCATCTAACTGAATGCCTATGAATCTCTAAACCAGTATCTATTTCTTTAAAAGACAAACTATTATATTTGTATAACCGTTTGACAATAAAAACTGCTGAATCACAAAAGCATGAAAAATTATATGCGCATGCACGCACGCACGCACGCACGCACGCACGCACGCACGCACGCACCAAATTCATGACCAGGTTTGTATTATGTGCTAATTCCACACAGACATGTATTTTTTCTAACTGATCATTTCCATGACTGAACCACTGCAAGTGAATGGAAAGATTAATTCTCAGGAACATCCCTATTCTGGGGCAAACATTCAGCAACAAACAACAAATAGCAGCTATTAAAGCTGCTTTTAATCGGCTATTTTTGGCAAAGAGATAAACTGTATATGCCTTGTAGAGAGGGAAATATCAGCAGTATAGAGCCTCGGGGGACTCCAGTTGGGTCAACTAAATATAGGCTATATTATTGGGTGGTTTAAAGTTGTAGGGTGGACTCAGGTAATGTGGGCCATCAGGTAATGTGAGCCAGCCATAGTTTCAGGCTCCTAGCAACTGTGCCTTTAAATCTTTGCAGCCAATGGCTCCACATGTTCTTGCCACAGCTGTGCTTGACACCAACAAGTGATTTGATTGGTCCATAGTCGTTTTGATGGGAGGAGCTAAGCCACACAACAAGACATGCTGGAAGAATTTGCAAGGTGGGTGCAGAGACACAAAGTTTTAACTTGAGATTGCTAAGGATACTACATCAATGAAAACAAATGCACATTTATAAAAACTGGTGCAAAATGTGTGTTAAGATGTCCTTTACCAGGCATGATGTTGATATTTTGCTTAATGAAATCATTTTTCATAAATAATGACGTTTTTGTAAGTGGCTCA
This sequence comes from Nannobrachium achirus, assembly GCF_963921795.1. Lineage (NCBI taxonomy): Eukaryota > Metazoa > Chordata > Actinopteri > Myctophiformes > Myctophidae > Nannobrachium > Nannobrachium achirus. The sequence goes on from NC_137821.1 coordinate 25,196,149, forward strand.
CATTACCATAGTCAATTGTGGTGAAAGCTTAGCTGGGCCAGCTTAGGTGGGCCACCTTCATTAGCATTATGTTTTGTGTTAGCTTAGGTGGGCCACCTTCAGAAATGAGCCCTGGGGGTCCCTGGGGGTCCCTGGAGGTGGTCCCCGGGCGGCAGTGCTCGGAGGCCCGCCAGGGACCTCCGGTGGTGGTCCCTGGCCGTCCCCAGGCCCTGTTTTGGGGGCCTGGAGCCGGCCCTGGGGGTCCCTGGGGGTCCCTGGAGGTGGTCCTCGGGCGGCAGTGCTCGGAGGCCCACCAGGGACCTCCGGTGGTGGTCCCTGGTGGTCCCTGGCCGTCCCCAGGCCCTGTTTTGGGGGCCTGGAGCCGGCCCTGGGGGTCCCTGGGGGTCCCTGGAGGTGGTCCTCGGGCGGCAGTGCTCGGAGGCCCGCCAGGGACCTCCGGTGGTGGTCCCTGGTGGTGCCTGGTGGTCCCTGGCCGTCCCCAGGCCCTGTTTTGGGGGCCTGGAGCCGGCCCTGGGGGTCCCTGGAGGTGGTCCCCGGGCGGCAGTGCTCGGAAGCCCGCCAGGGATCTCCGGTGGTGGTCCCTGGTGGTGCCTGGTGGTCCCTGGCCGTCCCCAGGCCCTGTTTTGGGGGCCTGGAGCCGGCCCTGGGGGTCCCTGGGGGTCCCTGGAGGTGGTCCCCGGGCGGCAGTGCTCGGAGGCCCGCCAGGACCTCCGGTGGTGGTCCCTGGTGGTCCCTGGTGGTCCCTGGCCGTCCCCAGGCCCTGTTTTGGGGGCCTGGAGCCGGCCCTGGGGGTCCCTGGGGGTCCCTGGAGGTGGTCCTCGGGCGGCAGTGCTCGGAGGCCCGCCAGGGACCTCTGGTGGTGGTCCCTGGTGGTGCCTGGTGGTGCCTGGTGGTCCCTGGCCGTCCCCAGGCCCTGTTTTGGGGGCCTGGAGCCGGCCCTGGGGGTCCCTGGGGGTCCCCAGAGGTGGTCCCCGGGCGGCAGTGCTCGGAGGCCGGGCAGGGACCTCCGGGGACCCCCGCTGGTGGTCCCTGGTGGTCCCTGGCCGGCCAGAGTGGTGCAAAGGCCTGCTTTTGGGGGCCTGGCGCCAGCCCTGGGGGTTCCTGGGGGTCCCCGGAGCTCCCCAGGCCCGGTTTTTGGGGCCTGGCGCCGGCCCTGGGGGTCCGCGGGGGTCCGCGATGGCACCATCGTGTGCGGGGCGGCGAGCCGGTTCCAACGGTACCATTATTGAAATTAAATTCAATGAATGAAATTAAATTGACCTCCAAATCTTGTTTGACTGTTTTGCTTTGATTTGCTTTGGCTCATTATAGCAGATGAGTGGCTCACATTACCTTATTAGGGTTAGGGTAAGATGGGCCACTGACAAAAATATGATTTAATATAAAAATACACTAGATATGCAAAATATAAGCATTGTTTCTGGTTAAGGCCGTCTACATATATATTATATATATTTTTTATCGATGTGCATTTGTTTTTTATTCACTTGTCAAACTTATAACTGACAAATTAGATATGTTTGGACAATGCAATTCTCCTCTGCAGGCTAGTTTTGAGACATTGCTCTTCCCACCAAAACAACCAAAGACCACTCAAATTTTGATTGTTTTGTGTCAAGTACAGTTGTGGCAAGAAACATGTGCAGTTATTGGCTGTTAAATTTTAAAGAGCTAGGAATTAATGGGGTCAACCCTAAAGTGGCCCATTTTAGCTGATCAGGTGGCCTAAATAACCTGAAAAGTGTTAATCTTGAAAATGTGTGACATTTTAAGCTTAAACATTTAAAAAAAAATAACCATCTAATTTTCCTACATACATTTAACACAAATATATTAAGGACAGTCTATATTAACTATAAAAAATACATTCAGCGTTCTGCACTGCTTTTTCTTAGTTTCCCAGGCGATTTACCAAAAAGCGGCCCACATTACCTGAGTCCACCCTACTATGTAACTTTTTTTATAAAACAAATCTTAAAATTCTCCTAACTATTAAAACACAAAAGTTTTAGAAGATCCGCGCCGTGAATTTCAGCCTGTAAAGCCTTCTCTATATGTAAACTGAGATCCTTGCCGGGGACCGGTTCTCGCGCGAAAATTGCGTCATCACACTACCGGCCAATCACAGCGAGGGTTATACAACTGCCGGCCAATCACATCGCATCTTGAAGTGGGGTCGCCATTTTGTTGTCGCCGGTTTGTACCATCCAGTCTCTAGGTAATTTCGCCTACCAGGCAGGGTGAAGGAGTGTATCTCTGGAACTAGAAAAATATTGTTCCTTCGAAACAATTGTGGGCTCGCTTCAAGCCAGAAAACAATGGCTATAAAAGCACAAAATGTCAAGATCGCAGGCATTGCTCTCTTTGACGTTACTGACGTCAAAGATTGGTCCATTTTGTTCCAAAAATGTGTTGTGCAAAAGTTGACCCGCTGGTGGCGCTATAACAGGCCAATGTGAGAAGGTTGGTATCTGTTCCTTGACCTATTGGGAATGTGCTTGCAAGATTTCACGCACATCCCAGGCTGTGTTCATGATTTGAGGTGTTTTTGGCTTTGGACACTTTATCGCTGCTTGCAGCTATATTTATTATTATTATTTTATAATTTTTTTGTGTGCACTTCATAGGCATGTTAGATAAAGGTCCTTAGATTGCGTGTAGAATGTTTCATGCAAATTGCAAAAAAAATCCTAGAATAAAAATAGGTTTAAGCGTTTTACAAACTGCTCAAAATTATATAGCGCCCCCCTTTGGCCATTTGGGGTAAGATTGGTTTCAGTGATATTTGAACTAACCCTCTGCACTATTTTGTCATGAAAATGTGACTTTGCATGTATGTTTTAGAGGCAGAAGAATAATTTGCATAAAAATGCAATATTGTTTGAATTATTTAAAAAAGCATGTTTCAATGTTAAAGAAATCCGATCTGACAGATCTTTAGACATCGGTCCAAAGTTCACATAAAAAAAGTTTTGTGCACGTGACGCGAACATTCCAGAATAAAAGCGGGTTTACGCGTTTTACAAACTGCTCAAAATGGCGGAAAATTGAAGGGCGGAGCTTACTTAACAACGACACAGATGTCTTCCGCTTGAGTCAAAGCACGCGTTTAACAAGTTGCATGTCTTCAAACGAAACGAGTCATGACTTATGCCCGTTTGAAGTTTGAATTTTCAAACGCTTCGTATAGCGCCCCCCTTTGGCCGATTGGAATAAAATTGGTTTCAGTGATACTTTGACTAACCCTCCACATCTTTGCCAAATGCCATGAACGTGTAACTTTGCATGTATGATTTAGAGGCCGAAGAATAATTTGCATAAAACCGCAATATTGATAGAATTATTAAAAAATGATATTTCACTTTAAAAGAAATCCACCGAGATAAATCTGACCGTATTGGTCCAAAGTTCATGTGAAAAAAGTTTCGTGCGCGTAACGAAAAAAACCCAGGAGGAGATAGATTTTTACTGTTTTTCATATAATTCCAAATTGTGGGAGATCTAAAGGTCAAAGGTCAAAAGTCAGAGCGTAAAAGTTGTTCGGCATGAGGAGACGCATACGTGTATACAGGTTTCATGGCTTTACCTCAAACACAGCATGAGCTATACCTGTTCAAAGTTCGCACTTTCGAAGGCTTCCTACAGCGCCACCATTTGGCCGATTGCTGTAAAAAGTAATAGCACACGTCGCCACAGTAAGCTGAACACATTGATGTTTTTATTTTCATTTTCTCACTAAGTATGTAGGAGTAGAAAGGAACCGAAGTTTTTTGATACTTGCACTGACTGCCTGCCTAGTATAGAAATAATGACAATATCTAAAGTGTGCTCGCCTTATAGGCGAGCCCACAACTAGAAAAATATTGTTCCTTCGAAACAATTGTGGGCTCGCTTCAAGCCAGAAAACAATGGCTATAAAAGCACAAAATGTCAAGATCGCAGGCATTGCTCTCTTTGACGTTACTGACGTCAAAGATTGGTCCATTTTGTTCCAAAAATGTGTTGTGCAAAAGTTGACCCGCTGGTGGCGCTATAACAGGCCAATGTGAGAAGGTTGGTATCTGTTCCTTGACCTATTGGGAATGTGCTTGCAAGATTTCACGCACATCCCAGGCTGTGTTCATGATTTGAGGTGTTTTTGGCTTTGGACACTTTATCGCTGCTTGCAGCTATATTTATTATTATTATTTTATAATTTTTTTGTGTGCACTTCATAGGCATGTTAGATAAAGGTCCTTAGATTGCGTGTAGAATGTTTCATGCAAATTGCAAAAAAAATCCTAGAATAAAAATAGGTTTAAGCGTTTTACAAACTGCTCAAAATTATATAGCGCCCCCCTTTGGCCATTTGGGGTAAGATTGGTTTCAGTGATATTTGAACTAACCCTCTGCACTATTTTGTCATGAAAATGTGACTTTGCATGTATGTTTTAGAGGCAGAAGAATAATTTGCATAAAAATGCAATATTGTTTGAATTATTTAAAAAAGCATGTTTCAATGTTAAAGAAATCCGATCTGACAGATCTTTAGACATCGGTCCAAAGTTCACATAAAAAAAGTTTTGTGCACGTGACGCGAACATTCCAGAATAAAAGCGGGTTTACGCGTTTTACAAACTGCTCAAAATGGCGGAAAATTGAAGGGCGGAGCTTACTTAACAACGACACAGATGTCTTCCGCTTGAGTCAAAGCACGCGTTTAACAAGTTGCATGTCTTCAAACGAAACGAGTCATGACTTATGCCCGTTTGAAGTTTGAATTTTCAAACGCTTCGTATAGCGCCCCCCTTTGGCCGATTGGAATAAAATTGGTTTCAGTGATACTTTGACTAACCCTCCACATCTTTGCCAAATGCCATGAACGTGTAACTTTGCATGTATGATTTAGAGGCCGAAGAATAATTTGCATAAAACCGCAATATTGATAGAATTATTAAAAAATGATATTTCACTTTAAAAGAAATCCACCGAGATAAATCTGACCGTATTGGTCCAAAGTTCATGTGAAAAAAGTTTCGTGCGCGTAACGAAAAAAACCCAGGAGGAGATAGATTTTTACTGTTTTTCATATAATTCCAAATTGTGGGAGATCTAAAGGTCAAAGGTCAAAAGTCAGAGCGTAAAAGTTGTTCGGCATGAGGAGACGCATACGTGTATACAGGTTTCATGGCTTTACCTCAAACACAGCATGAGCTATACCTGTTCAAAGTTCGCACTTTCGAAGGCTTCCTACAGCGCCACCATTTGGCCGATTGCTGTAAAAAGTATTTAAAAAAGCATGTTTCAATGTTAAAGAAATCCGATCTGACAGATCTTTAGACATCGGTCCAAAGTTCACATAAAAAAAGTTTTGTGCACGTGACGCGAACATTCCAGAATAAAAGCGGGTTTACGCGTTTTACAAACTGCTCAAAATGGCGGAAAATTGAAGGGCGGAGCTTACTTAACAACGACACAGATGTCTTCCGCTTGAGTCAAAGCACGCGTTTAACAAGTTGCATGTCTTCAAACGAAACGAGTCATGACTTATGCCCGTTTGAAGTTTGAATTTTCAAACGCTTCGTATAGCGCCCCCCTTTGGCCGATTGGAATAAAATTGGTTTCAGTGATACTTTGACTAACCCTCCACATCTTTGCCAAATGCCATGAACGTGTAACTTTGCATGTATGATTTAGAGGCCGAAGAATAATTTGCATAAAACCGCAATATTGATAGAATTATTAAAAAATGATATTTCACTTTAAAAGAAATCCACCGAGATAAATCTGACCGTATTGGTCCAAAGTTCATGTGAAAAAAGTTTCGTGCGCGTAACGAAAAAAACCCAGGAGGAGATAGATTTTTACTGTTTTTCATATAATTCCAAATTGTGGGAGATCTAAAGGTCAAAGGTCAAAAGTCAGAGCGTAAAAGTTGTTCGGCATGAGGAGACGCATACGTGTATACAGGTTTCATGGCTTTACCTCAAACACAGCATGAGCTATACCTGTTCAAAGTTCGCACTTTCGAAGGCTTCCTACAGCGCCACCATTTGGCCGATTGCTGTAAAAAGTAATAGCACACGTCGCCACAGTAAGCTGAACACATTGATGTTTTTATTTTCATTTTCTCACTAAGTATGTAGGAGTAGAAAGGAACCGAAGTTTTTTGATACTTGCACTGACTGCCTGCCTAGTATAGAAACTAGAAAATGTGCAATTTGGGAAATTGCGAGTGTGGTTGCCTTCCCCGCCCCGGCGCGTGTCGCGGGGATCGCTCCCGAGATCGTTTGTGTTTCGCTTTGAGAGGGTCGTTCCCCATGAAAAACGCGTTTTGGCACGAAACGGTTACGTTTAGCGCGTTTGTGGCACCCCCTAAGGGTCGAAGTGGAAATGCTTTTGGGGATTCGTTGAGTATACCAACCGCGACTTGTGGTTAAAATTTGGTGTTGACTGGATGTTTTGTTTGTGATTTATGGCTATTTTTTGAAAAACGGGCCCCACCCGCTAACTTTGGAACCCTGTTACGGACAAACGGTACGGACTATCAACATATCGCTTGACTTTGTTTATCGCATGGGTCCAGAGATCATGTGTACCGATTTTTGTGACATTTGGAGAAAATATGTAGGAAAAGGAGCAAAAAGTGTGTTTTGAAGAAAATTCAAAATTGCGGAAAAATCAATCCCGCATCTCCCCATATAGGCTATATGGGGAGATGCGTCATGACCCAAGGAATCCAGGGAAAAATGAATTTTAATTTTTTGACCTACGGTTCAAGAGTTATAAGCCAAAACGTAAAGTGAGCTGGGATAGCGCCACCATGAGGCCGACTGATGTAATTATTTTTTAATAAATCCTTGTAGTTATTATGAACCTTCCCTCCAAGTGTTGTAACTGTAGGCCTTACCATTTCTGAGAGAAAAATACTGGAATGGGAGAATATTAGTGAATTAATTTTCCCCATTGACTTATAATGGGATACTAATAAATTAATATCAATTAAACTATACAACCTATCTCTTAGAAAAGTAATAGCACACTATTCCCGATGAAGCCGGTCGATTTGACATATGGTGCGAGTGTGTGGTGCAAAAACTGTGGGCGGTGAAGCGCGCCGAATGTGTTTAATCGCCTGGAGCGATTAAACACTAGAAAATGTGCAATTTGGGAAATTGCGAGTGTGGTTGCCGCCCCGCCCCGGCGCGAGCGGCGGGTGACGCGCCTCCCTGAGAACGTTTGTGTTTCGTTTTGAGAGGTTAGTCCACCCTGAAAAACGCGTTTTGGACCGAAACGGTTACGTTTTGCATGGTTGTGGCGCCCCCTATGGGTCGAAGTGGAAATGTTTTTGGGGATTCGTTCAGTATACCACCCGGCACTTGTGGTTAAAATTTGGCGTTGACTGTATGTTTCGTTTGTGATTTATGGCTATTTATTGCAAAACGGGCCCCTCCCGCTAACTTTGGAACCCTGTTACGGACAAACGGTACGGACTATCAACATATCGCTTGACTTTGTTTATCGCATGGGTCCAGAGATCATGTGTACCGATTTTTGTGACATTTGGAGAAAATATGTAGGAAAAGGAGCAAAAAGTGTGTTTTGAAGAAAATTCAAAATTGCGGCAAAATCAATCCTGGCGCAAATGGGCGGGGCCTATATGGGGAGATGCGTCATGACCCAAGGAATCCAGGGAAAAAGGGATTTTAATTTTTTGACCTACGGTTCAAGAGTTATAAGCCAAAACGTAAAGTGAGCTGGTATAGCGCCACCATGAGGCCGACTGATGTAATTATTTTTTAATAAATCCTTGTAGTTATTATGAACCTTCCCTCCAAGTGTTGTAACTGTAGGCCTTACCATTTCTGAGAGAAAAATACTGGAATGGGAGAATATTAGTGAATTTATTTTCCCCATTGACTTATAATGGGATACTAATAAATTAATATCAATTAAACTATACAACCTATCTCTTAGAAAAGTAATAGCACACGATTCCCGATGAAGCCGGTCGATTTGACATATGGTGCGAGTGTGTGGTGCAAAAACTGTGGGCGGTGAAGCGCGCCGAATGTGTTTAATCGCCTGGAGCGATTAAACACTAGAAAAGGTGCAATTTGGGAAATTGCGAGTGTGGTTGCCTGACCCTCCCCGGCGCGAGCTGCGGGAATGAGCCTTCATGGACATGAGGAAAAATGTGGGGTTGATGTGCGTGCGTGTGAATGTGAGTCTGAACAATAGCGCCACTCCCTTAACATGTGTGGTCAGAAAAGGTACTGCAGGCTACATACAATGGTTGATGAGTAAAGTTGCACTTTTTGTTGTGGTGACAGGGGGTCCCTGGAGCCCTTGGGTCCTTCGAGGCTGTAATTTGGCAGGCAAGGAGTGTTTGTGTGTAAAATTAGGCATCGATTGGGGCAACGCTGGCGGAATCATTAGAAGTCGAAAAGTGTGACGTGTGACAGACTGACAGACACACAGACAGACAGGCGGTGTAGGTTTTGATAGTAAGTGCGACCTAACTAACTAGTAGTAACTAAAGTTTTCAAATATTTGTAGTGGAGTAAAAGTACAATATTTAGAGTCAAGATGTAGTGGAGTAGAAGTAAAATTATTGAAAATTGGTCAAGTAAAGTAAAAATTACTCAAAAGTGTACTTAAGTATATTATTTTAGTAAATGTACTTAGTTACTGTCCACCACTGCAAAGTGCAAACTAGTTCATACAACAGTTTTTATTTTTTGTATTCTATTTTTTCTTATCTTCTTTGCACCTGTGAGATTCTGTTTGGACCTTCCTATCAATTACACCAATGCATGATAGTGTAGTGGTAAGGAAGGTGGAGCATGAAGTTTTGCCTGTTTCCAAATTGCATGGAGCAACAGTTCGATTCCTGGAAGGGGTAAGTAAATTGCCCAGAGTGTCCACATTTGCTTTGTTTTGCTTATTTGGGTTTCCTTCCAGTCTTGTACTATAGTCACATTTTAGACAAAGAGTTGTTCACCCCCAAAATGAAAACGTTTCCATTGATTACTCATGCCATGGAGACTTGAGGTTGATATATTTTTGTATACATCACATTCTAAGCTTTTGTGGCTCTGTTATGTGACCTTTGAAATATCTAAGCGTTGACGATGTAAAGGCCGCCATCTAGTGTCAAATAATAATACTGCAAACATAACGATCACAGCGCTTGTATTTTATTGGCTTCTTTTTTTCGTAGGTTGTGGCTTATTATGCTTAATTGATTTGTTAGTAATGGATTGTATTGTTTAAGTGAAGTTATTTATGTTGAACCCAAGGCCCGAGGGGCGGGGACAAATCAGGCCCGTCAGAGTATTATGTTCACTGGTCGTGGCCTGAACAGGTTGAGAACCACTGAACTTGCAGATTATTTGACTACTTGTTCAACGTGCGCGCGCGCGTGTGTGTGTGTGTGTGTGCGTGTGTGTGTGTGTGTGTGTGTGTGTGTGTGTGTGTGTGTGTGTGTGTGCGCGCGCGCGCGCGCGCGATTTAACCACTTAATGATGGTTACGTTTAAAAAGATGGGCACACTTCAGCCATGTGATACAATTCATTATACACATTGTAGGTGTGCATAAGACCTCGTTGCCTATTATACACATTGTAAAATGGCAAATACAGATATTGGAAGAATATTTGTTGCATATTTTAATGCTTTAAAATATATATATTTTTAAAGCATACAAATGACTCCAGTACTCAACTACATTATATCGTGCTATTAAGGGATATATTTGATTTTTTAAGGAATATCATTTTCCCTGTTTGCCTGTTGAACACATAATGCAAATGATAGTTCAAAAAGAAGATGTTTACCCTGTTATTATTATTAAACAATTATCTAATTCAACGAATATATCTATATTAAGTGATGAGTTAATATATAATTGTCTATATTTCGAGTATGACAGTCGGCTGATTATATTTCAGGTTCATTCAGTGGTTGCTTATTCATGCAAAGATAAACTCACAAGACCCACTTATGTTAATATTTTGCAAGATGCCCATCATAATAAATCTCATAAATAATTCCTGTGAGATCTGAAATGGGCGAGTAGAGAAACATATTCATATCTATCTATCAGTAACTTTTAACAAGGGCTATTTATTGTCCTCCATCCAAATGATGTATATACATGAATACAATTGAGTCATCCTTCATTGGTGCTGAATGGTCTTCCAGTGGCAATATCTTCGATGTATAATTTACAACAACCGATTGTAATGCAAATATCTAATACTTGACTAATAAGCCTATCTAGCATGCGCTAAGTAACACGTCTATAGTGCGTTGTTCCTGTTGCTATGACAGAACGAATGAACGAATTTAACATTGGTCAAAGTCCAGTCATGTTAGTTTCTGAATGTATTTTGTTATCACGGTTTCATATTGTGATAGATTAATCATGTACAAGTTAGTCATGTCCTATTATCCTAATAGAGTCCATAATAATATATAGGCCTATTATAAGATATTATAGCATACAAGTATTTCTAGACCCCTAGCGGAAATGTTGCTGTGCCTTAAAATAAAAGAAGGAATCACTCGGACTAATACCAGATACCACCACTGTTACATTGTTATATGGCCTATAGACCAGTAACATAATTTTTCATTGTCGTCAATAACTTTCTTGAAATCCGAGTGTGTCAGAATAAACGCTAGTCTCCATTAACCATGAAGAAGTATGCATGTAACAAAAACGACTGCATGTATGAAATAATTATACAAATATCAAGATAAGTTGTAGGCTATAAGATACATGCAGCCTAAATGGACTAATATTATGTTTATTTTCTTTGTCACAAAATGATTTATAGAACAATATAACATTTTAGACCAAACACTTTAGATTTAAAATGTAAAACAATATTCAGCCATAAAATCAATTAGGCAACAGAATGAAATGCAAGTGACAGGAATAAACACAACCAAGATTAGTGAACATTAACTATTTATTAAATGAATAAAATAAAATAAAATAAAATATAAAATATTGTTATTTTTTTATTTCTTCTTGTCCTTCTCCCTTTTGTTGTCTGATCCCATGGCTCCTGTTGGTGGATTTAGATAGATTTAGACAGATACATTTTCGGATTAATATTCATTACATTTAAATACATTAGGCCTTGGCTATTTATATTATTCACTCACCTTCACTGAATAATGCAGCACATGTGGTACACGGCGCTGTTCGCTCCTGTAGGGCCTTTTTCTTATCCTTTAGCTCCTTTGAAAATTGAAGTTAGAAGAATCGATTATAAGTTTGCAATAGGAAAAAGTAGATTCATGACAGTAGAAATCAAAGCCATTCAAACTGGGTCTGGGTGACGGGCCTTCGTCAGCAGGTGGCATGTGCGCGCTGATGAAGGCCCGTCAGTGCCGAAAGCCCGTTGCTGTGTTGCTGCCGAGGACAAAAATTATATAATAAAGGAAGAAGTTATTCTAAAGTGAGTGCTGGCATCTCTTTTCTAAAGTAGCTTACTTTCGTTCTCTGAGCCGTGCATCCATGACATTAGTTAGTTATTGTTCAATGAAGTGAGTCCCAGGGCTCACTGGTGGTCATTGGAATGAGTCTAGTAATAATAATAATTATAATAATGGGTAATAATAATAATAACAATAAGAAGAAGAAGAATAAATACAAATGATATTAATGTAATAATTTTGGAGCCCCTGTGGCCTTGTTGTATTTAGGATAGCCATTATGTCGCTCACATAGTCTGCATTCATGGGTTTATTCATTTATTTATGGACATACAAGGTTTCCACCTGATATTATTTAGCTTAATAGTTCTGTATCCATACGTCAGTCATTTTAAGAAGATTTCATTCCTTTTGGCTTCTATGAATTTTCCAGTCCAGAGGTGCACATGTCCTGGCAGAGATTTCTCCCACAGAGCATAGTTCATACTGCGGAAGGCGAAGTGATGGAACTAACGAGGAGATGAGTCGGGTTTTTGCGCATGATATGATTGCAAGTGGCACTATTTTTTTCTCCCTTCTCCCCCCCCGCCCCCCCTCCCTCCCTCCCTCTCTCTCTCCCTCTCATTCTCTCTCTCTCTCTCTAGGTCTGGCTGTATTTAGTCCTTTGTATTAATCTATGTCCGACATGTGGCTGATTCTGTTTGATTGGCAGTGTCAACGTGTCATACTGCTCTGTCAAAATTACTTGTTTGATTACCTCTTCTCACATGTATTACTGTTTACAATCGGTTCCTTCTGAAGGCAGAACAAGGAACTGCAGGCACGAAAGTCAGGAGTAACGTGCCCAGGCAGTATTTGTAAAGTTATTAATATATTCGGAGGAGTGCCGTTTCACTACTCGTTACAGACAAAGTATGCTATTATTACAGTAATGTTACTTGTAACGCGTTACACCCCAACTCTGCCTGTAAGTGGTACCTTGGAGGTGAGTCTGATACAGAAGGTTAAGCAGGACCCGAATTAGTTTGTTTTTTGCTTCACAAACGATGAGCCTACCTTGTTTGTCCTATGCAGCGCAGATAACTGTGTCTGCATCTCCTTTCGCTGCCCTTCCATGTCATCGAGGTCACGGAGGAACTTCTCCGCAAACTCGTTTACTTCTTCTCCAAGTGTTGGAAGCAACTTGTTGTTGTCCTGACTGCTATACTAAAAAGAGAAACAAGATATGAACATAATTATGTTTATATTTCACTATGATTCATGTTTGTGGCCAATGTGGAGTCAACTGGACTATGATATCTGATCACCGCACACAGACGTTTATCATTGGTAATTACAAATGGAATCATAACGTGTTGCTTTATACTACTTACGATAAGAAGGGACAGCTCCTCACGCAGAGCTTCACCTTCAGGTGAGCCTGCTGGTGGAAGTTTGGTTGGGGACTGGGATTCTGCCATATTTAATCTTCTTTTGTCTTCTCCTGTCTTCCTTCTAGCGATTGTTGGATTCTGATTGAATGGGTTGGTGGGCGGGTGCTCAGGCTATCTGGGAAATGGGTGGAGTTATTTTGCAGCTGATTTCTCATTGGACTTGCAATACGGAAGTAGGTAATTCATCTTCAAATGGTTTCATTTGGCGCGATTTTTGGTGACTGTGCGCGCTTTTCGTCTTGTATTTTCATTGGTTAAAAATGTAATTGAAGTATTTTGGTCATCAGTATGCAGTGACACTCAAACTGAGGTCCGCGGCCAGAAATTAAAGCTCTATTCAACTTGCCAGGTTGTTGTGTGTTATGTGTAATATATAAGATATTGCATCCTTGAGAGCAAAGGCCTAAGTGAAAACGTTTTTCTTTTTCACAGCATGACACCTTATGGTTTTAATAATAATTTTAAAATACATTAATTGAAGCCTGTTTTGCATAACAGTATAATATGCTTAAACATTGATGTTAAATGACATAATTCCATTCATGGGAAATCACTTGTGAAAGAAATATGTATCATAACACTTAAAGCCATACTGTTACAATAGTCTGTACATAAGTATACATGCTTTAATCTAGAAATATAATTTCCATGAGGCTAATTTCTGATTTCAAAATGTATATGAATGCATCAGAATAACATTTCCCTAGATTGTGTTAATGAGTTACCTCTTATATTTCATAGCATCATTGATAAGAATCAACGTCAAATCATAATAGTTATTTTCATTGTTAAACTTTTAGTTTAACAATTTTGCAAACAGTTTTGGACACACAAGGTTTCCAACAACCAATGATGATATGCTGTAAATGTAAAGTGCTGGGAGTGAAAATTATAATGTAGGGGTGCCTTGGATTAAAACAATATGTATGAGGATGAGGTGCCCTGAGACAAAAAAGAATTGGGAACCCCTGGTCTATACAACATTTGTAAATCCCCAGAAAAAACAAATAGATAAAAGTTCAGAATTATAAGTTTAAAGCCCTAGGGTGTTTAACTGTACTTGTATTCTACTACATTTTTTAATGTACTAACCATACTTGTCCTGTTCTCCATTTTTGTCTAATCAAATATTTAGACTAACATTATCTATAAACTGTAAAAACAAGTGGCATTTTGAAAGAAAGACATGTTTGGATGTTGACATTTTATTTTATTATAGATATTTTTTCAGTTCTTCAATTATGCCACCAATGAAAATGTCGTTCCCCTGGTCAGAAAAATGGACACCGTCCTTGCTAAAAAGGCGGTCTTCTCTGTGACTCAGATCATTATGTGGGATGATTCCACCGTTGATGTGATGCATGTAAGCGGATATTTCCGCATTTATCCAGATTCTTGCCCGGTTGATTTTGCCAGGTTGTCTGGCATACCTCCATTTCTGCCTTGGGCAGATGGAGGAGAAGAGCAGCTTTGTGTGTGGACACTTGTCCTTCAGCCACGCCAGGTCCTTCTTCATGCGTTGCAGCAGGATGAATCTTGGGGTCTTTCCTAGGTCATTTCCTCCTGCATGGAGGACCATTATGTCTGGTGCGCGTCTGGTGGCCAGTTCCGTGGTCAGCTTTGGGATGACTTGATCCCAAGTCATCCCACCCTTCCCAAACCATGAGACATTGGCCTGGAGTCCCAGATCTGGGCCAAGAGTGTGGCGAGCTCTGGGTTGTGCCCGGGCAATCAAACTCGATCCGATCACCCATACTGATGTACCTGTTAAATCAGAGAAGGTAGACATTTGCTGTTTGATACATACATGAATCATTTACATTAGTTCTTGAAATCCTAATTTGATTAGATAAATACTATCTTATTTGTTCAGAGTAGTTTTACATATTATGGACCTTTGTTCGATCAGATTGTTGGTTTGGTATTTGAATCATTTATACCTAAAGAAACTACACAACTTACATGTTTCTGGGTGTCGAGAGACAGCTTGAGTCGCTGCATGTGGTGTTTCTCCCACGTTGGTATCTGTGACAAATAAAATAGAATTTGTTTAATCTGTGCATTCTTAAGTAGATTGACAGATCTAATGTTGGCCCTGAAAGCAAGTTTTAATACAGGCCTATACATATTACCCTTCTTTGCCTAAAGTCATTAGGTAGTGTAAAACCGTTTGTACTGGGACTTTACAATGATTACCCACTGATGACTATAGTTAATTTGTATTGGCATATTGAACTGAACCTGTCAAATGTAACGTGTTATTCAAAGTTATATTTTTAGTAATCTACTGTCGTTGTAGAAATAGTTCAAAAGAATATTAAGGAGCAATATGGGTGATAGGCCTATTAGGATCTTGCAGATTGAGGAAATTAAGGATAAAAAGGCAGAAAACAAGCTGAGGAATGTCTTTAATAGACGAGTGTGAATAAACTGGTATAGAGGTCAAATGTGTGAATTGTGGTTAATTAAAATTGGAATAGATAAATATTATCCTATTTGTCCTGAGTAGTTTTACATATTATGGCTCTTGTTTGATCAGATTTTTGTTTTGGTATTTGAATGATTTATATCTAAAGAAACTTCACAACTTACATGTTTCTGGGTCCCCAGAGACATCTTCAGTGGCGGCTGGTGTGTCTCCCATGTTGGTATCTGTGACAAATAAAATGAATTTGTTTAATCTGTGCATTCTTAAGTACATTGACAGTTCTAATGTTGGCCCCGTATTTATAGTAATCTACTGTCGTTGTAGAAATAGTTCAAAAGAATATTAAGGAACAATAGGGGTGATATCCTTGAAGATTGAGGAAATTAAGGTAGGCCTAAGGAAGAAAACAAGCTGGGGAATGTCTTTAAAAGACGAGTGTGATCAAACTGTTATAGGGGTCAAATGTGTGAATTCTGGTTAATTAAATATGCATCTAGAGACATTTAAGCTATGTCATTTATCTATTTCAATTGAAATTCAAAGGGCTTCATCGGAATGCGAAAGTAGCCTACACGTCAACATTGTCAAAACAAACATCTAATACTAGTCCATTCTATTACGTTGCAAGTAGACTAAATGTCGAGTATTTGTGGGGTATAAATCTATGCAGAATAAAGAACCAAGTCTCCTTACATTATACAAGAAACACGTCCTGTCGGGTGCTATGTTGGAGTCTGTGGTCTTTGTTGTAGTAGTTCCTTCGTCAAAGTTTGCGACTGTGCTGTTGCTGTTGCTTGAGTGAATGAACTGTATCTGCATTTCTAACCGTTAAAATAGGCGTGTCTCTCTTTTTCCTTTTTTTCCCCTTAAAATTTGGCGCAAGATGTAATGTAGGTCAAAGTATTTGAAAGCCATTGGCTTAAATTCAACGATGATGTCATTAATTATGCGGGTTTTACTTTTTTTTTTTTTTTTTCCAGGTTTGTTGCCTAGCATCGCAGCGGAAGTGGTTTCCTGGTGGCTGGTGCCACTTAATTTCCCCCATTCATCTTCACTTTAGACTTTTACAAAAATATTTATAAAAATATGTTCAGCTTCAAACCAAGCCATCCAGGATAGCTATACAAAGGGTACTTATTAAATGTATATCAAATAATGTAATAATAAATTATGTTTTCACAAAGGTTGTATGGTCATGAATGATTCACTGCAGTCCTGTATGGTTTGGTACGATCAGGCTCAACTTTATTGTTACGAATATTTTTGTAATAGTCTCTAGGAGAATTTATTCACAGTTGCCATGGAAATTCGCCATTCTAGGATGTTTTGAAGGAAAGCAATTTGAGTAGGCCAGCTGTGTTCTGACTACGTTAACGATAGTAATATTTTCTTTTACTCAGGACTGATTTTTTTTTACAATCTTAATATTTTCTCCAATACGGTGTTTTAACGTTTTACAAGTATATTGTAATGTTTTGTCATTCTGTGACATTCTGCACCTTCTTTTTCACCTCCTGGGAATTAACACCATGTATTGTTCCTGGTAATAGGCCTATCTCAAGTTATAATAGAGTAAATGTGGAAACAAGTTGAAGCCATGCATTTTTCTATAGACTCATTGTATCATAGTTAGGCCTATTCCTATCTCCTCTCGCACATAACTATTGCTTAATGGTGTCAATTCGCTGTTAGGTCCATGTTCATTAGCTGCAATCATTTCAATGTTAGAAACCAGTCCTAATCCTCGACTAGGTCGCTATATTGTAATAACTCTAATTCACCATTTGATAACACAAGAAATTAACATACTATTAGACCATTTACATGTAGCCTATAGAGTTTATCTTGACATTATCATTTTTCACAAAGGTAGTCGTTTTATACATGCATACTCTATATTCGTTTATGGTAAGGCAAATAGAAACAAATTCTCACATTTTGCATTTCAAGAACGTTATGTGCCCCATTGATAAACTCGTGGATGGTAGACTGCCCAGAACACTTAAAGCCATAGTGTTGGGTACAGTACTTAAATGCTACAGTTGCTTGTACTGTATAGATTATCAATGCTGCTGCAATATAGGTTAGTAATATCGTTGCCATTAGGCCAATTTTTCGCTATCAAAAGGAAAATGTACGTTGTGTTAATGACCATTAAGGTAACTTATTATTCATTGCAACCATTTCTAACCCTGAGGAATTATACATTCGGTTCAGTAGGCAATAGAGGTTATAAGGCATAAATATATAGACTACAGTGTTGATACTGACAAATATAACATTATTGAAGACGTAACATTTAACCATCTATGCTTCATGTGAGATTTAGGGTTTTGGCCATTATGAGCTGGACAAAGACTTTGATTTGCAAACATTTTATTATATTTTATTATATTAATTCTGCCAGTTCTTTGTCTTCCATCTCCATCTCCTCCACATCTTTCTCCATCTCCTCCCCATCATTCTCTTTCTCCTGGGCGATTGGCAACCCTGTTGGGCAGCTGGGTCCTGCCTCCTCGACTGTGTGACTGTCCATGTCTTCGCAGAATGCTGTTAGAGGATAAAAGAGTAATGAATAATCTCACTCAAAGTAAGAGTACTGTTACTTTTTTAGTAAAGGAGTAAAGTACCTGTCCAGGAAATTACTCATGAGTAGTGCTGCTGCAGCCACACCCAAATATCTGAGTGGAATCTGCATTTTGACAATGCATTTCAATGAAAATAGAGTGGATTTTGCAGAAATCCTTTATTGGCATGAAAACGCCCCCGTCTCATTGAAATGCATTGGCAGAACGCAGATTGCTCTCATAGGTATTTTGGTATCGTAAAGAGTAAAAATAGCCTATTTATTAATTACTGAGTAAGCCTATTTAAAAACTACTGTTTTTTTGTTATATTACTGTTACTCAAGCTGTCTCAATGTAATGTCATTAATCAGGAGAAGATGAACACTATTCAGAAATCCCTTTTTTGCAAACTGTGTATAAACATTAGACACATATCAGGTATTGCAAATGTTGGAAGCAAAGGACTTAAAATGATAATGAAATATAATATATAACATTGAAAGTAATAATTTGCTAGCTTTTGTTTTTGCTAGCATTGTCAGGAATTTAGACTATCCAATGATTCATTGTGAGATTCAGATTCATCCATTTTCTCCCAGTCAAAATATTCTTATTCAAAGTCCAAATAAAAGGTAACGAGTACAAGTAATACTTTAAATTCAAAGGTAAGAGTAAGAGTAAACCATTTAAAAGTATTTTAAAAGTACTGATCTTCAAAAAAGACTTCTCTTGAGTAAATATTGCTTTAACTCTTTAACCTTAATTGATTTGCGTTTATGAAACGATATGGAATCTATTAAAAAAAGTTGTGGGGGTCCCTGCTTCATCTCTTGCTCAACTAAGGGGTCCTTGGCCTGAAAACGTTGAAGACCCCTGTGCTATACATTAAACAGCAACAGATGTAAGATATCAAAGGAATTCTAAAGGCTCTAACAGTTAAGGGTGAAGAGCTGAGCTATCACTTCATTGCAGTGTACTTTTAAACTACTTTACTATGGTAGAAGTCGGCCCGGAGTCTTACTTTCATCCAAATATGATGAACAATTAGGACAGCTTGTCCTGGGTTTGGGCGGGTGTTTCTCTAGGAACCATATGTGCTTCTTAATGGCGGCATTGGTTGTGGCCATCTCCTTCGCCTGGTCAGCCAGTCGCCTCTTCATTCTCTCCAGGGTAGTGAAGTATCTCATGCTTGCAGTAGCTACTGCAAGCATGTTTTGTGATACTTCAGCGCGTGTGACACATTTGTCATCACCACAGGAGTACTGTTAAAAGAATGATAAAATACACACACACACACACACACACACACACACACACACACACACAGTCGATAATATTATCAACATGCATTGCAGAGATGGAATAAACTTCGGCATTTGTGTCTTAATGAAGAACAATTTTGGAATTAACGTTGACAGGTTTAATGTTTAAACTTACAACGAGAAGTCGGAGCTTTGCGCTCAATCTTTTCGCTTCTGTAGAGTTTCCTTGGGGTATATTTGCCATTCTGTGATCTTCTCCGGACGCGAGTTGACACGCTTGCTGTCTGGGAAGGAATGAAGGTCAGACTGACTCGCCAAGGTGCATTGTGGTTATAAAGCGAAGGCCGAGGGCGTGTCTGAAAATTGACATCAACATGGCTCTTTGCTGCCACCAAGTGACAATAAAGTCAATTTACAACACATATTTTCCAATGTTAAATGTTTATTTCGTGGCATTGTTCAAGAAATTAGTTGGTATAGGCTATGACTTTCAGTGTTAGGTTGTTCATTGATATTCATTTATATTAATATAACATTATAACACCTTATAATGTTAATGTCTTCTATCTATATTAGTGAATTGTGAATTAAACTTGCATATAGGGTCAGTGTGTATTTTAGTTTTCTGCTGTGTGAAATGGCAGCATTCTGTCAAGCAAAAGTAATATTTTAAATGTGCAATATTTTGTCCATGAATTGAATAAAGCACAGGACTTGCTGGTCTGATTTGTGAGACACAATGTTACATTACAATAGCATAATACACGTGTAACACATTAAATATTGTAGGCCTATTGTGGATAACAGTATCCAATGTCTTGTGTTAATACATTTGTTTATACACTTCCTTGCAAATCCCTAAAATAACAGATAAATACCCAGGGTGTGTGACTGTATTTGTGCTGTAGGCCTACTACAATTTTTATTGTATTGACATACTTGTTCTGTTCTCCATTTTTGTCTAATAAAATACTCAAATACTGGTTATACGTGAGTAAATAAAAACACTGTTTTGAGTAAAACATTACCGTATATCTTCTTTATCTATACACACACACACACACACGTATATTGATAGAATACCTTATAGTGTTAATGTCTCGTATTTGTATTAGTCAATAATGAATTAAACTTGCCTATATATATTGTGTTGTGGAAAACATTAACCTATGTCTTGTGTTAATATATTTGTTTAGCACTTCCCTTGAAATCCTGAAAAACAATAGATAAAACAGTTATTCTAAGTTTAGACACAAGTTTAAAGATGCAGGGTGTATAAATGTACTTGTAATGTACATTTTTATTGTGTTGACTATACATGTAGGCCTACTGTTTTCCTCTGTATCGAATAAATCACTCATTGAAAATAATCAATATCTATAACATGTAAAAACAAGTCAGTTTTTGAAAGAAAGACAAGTTTGGATGTCAACATATTTATTTTACTACAGACTTCCTTGAATTCCCCCAATGAACATGTCATCCCAAGATCTGTGAAATGAACACCGTCATGGCTAAATAAGTGGGCATCTTTGTGACTTATGTCATTGTGTACAATGACTGCACCACTGGCACTTTGATGTATGTGTACATTTTGCATTTATCCAGACCCTTGCCCTGTTAATTTTTCAAGGTTGTATGGCATCTCTCCATTTCAGTCTTGGAATGATGCAGGAGATCAACTTTGAGGACATTTTCTTTCAGACATACCAGCTAGGTACTTCTTCATTTTCTGGAGCAGGATGAAGCGTGGGGCTTTTCCCAGGTTGTTTCATCTTACGTGAAGGTCTAGAATGTCTGGGGCATGTTTGGTGTGTCAGCTCCTTGGTCAGCCTTGGGACGACTTGTTCGTAGATCATCCTCCCATTTCTTGGTAAAATGAGGGGTTTTAAGGGTGGCACTATGTACAGCAAGTTTGTCCCTGATAGTAAACCCATGATCAGAGAGAATTTCATCAGTTTGTCCAAGGCGTTAAAAAATCCAGATTTTACTGTAATTTATGTCAGAAGTTCAGCCACCCATGCCTGGTGAAAGAAAAGAAATGGATCCTGCTGGTGACATCTCACCAAATATTTTATAGTGTTGTGTTAATAACTTTTTATAATATAATTAACTTGTGTGAATAATTTTATTGAGCCTTTGTAGTTAAATTTGACGGCCTGTTAATAAAAATATTTGTACAATCAATGTTGCACCTGCAGTGTTTATACTTGAGTTTAAATTATTTTGGCATGGTTTTTAATACCATATGCTTGCTTGAATTTAAAACCTTACTCATATCAGGGAGTTTACCTTTGAATATTTTGGATAATTGACATTCTGTAACATTGAATCAAAATGCAATATTCTTGTTGCTGAGACCCAATCATAGCTTCTTTAAAATAGGCCCTTAGAGGCACAGACAACCAGAAAGTAAGCTTTACATTTTAGGATCAACCACCCAAAAATAACACCATTAAAGGCCCATTCCCACTGGGCCAGATAACGGATAAAAAAATCTCTTTCTCCAGATACTTTTCTATTCAAAGTGGATGGTAGATACAGATAAAAAAAATTGCCACAGATAAAAGTATCTGTGGCAAATATCTGTGGTAGATATTTGTTTTATCTGTATCTTCCATCCACTTTGAATGGAAACAATATCTGGAGAAAGAGATTTTTTTTATCTGTTATCTGGCCCAGTGGGAATGGGCCATTAGACCTATGAATAACAGAACACTTGCTGCTTTTCTTTTGATTGAGCTGTAGGAAAACTCAGTGTTTCTCAGTTTTTATTTTAGTTTCTCAGTTTCAGTTTTAGTTTGTTTGTTCAAGTATAGGTTGACCCACTCTGTAGAAAACTGGGTGAACTTGACTTGGAGATCATCATCGATAACCTTTGGGACTGTGAATTCTGAAAGAGAGGAACAGTATTTACAGTGGTTAAACACTTACAGTAGTGACAAGCTGAGTCCATAGCATGGGCTTATGGGGCTTTTAAGCTGTGACATCATTTTGTAGGCAGAGGAGAATTCTGCCCCCAGAGCATTTTCTGTCCCTCGCTATTTCAACAGATCCGAGACAAAAAATAACGACTAAAGTATATTTCTAACACTTTCCTTTCAACAACAAAGAGAAGAAAAATGTGTAAATAGTACAAATAGTAAAAAGATTCACGGAAACTGGGGGCAGAAATTCTCCTCTGCCTAGAAAATGATGTCATACTTAACAGCCCCGGTCAGCTATGTTTGAAAAGTAATACACATTTTGAGGAGGGAGGGGGGGGGGGGGGGGTCCTGATAAAAAGACTAAGTACATTACTTGAAGCTAAAGATGAAGTTTACAACACAATCTACACATTAAAATGAATCTAGCATTAATAGGAAAGATCACACAAAAACAAGAATTTTCACAACCATATAATGCTACTATAGTATCATGTCAGCAAGCATCATGGTCAGTATCATGTCATTATGTGGCCATATGAAATCTATGAAAACATTGATGTATAAGACAATTTGATACAGTATACAATGCACGTCCTTGCTTCATCTGTCTCTCCTAAAGGGTCCTTGGCCTGAAAACGCTGACGACACCTGGACAAAAGTGTGTGGGGTTCTTAGTTACCAGAGTAAGGCTCCACTGAGGAATCCTCTTCTATGGCTGCTGTGGATTACCAACATCCATCAGTGGTCTGTGATGAATAGGTTCATCATGTCTTCTTCTTTTCCTCTCAAATCTGTTGAGAAGAGAGCTAACACTTATGTTTCTCATCTACATAATCCAAAAATGAAAAGTTAAAATTGCTCTGCTGTAGCTTAATCCATTGAGATAATTTAAGGAGTGCAAGAAAACCAAGCTCAAATAATGGTAAATGAACATGTAAATTACATAATGGTCTGTTTACCTCTCAAGTTTGGCTTTTCATTTGTTAGGGTCTTTCCTTGAGTGAGGGAAGATTGAAGGCACCAAGTCCATAGATACTGCTCCTATAAAATAAAAACGTTTGCTTTACAGACTGACTGTATGGTTTGTACAAAACATTAAGTAGAACAGTTACATTTGTTTATAACTATAAATATATCCGTGACAGACAATTAAATATAGACCAATGATTAGACTAAAGTATTCTAATCTAACAACATTTCTCACATTTCCGGGGACCCCCAGCCATTCAGCCAAACAATAGTTAGGATCCAAATGGACGTTTATGGGTATGGTACTGTAATTTTGAGAGGGTACAAACGAGGGGACCAAATAGGTTTGGTACCATTTATCCATTCTCATGAGTTAAATTAACATTGATTTTACAATATAGGCTACATTGGGGTCTGAGAGCTAGAAACATCATTAAATGGAGGTCCGATAATGAAAGTCAAATTGGGAGTCCTTGAAATTATAATGGTTGGGATTGTATTCGCAAAAATCTTCTCATAGTTATGGGGGTCCCTGCCTGGCATATCTTTTCAAATGGAGGTCTGTGGGCTAATAAGTGGCAATTTGGGGGTCCTTGACATGAACAAGTTTTAGAACCACTGGCTTAATTCATTTACCTGATATGAAATGGGCACTGCTTAGTCGTGCATTGTTGATGAGATCTTTCCATTTGGTTCTTCAGATGGCTTGCAGCCAAAGCCCTCTGAGTTTCCTATTGAATGCAGTGTTATTCATTGGTATCCGGTAAAAGGCATGATTTTGATTATGACTGTGTCAGTTCTGACAACCAACGTACTGCGCGACACAACTGATATCTCCCAAACACAGTCCAAACATGAGTCTATTGTTGTGAGCTGAGCTGCATGATTGTTGTGAGTCCCTCACTTCCGCACGGTTTACTGCTGCCGGAAACACCGGGGTGGGCGCCTATGGTGCGCACCCAGCAGATATGGGATTTATGGGTCTTTGAAGTGAGCCGGATTTCTGGGATCCGTTCCTTTCAAAAAGCCGTTCAAAAGACTAGCTGATTGTAGTTATACTAGTTACTTTGTAGATTTTGATTATAATTACAAATTCACTTCAACCCTATACATTTCAGCCATAGGCTATATAGGCTACATATCCGCCATTTGAAAATAGCCGATCTACAAGCTCACAATGTGTTGCATTTGAGATGCATTGTGAGCTTGTAGATTTGCTATTTTCAAATCATTTTTCTACATTAACAACTGTAAAATGGGACATTTTGCATAATTTGTATTTTAAGTGTATTTTGATACCAATACTTTACTTTTGCACTTTACTCAAGTACATTTTAATTCCAAACTTCTACTTGTGGCAGAGTATTTCCACGTTGCAGTACCAGTATTGAGTTGACACGTTTACATAAGTAAGGAATGTTTTGTACAGTACTTATTCCACAATTGTTAATTTACTAAATGAACGGCTCCCTACTGTGAACCGGATCCCATCGTTCATTTCAAAGAGGCGTTCAAAAGAATCGATTCGTTCGCGAACGTCCCACCTCCAGCGCGCATCCACACTGTTTTTATACAGATAATTCCTCAAAACAACAATAAACCATGGTTTTAGTATTATAACATAGGAACATTGGTATGTTAAAACACAATGGGTGGCGAGGATTATAGTTGCCATGGAAACCCGTAATTTTAGGTTGTTTGGTAAAGTAATCCAAGTAAATGTAATCCGAGTATGTCATGTTATTTCCACGATATAATTTTCTTTCATAGAATTTAGACAATTGCGTGCCTTATAGCTTTTGTACGGCAGGTAGAGAAGGCCGCGTTTTAAACATGAAGGTGATTTAAAGGTTAGATTATACTATAATTTTGCGAATGTCTGTCTGTCTGTCTGTCTGTCTGTCTGTCTGTCTGTCTGTCTGTCCCAGCGTTTCTCCTCAGTGGCTGGAGCAATTGATCTGAAATCGCATCACCATTAGCATATGATCACACCTGACATATCTGTGAAGCCCGTTTGTCACTTTCACAAATCATATGCTGTATATTAGCATTTTTATGGTGTAACTACTATCTATTCTGCATCTAGCATGAGGCATATCTATTCTGCATCTAGCATGGGGCAACATGGGGTTTAAATAGCTCTGTGTGTGTGTGTGTGTGTGTGTGTGTGTGTGTGTGTGTGTGTGCGTGCGTGCGTGCGTGCGTGCGTGTGGGTGGGGGGGGGGTGTTGGCTGGCCCTCTTTCAGATGTTGTCATGTAGATCGGTACACAGTATCTCTGTAGCCTTTAAACGAAACGGGTATTTCTTACATTGATGCTCCTACATATTATCATGCAAGCACCAAGTTACTTTCCATCCCTCATATACTGTGTGCACAGTGCACACCCCATAACCCACACACTGCACATCATTTCGGAGCTCATATCTTTGAACGGGTTTAACTTAAGGACTAGTATATATAAACTGTAACATCATGACTCTGTACTTTTTTCAATGCAAACTTCTATTAAAGTCTTTAATCAATCAATCATTCAATCAATCATGTATCAAATAAAAATTACCTTATGACCACAAATCCGCGAAATATAAAGATTTTCAAAAACATCCTTTTAGTTTTCCCCATGTTTTATTTTAGGCTTTGTTGATATCAATAAAACCTACATACCTACATTTCAAATTATTAATCCGTCCATCCCACAGACAGACATCATATTTATTCAAGTTTGTGCATCTGTTTGATATAAACGATCATAGTGTATCATAATCACATATTATGTATTAAGCATTAATCAGATGTTTCATTGGTTACAATAGTCTTCTTTTATATTGTCTAATTGTCTGAATAACTCCGAGATGGAAATTATTTAACATGCTGAAGTACACATCTGCATTCAAAAATCAAAATGTTAACCTGTTAATCAAAATGTTCAACCAGATGTTTCCTTACCATTGTGGTCCATTGAACACATTATCCTTCCTGTTCAGTAGCCTAGTTGACCCAGTCCGCTCCACAAGGGAACAGAATGTTATAGATCTCAAAGGACATTCTATAAAGTTTGTTCTGAACTTAGAGTAATTGTCTTATCTGTAATTTGCAAGTTATATAAGCAAATGTATATTAAGAAAAGACACAGGGTTATGTTTCCCCCAATAATGTGTATACTATTTTACTCCTCTGCACCTTTTTTGCACTACCTGCTAATATATTAAACTCTATGTATTTTTCTCGGCAATATCTCACATTATAACACAGTAAAGGTGGTGGTGTCCTAACCTGACATTGCCAGATGGTGGAAGCATTGCGTGTGCAATGCATACGCAATGCTGCAACCATGTGGTGGAGTCATGTTAGTCAATATCCCAATGAAAAATGATTGTTCAGCAGACATTGTGACAGCTAATATTGTGACAGATTTTACATCACCAGACAGGAGTGATGTAATTATGTTGTTTGCTTCACCATCTTCCACAAAGTACAGGGATTGAAGTCCATTCCATCCGGCAGGCAGTGATTGGTCACAAAGAACAATGTCAAATACAAGCTTTGATTGTTGCAAGGATCAAACTGATGTGTGGATAAATAAATTAAACACACATTGTTGATAGTCAATAAATACAGGCAGATAAACAACTTTATTGTGTTATTGCGACCGTAAGGTCGCAGTTTAGTATCAAAACCTCCACCGTCCGTCCGTCCGTCTGTCCGTCCGTCGGTCACACGTCACACGTCACACCTTTGCCCTGCTCATATCTCCGCATCAGTATGACATCACACTGCTGACATCAGTATGACATCGGCAGCCATAGTTACACCTGGAATGTTGAATCTCCATATATGGAGATAACCTACGCATCACACATTGTCTGACCTCACCAGCCCATACTTGGGCATGGACGACTTATATCTCCATATACGGAGATGGCCATATATGGAGATATGATGACATCACAGAGTCCACAGCTGATGATGTGGCGTGATGTCATACAATACACAAACAAGCCCTATATAAAGGGGCAATTCTCACCGAAGAAGAGAGCATTCCCCACTAGCTGAGTATCTTAAGATGGTTGGATGTGATGATAAGCTATAAGCTTAGTTGATCCTGGCGATAAGGTCTGAGTCGAGGAATGCTCTCTTCCCTGGTGAGAATTGCCCCTTTATATAGGGCTTGTTTGTGTATTGTATGACATCACGCCACATCATCAGCTGTGGACTCTGTGATATCTCCATATATGGCCATCTCCGTATATGGAGATATAAGTCGTCCATGCCCAAGTATGGGCTGGTGAGGTCAGACTTTGTGTGATGCGTAGGTTATCTCCATATATGGAGATTCAACATTCCAGGTGTAACTATGGCTGCCCATATGACGTGAGAGGTGGACGTTGTGATATTTGTGAGCTTATCTCCAGATTAGGGAGTCTTACTGGTATTAATATAGGGTATGTGTATGGGCTTGTCCATAAGCAGTTACATTTATTCCAAAGTTTAAGTTTAACTGGTTAAGCATAAGTGGTGAAGAACCATTCTGATTGTCGATAGTAAGTACCAAAACATAAGTGTTTTTCTTGTAAATGTTTGAGTACCAATTTTACTACCAGACATTCTTTTCAGGAAAATGCTTTATCGTGTGCAGTAGCTCAGAGTGGAACAGATGTTTCTAGATATCAAAATACATTTTTCTTAAAGCAACTATGTGAGTCTTATTCTTGTGACTTGATATTGTGTGAAGTTGTAAATATTTTGCATAGAGCAGAAGTCAGCATGTTTTTGAAATTAAGTACCTTGTTTCTATTTTGTAGATCAGGGGTACATAATTTGCATATAACTCAACATTTATTCAATTCAACTCAAAATATTTCGAAATGTTTGATGGCAACATAAAAATATCTAGACATGGCACATTGACTGACCATTTTCATAAGGTTGCTGAACCTTGTCAATATAGGGATATGCTTTCCCCACACTTGTATTCATTTCTGTCCAATTATGAGATTCAGCACCTTTTATTTTCCTGGGCTGAGAATAGATATAAAATACCCTGTATTGCACTTGGGAACGTTTCACCTTATAATACAAGTGGAGCCAAGGTTGAAACATGTCAAAGAGTTTAGTGGCTGTGTTGAAGCCATACCATTTGTATGCTGTATGATCGATACTGCTCAGCATGTCAGGCACATTATTGAATGGTGTCAAAATGACAATGCAAAACTATTGTTCAGGCTACTTTGTGACAAACTTTATCAGAGAGGTTGGATCCTTGTTGATTGCTTCACCATCTTGCACACAGTACATGGATTGAAGTCCATCCAGCAGGGATCCAGAGAGCATGGATTAGTCAGGACACCATCAATACAAGTTTTGACTCTTGCAAGGATCAAACAGTTATGTGGAACCATGTAAAAAACATTATAACACCAGATTGTAGAGGCAAGAATAATTGGATGTTAACAAACCTTTAAACTGAATGTTCATGGGCTTGTGTATGGAGGTGTATAATGGATTTATTCAAAAGAATCACTTTTTGTTCAAGTGGTGAATAACAATTCTGTTTGTCGATAGTAATTCAAAAACATAAAACACATCTGTATTCATAGTAAATGTCAGACTAAATAGATTACCAAACATATAAATTAACTTTCAAAACAGATTCACCTTTCAAACACATGGTAAAAAGAATAAGAGACACAAACACAGTAGCAGATATAGTTTAAAATGTTTATTAACAAACTGTTATTAATACCGTTACTTTATGCAACACCATAAATATCTGTGCTATTATAATCAATGGTTAGTGGTTATGATTTTACTTTATGCAACACCATAAATATCTGTGCTATTATAGTCAATGGTTAGTGGTTATGATTATATTTAACAATGTTATGGTTCAATTGTAAGATTTGTATGTTATGCTCAAGTTAACAGTTTTACTATTGACAGATATTTTACTATGGTTTATATTGATGTCAGATTGTTATTATTCGTACTATTATTGTCAAAACTAAAGTGGTGGAAAGTCTTACAAAATATGTAAGTGCTTGGCTTTAAACCTCAGCTATACTGGATATGTTCAAAAGTTTTTCTTTTTTATTTTATTTTACTTTTACTCCACTACATCTTATCAAACATTATATTTTACTTTACAAATGTTGATTACTGACATAATACATTAACCACTACATTTACAATTACATTTTGACTATTTGCTATTTACAAATTGTGATTATTAACATAATACATTAACCACTACATTTTAATTACATTTTGACTATTTGCTATTTGAAAATGGCTGATCGACAATACTTTTAACAGTTTTTCTACACATTTATGCAAGCTAAACATTTGTAGTAGTTACCAAAACTGCAAAAAATATATATTTTAACCCTTCATTACCTATTTTAGATTTTCCAGGGTGAAGCGAAAAACCCCTGCCTCCTAATTTCAGAGTGCAGGGGGAAAAATGGTTCACCGACCCCTCAACGGCGATCAAGCAAGCTCCTGAAAAATGTATTTAAATAATAACTAACATTCTGCAACTGATGAACAAATTTAGGTATTGTTTAGTTACTATTTTCTTTTCAAATATTAACACAAAACATTACTTCATTCCTAATTAAATGTTGACTATTTGAAATTAGCTGTTCTACAATCTCAGGAAACATTGCAAAGCTATGTGTTGTGAGCTGGTAGATCTGCCATTTAGCTGTTTGCATTTGAAACCTGTGAAGTGTTATATTTTGCATGTATATTTTAGACGTTTGCTATTTTCTGTACATTATGATGCCAATACTTTTGTATGTTTAATCAAATAAATTTGGAATACTGAACATTTACTTGTAGAAGACTATATCTATCTATCTACTTTTAAGGCAAACATTTGAGTACTTTTACCACCACTGTAAATATTTATTTCTAACTTTTGAGTAAATTTAAGATATTGAACTAGTAACTAACATTCTGTTATTGATTAACTAATTTAGTCTAAATAGGTGTTGCAGGCCTAAAAACAAACAGTGGGTTAAGAAATGATCAATATGCACATGCAAATATAAGATGGGTCATGAACAGGCAGTATAAAATCCAAAGTGGCATTTGGTTAGAGATAGTTAGTCCATGTTTTTGTTATCCAATTTAGGGATTAGCTCAATTCTATGTGAGCTTATATAAATTCAGTACCACATGTCCATGAGCCAGAGCAAAAATGTAATTAACAAAGAAATATTATTTTCAAAGAACATTCCTGAAAAGTAGAAAAGGGTTAAAGGCAGAACAATTCAAACATCTGTTAGCACTGTAGAATCACTCAACGGCATCTGAAAAACAGGGAAAAAAGTGTTAGTATTTTGTAAATATGCAGACGGTTCACAATCAACATGAAAGACAGAAATTGAAGAAACAACAAATGAAGAAACAGAAATTACCCCTGTAGAGCAGAAAAGTGTTAAAGACATAAGTGTATAACAAGTCCACAATAAGAAATGTACGCGCAACTCAAACATTTATTGATAAAGCACATGTAACGTTACAATGGTCAAAGTTGTACATTGATTAAACAAACATTACATAATGTAGATTAGTACACAACATTACAATGTCAAAGATGTACATTGATTAAACAAACATTACATAATGTAGATTAGTACACAACATTACAATGTCAAAGATGTACATTGATTAAACAAATATTACATAATGTAGATTAGTACACAACAATCACAGAAAGCAATGGGTTGGTTGGTTATTTGGTTGGTGTTTAGGTGAGTAGGTCAAATCAGATTTGAGTTTTGGGGAATCGATTTCCATTATTTGAGGGCTATGTGTCCCAGTAAGTGCTGCATCTTGTGCAGAAATGTATTACAGGGCTGATTTGACCTATGTGGCGCCACAGCCTGTTATGGCGTGATTATGAACAGAGCTCATTCTTTCTCATTAACATCTGTGACGTCCACTGTTGGGCAGCTTTATGTGTTATCGTTTGATGTCAAGTGTATTTAGTGGAGTGTATTTATATTGTGCACATTTAAAACCAACTCAAAGCGTTTCCATGAAACAAAATTCGCAATGAAGTAACTCTAACCCTAGCTATGAACATTTTACTGACATCAGAGGCCCGACACGATGCTTTTATTGTGAAGCCAAGCGTTCCTGAACTTCGTTACTCCTGGAGGTTTCTGCATCAGGAATATAGCCGATCTGCAAGCCCGCGACGCGTTGAGCTTGTAGAAAAGTAGGTCTGCGTGCTGCCAGTGTTTGCAAGCACGTCCTGCAGTCTATGCACTAGTCATCTTCGGTGGACAATACGCAATACACAGGATTGTGATAGCTGTAGTATGTACGTAGCACTCCAGACTGTAGACATTGCTGTGGTCTTGAGATGTACATGTGATCCAACAGCGTGTTCTTTTCTGTGGTGGCCTCCTTGATGAGTTGTGCATATCCTCTGGACTCTAGAAGCCTTGTTATGGGCCCAGGAAAACCGTTCAGTAGGTCTTCGTTGAAGTCTCCACAGACTACGATGGGCTGGTGATCCATAACTTCCAAGGAGTCCAGAAGCGCCTTCAGGTTCTCCATAAATGGGTTACCATAATGTGGTGGTCTGTACACCGCAGCGATCAGAAGCTTGACAGGGGACTCGATCTTTACTGCCACAAACTCAAGGTTTGTCACATTGTGAAGGTAACGCTTTTCACTAGCCTGGAAATGGTCCCTCACATACACAGCGACGCCACCGCCGTTCTGTTCTGCACGTTCAGGTAGCTTTGCATATGACACGTGTCTGTTGCGGCTGAACATGGTGTAGCCGTCCAATTGCAGACTGTCAGCCACAAAGGAGCCAGTGAGATGAGTTTCTGTCAAGCACAGGACATCTGAAAGTGTCAGCTCGTGGTGTCGTTTGAGGTCCTGAATGTGAGCCGGTAAACTCTGAGTGTTGTGGTGGACAATCGTCAAAGTTTGGGCTTGGGCTGTCGTCTCTCGAAACTTCAACAGCGGCATGACACCGTCCAGAGACGCAGTCTTCATGGATTCCAGGGCAGCTGTGATTTTAGGATCAGCCCAGATTTTCTTCTCATCAAAGTCAATGATGTGCAATCCTTGCAGTGTCGTTGTCCTACTGAGGGCAACGTAGGACATGCCTTCTAAGAAGACCCCTTTCAAGGAAACCACTGCAGATTGTGTAGTCATCCCTTGGACTTTGTGAGCCGTGCAAGCATATGCCAGCTTGATGGGAAATTGCCTGCGAATCACTTTGTGGTTACTCAGGTTTTCCTCCATCCTCTCGACGTACACCTGTGTGGCGCCAGGCGTAGTTCTCCGGTACTTCAGTCCTGCTTCAGGCTTGTCTAGCACCAGCCAAAGCTTGGTTACTGTAGTTCCGTCCCTGTCGACCCGCATGTCAACACCATCAATCTTGCCAAATGTGCCGTTTACAAGGCCATCCTCCACGTCTATGTTCCTGGTGATCATGACAGGGGCGCCTTCTGCAATTTGCAAGTTGTCCTCAAGATCCTTGTACGGTTTACCTTTCTGGGGTTCTGAGCGGCGAGCCATGCGGTGACTAATTTCGTCTCTCTCGTAGTCTTCTGCGGGTATGTCAACGATGTCAGAGTGGAGCCGAGTCAAAGCGACCTTGTTGTGTTTGTCAACCTGATCGTTGGTTGCAAAGATGTGCAAAACATCCTTAGGACAATGTTGACTGTCAGTCAGTCTCTCACCAAGGAGTGCTCTGTCTGCATCGCTCAGTCGTTCTCTCTTGTTCTTGACTCTCAACCTATTCAGAAGTTGTGCATAGGGCACGTCATCCTTCTGTCGCATGATTTCTGTCAACGTGACCATCTCAAAGTGTTCACACAGAAGATCCGGTTTGCCTTCTTCTGACACGCAAAGTGGTTTCCCGCTTGCCGTTGGAGGGAGCTGGTAAAAGTCACCTACTGCAAGTACCGACATGCCACCGAATGGTTTCTTACTGCCTTTGATCTCTTGCAGTCTCCAGTGAACGTAGGTAAACAATTGCTTTGAAACCATCGAGATCTCATCGATGATGATGATTTCCGCATTTCCCAGCTTTGCTCTCACATCATCCAAACTGTTTCCCAGCCCTTTGTAGGGTGGGTTCAGGCTTCTGGGCAACTTTAACAGGGAGTGCAGTGTGTTCCCCCCGATGTTGTACGCTGCAGTTCCTGTGAATGCCGACAGCAGCACCATGGGCATGGATGCGTCTCTGTCTTCATAAAGTCTGGGGAGTCGACGGAGAATCCTTGTTGCCTCATGGAAGATGCACTTTATCAGGTGTGATTTGCCCGTGCCAGCACCTCCAGTGACAAAGAAAAGGAACGGTTCGGGGTTCTGCTCAAGTACGCTCTGTAAGCACCAGTCCCGTACAGAGTGAAACACTGAGGCTTGTTTCTGGTTTAGGTTTCGACACATTGCACGCAGAAAATCTAGGCTCAATTGTGGGGCCACTACACTATGTGCAGGAATTGTACCCACCTCACGAGTGCTGAACTCTGGCGCATTGTCTCGTTCTTCCTCTTCCAGCAGATCCTCGTCTTGTTCGGCAAGACATTCCATGCGATCTAGCTCGTTTTCTGGGGCAATGTTGGCCCACGCGTTTTCAGCGGGGCCATTTTTCCAGAACTCCTCCACGGCTTCTTCCACCGCTTGACTGTACTTTTCGAACCTCTTCCTGTTCTCAGCAACAATCATTTTCGCGGGATAAATCATGCCTGTTCCAGGCAATTCCACGCACGCAGACTCGTAGAATTCCTTGTACGTGGGGAACGCTTCTGTTTTGAGGGTCGATTGATAGCGATGAGGCAGGTAGACTTTAAGCAAGTTGCCATAGAATTTCTCTGGCTCCTTCTGTTCCGAGAATTTTGCATATCTGACAACTGCATCTTTGCCCTCGCGCTTCTTAATGGTTCCCATGTTGTCAGACAACTTCAAGCGACCTTCGCCTTTTGCTTGTTGGCCGTACACAACCCTGTACTTGGACGCAAAGTCTGCCAAACACATGTTGTCAAACTCGGGTGTTTTGGGCCTGGCGTTGTACTTGTCCAGATATCCCTTCATCCACACTTGGTCTGAGTCGTCTGGTTTGTTCCGCAGCGCGCTGAGGGGGAGACTCATCTTCATTGCATTGTCATCTGTCGGGAGGAAGATAACATCACGGGAGCATTTCTTCAACGGCATGCTGCAAGTCCTGGCCACTGCCTCCTGAGCGCTAACCTGCCTGTTTTTCACATAGGTGTGAACAAGTTGGTTCATCGCATCCCTCTCGGTGACCTGCGTCGGATCGATGCCAACCACTACCTGTTTGAGAAGTTCGCCCATCTCATGTTCTGCCTTTGAAATGTAGGAGAGCATGTATGTGATCGCAATATGGTGATCCAGAACAAACTGGATATCCATGTTAGCATTCCAGGCCTTCAGGAAAACTGGGTTGTAGTTGTTCACAAGGCAGTCCTTCACTCCGCGCTTCATGAGGAGGACGCGGTTCTTCCTCATGTCTTCAAGACAGCTGTCGTACTCTTCGCTGGTCATATTGCACTTTGCCAGCAAGTCCGACAGGTCTGTCACTCCTGACGCAGAGTCCATCAGCATGTCGAAAATTGGTTTGAGTTTCTCCATAGCAGCTTGTGCTCTTGCTGTCTGTTTTTTGCCAAGGCCTTCGGCACGCTTTGCCTTTGTTTTGGTTGCGCTTTGGTTTGCGCCTTCATCCATGTCTTTGTTTGCTTCACTTTCATCTTCTGTGCCACTGTCATTTGCAGTTGGATCAACCGCCTTTGGGTTTAGTATGCACGTTTTGTCCACTGGTGGCTTTGGAAATCCAAACCTGCATGTCTTCCTACCTTTCCTACAGGACTTTGTATGGTTTCGGCTGTGCATCTGAACCTGTAGGACAATTTGGTAAAGCACAGGATCTTCGTCTGGATCAGGCAGCTGGCACGAAATGTAGCGGTCTGCAAACTCGCAGATCTTCTCATCCGAGTCAACGCCAAGGACGGGGGCGCCGTCGATCCACATCAACGCGTGAAAATGTGGGCTTCCCCTGGCTTGGAACTCGATACGATGGAACCAGTCGATGACGCGTCCGAAAGGTAGAGCTTCTGAATGTACCAGTTTTTTGTAAGCGGATTTAACTCGCTTGTCAAACATTCGCATGGTTGTGACTGCGTTGCTTCTGAGAATGTCGCATTTCCCATTCCAGTCCAACTTTTCCCAATCCACAATCTGGCCTTGCTGTGCTTTTATTGCGATGATGACTTCTGGCCATCTGAACTCAGCAGCACTTGCGGTCACAAAGAAGGTTGGTGGTCCTAACTGACGGACCATGGCAAACAAGTCCAACATCGTCTTGTGCCAGTAAGCTGGAGTCCCTCTAATTGGTGACATGAATCGTGTTGCGTCTTTGCTTCTGACCAGTCTCTCGACTTCACGCTTGTCTTTCAACATCTTGTTGGTGATCCTGCGACCATCATTGGTTAAAGGTTTTCCCTTCTTTAACTGAAAGGAGATGCTGTTTTTTGCAATATGTGTCTCTGAGACAAAGTGTGCAAAGAAGCAAAAGCTTTGGTCTCTAGCGAAACGACCGTCAACATTGAAAAGTCTTGCGTTGAAGTAACGGCTCGGGGACAGACGGACCCTTCTCTTCACATCCAACGTGTTTGCTCCAGTTGGAAACAAAGTAGGGAAGGCCTGCGCTTCGAGGTTAGGGACAGTGCTGTAGCTGACAGGCCTGTTGCCTTCGGCGGGGGCAATGCTAAATATGCCATCACCATAGGTCATCATTTCTTGTGCTATGTCATCTGCCTCCAAGCAACTGTCTAGGCCATGTCCAGGTCTCAGCGCATCTTGCTCATCTTCAACACTGGGGGGATCTTGATCCACTGCCTGCGATGCGTCGAGAGCTTCAGCAGAATCCGCTACTTCCATCATTTCAGCCTCATCACAACTGTCCATGATTTCGTCGGCGGGCAGATTTTCAACCTGGCCCTCCACATTGTCGTCATCATCGATTGTGACCGCTGTGTAGCCTGGGTGAGTCACTTTGAGTGTCCTCGCGCCCCGTACAACCTTCCTCATATTAACAATGTGAGACAAATGATGGCCTTTGAACCGCAGACGTCGTTTTAGCTTCATTCGGTACAGTCCGGATGAGCCGAGCCTTCTCGGTAAGGCGTTTATTGTGGTTTGCACCCGTGATGGCACACACACCACAGCACCAAGTACAGCTCCCTGTTTGCCTTTAGGAAGTGTGAGAATCTTGGCAAACGGTATGGCCAAAGCTAAGAGTTGCCTTTCCAGCACATTCAGATCACTGAGTTCTGGGGGAATGGGTGCTAGCTCTAAATTGTTTGCGACAGCCAAGGCTGGCATTCTTCCAGCCCGTAGGGTGTCGTGACAATTCTTGCATATCCACTCGTGACGCCTTTCTTCGGGTACAGTGCAGGCTTGCGGGCCTCCACATTGATCGTCACACGAATGGACGTATTTGCCTGTCAAGCAGGCAGCAACCAGCTTTCGCTTCTGTGTGAACTTGGAACGACGGCAACGGTACACAGATTCCGAGAAAAGTGCCCGATGGCACGTTGTGCACACATAAGTAGGGCCATATTTGATGTCTTCCTGGAAATCTGCTATAGCGATTTCTTCCAGGCTACGCTGTTTCGCAGCTTCAGCTTTCATTGCTTCTTCAGAAGTAGCTTCAGCCTCCCTAGACGCTTTTTCAGCTTCCCTCTTCTTCTCATCATGTCTCAGTCTGAGCAGGACTTGACATAACGCCTTGTACCTGCGTTTTATTTTATACGCAGCACGGATGTCACGGCGCAACTTAAAGTATTTGTCCGTTTCGCATTTGTGGGACATGTACAACCTCATATGTTGGGTGTGTTTTGCCCTGAACTCCGGGTCGTCTTGGAACCTCTTGTTGACATATGTCCTGGCATACGTCTTGTGCTTCTCTCTGAACACCAGGTCTTCATGGAACCTCTTGTTGACATACGTCTTGTGCTTCTCTCTGAACACCAGGTCTTCATGGAACCTCTTGTTGACATACGTCTTGTGCTTCTCTCTGAACACCAGGTCTTCATGGAACCTCTTGTTGACATACGTCTTGTGCTTCTCTCTGAACACCAGGTCTTCATGGAACCTCTTGTTGACATATGTCCTGGTATATGTATTGTGCTTCTCTCTGAACTCCTGGTCTTCACATTTCCGCTTGTTGACATATGTCTTGCACATCTCTCTGAAAGAAACATCTTCGATATATCTTCTTCGGAAGTATGTACTCTTTTGTAGTTTTTGCTTAGCCTTGAATGCTACATCGTAACTGCATCTCCTAGCCCTATACTTCTTCATGTATTCATTTTTCCTGGCCCTAAAATCTGTATTAATTTTGCTTTGTTTTGCCTCAGGAGTTTGCTGTGAAGCTTCCTTCCTCTTCTGTTTTCTTCGTCTCTCTTTATTCAATTTGGATGATACAATGCCTGACTGCAAAGGAGACTTGGAGCTTGAATGTTTAGAGCTCGATGGTCCAGTGTCACTTTCATCCTCGCTATTCAATTTGGATGATACAATGCCTGACTGCAAAGGAGACTTGGAGCTTGAATGTTTAGAGCTCGATGGTCCAGTGTCACTTTCATCCTCGCTAGTCAGATGGGGTGACGGAGAATTTGTCGGTTCAAATGTTACCGGCATGAAATCGAACTGCATTCTGTCAATCGCTATGGAATGCAAGGATTGATTTAGCTGTTCAATCTTAGCAATCAGATCATCCAAGTGAGTGAAAGTCATCATGACACATTTTCCTCCTCTCCATCGAGGCAAAGGTAGGCCATCAGCACTTCTGGCATGGGAGTCAAACAGTCCATATCTTCCAGACCTGTCTCTAAAGACAGCAATGGTGTATGGTGATACAGTCAGCAGTGCATAATTGACATCTACAGACAGGCACTGAAGTCTATTCTGTAGATTCAGCCACCAATTGCGTCGGTGAGTTTCTCCGTCATCTCTCATGTAGCCCATCTCTACATTATATTTAGTCACGGAGTACTTCTTGCGTTGTGTTTGAACAGTCAGGGGTATTTCTTCCATACTCAAAAAGTTGGAGTTGAACCGTTTGTCTTTCTTTAGTTTTGTTATGGTCCTTTTGTACAGCTTGTCTCCCTTGTCCAATATCTTGTCGAGATCATTACGCTTAATGTCACGACCTTCATGTTGGTGTGCCAAAAATGTCAGGGCCATGCATGTGCACTGCTTATTCCTTGACATATAGGAAAAGGAAAGATCATTCTGGCTTTTGGATGCCCGCACAGATATCACAGAGGGTGCTGGGATGTCACTCTGTTGTACAGGGTCATCGTTGGAAAGGTCCATGGCTTCTACAACAGATATCAGCGAGGGTCCTGGGATGTCGGTCTGTTGTACAGGGTCATCTTTGGAAAGGTCCATGGCTTCCACAACAGATATCACCGAGGGTGCTGGGATGTCGGTCTGTTGTACAGGGTCATTGTTGGAAAGGTCCATGGCTTCCAAACTGCTGTGCGGTTCCTCAACTTCACACTGTGCATGTTGTTGAGACGTTTGTGCCAAATTGTCCATGACCGGGCTAAATATTTGTTTCCCTTCATCAACTTCCATGCAGTTGTATTCTGGGGATTTTGAATGTTTGGTGGCCCATCTATTCTTTGCAGCAATAGATCTCTTCTTCCGCTGAGGCATGATGTCGCAATGCAATGTGATATCTAGCTATGAACTTGTTTATGATTTATTCCAAACCTATCCACGCGATTCCACGCGAATGTGCTGTAGAATTATGTA
This sequence comes from Nannobrachium achirus, assembly GCF_963921795.1. Lineage (NCBI taxonomy): Eukaryota > Metazoa > Chordata > Actinopteri > Myctophiformes > Myctophidae > Nannobrachium > Nannobrachium achirus. The sequence continues at coordinate 25,234,987 of NC_137821.1, forward strand.
TGGGACACTTCCGGAGAACACGTTGCGTCGCAGATGCAACCGTTGTGAGCTTGTAGATGTGGCAGTGGAACTGCCGCACACCTTCTGCGCAATGGGACGTTGGATATATAAACAATATAACTGACTTCACTCTAAACAAATCAACTTACCGTTAAATATGAAGACACTAATGGAGCTCTTCAGATCTGATGAACACTAGTACAAAATAAAGAAATAAATAAACATACCTTGGCTTGCAGTAGTCGCAGACTGGGTAGTCGGTCAGTCAACCACCGCCGTGTCGACGAATAGAGCAGGATAAGTCCGCGCCAGTGCACCCACAGCTGAAAATAATTTTTAAAATACAGTATTTTAGACACATAAGTTAAACTGAAGACACATTATTGCTGCACATCAGGGTTTTCCAATGGCCAAATTATGTGAAGAATACCAAGCCTCAACATTGCACAACCTGTGAACAGATTGGGGCTTGGGGGCAACGTTCCTGCTACTGCAATGACAGATGTGCAGATACTAGTGTTGTTACTTCTTAGTTAGAACAAAATCTGTTGGGTAATACAAGCAAAAATGTTTTGCAGAGATCCGTCTTAGGGATGGCCAACCAGTAACCACCATCAGCTAATGATATATATTTATGGGTCAATTTAGAACCCCTAAAAACTTAGGTGAGGATTTTGCAAGGTATTTTTAGAATCTACGTCAGTCCTAAATGGGTGAAGCAACATACGATATACTGTTATGTTTTTGTAATTGCTCCTTAAACACTGAGAATAGATGGACCTCAAGACAATGTCCATTTGACAACATTAATACAGGGATTGACGCCAACAATTGCCCGACTGCCCAGGGTAGGTAAATAAAATGGTTGGCCAGTTGAAGTTTGCTACCAGGTTGTCCGACCGGGTAGGTGCCCATTTTAAGTAACATAATGTGAGATTGTTTCTTTCGCCTACTTATTCTTATTCTGTATATTTTTAATCTAATAAATCATTAAAACCGCTGTGTTGCAAGCCTTGAGGTTTGAGAAATAATAGTCACCTATTGGCTGTGAGAGTGTTTTACTGTGCATTCCGATTAGACTAGACACTCAGTAGTATATCCGGGAGGAAATGTATGAGCAGACTTAAACATTCGTAATGCGTCATGGATAGACGTGTTGTGAGCTTGTAGATCTGCTATTTTTGAGGCAACACCACACTCAGTAGTATATCCGGGAGGAAATGTATGAGCAGACTTAAACATTCGTAATGCGTCATGGATAGACGTGTTGTGAGCTTGTAGATCTGCTATTTTTGAGGCAACACCGTTTTATGGCTGAACTGAGCATATCATTATGTTGGTTGAAGTAGAGTCCGAGTGAACCTTGTATCTTTCCATAAGCGAGTCAACTCAATATTTTAGTTCATTTAACTTCCTTGCATCCTTTATTCGTTAAAAAGCAGTGTTGTATTGGTGATTGTTTGGGGGTCGTTGTGTTAATGTTTGACACGCATCTCGCTAAAACTGGAGTTAGCAGACCATTATGCACTGAGACTCATTCCAATGTTAACTCATTTAGTGCCACCCCTTTCACCACTAGAGGGCGCCCAGTGGCCAGAGAAAATCCCATAGAGATATGCTGGTATATGCAGAAGCCCTGCAGCCATGACTTGCCTGAACACTTTCCTTTGTGCATGACTGCATGTACAGGAAGAGGATGAAGTTAGCTTGAAGTTAGCTATTGGCTACCAAGCATTTTAGAAGCCTTATTTTCGTCAACTTAGCCATGATTAAACCTTGCACACCTCATGCATGGGAAAAAAACAGAGAAGAATGAGCTCTGAAAAATCCAATGCAATCCAGAGTGGATTTGTGCAGTTTGTTCACAGCTTTCAAACAAAAAAATCCGATTGGAAATCTGTTCAGGCATTCTTGAGATAATCGCCCTTATGTTTTACATGTAATGTAAACAAAAATGGCTGCCCTGTATGTTAGATGGGGTTGTATGGGGGTGGAACATGCAAAATCGCGATTGAAATCATGTTCACCAGATTTGATGGGGTTTTTTTTTTTTTTTTTTTTTTTATATCCCGAACTTGTTCGGGATAGGCACCCTGTGATACGATCATATATCTCGAACTAATTCGGGATAGGCACTCAATGAGTTAATGCAGGCTGGTGTGAAGTGACTCGACCCCAATACAACTACAGGCTAAGATGCGTTATGACCAGTAAGACTCCCTAATCGGGAGATAAGCGACCGTAGGTGGCTTATCTCCACAAATAGGGCAAAAATGTGTTTTTCCCAAATCTTCTTGATCCATGTTGATGACATGAGTGTAGACATGCTGTGTAGTGATATTCGTGATTTTAGGGCAAAAACTGTAGGAGCAGTGTCCAAAAATGTGTTTGAAAAATCGGTCTGAAGGTGGCGCTAGAATAGGGCCATGTGAGAAATGAGGGATGGGGTCTCCGCGTTGCCTTGGCGGACGAATAGGTACCGGCCCTGGCTCTCCCGGACGCTCCTAGCCCGAGTTACGGTATTTTATGTGCGCTGCAGTGGCAGGGGGTCCTCCACTGGGGGCGCCACCACTTTTGCATCCGTTCTGGAGCAGCAGGAGTCGGTGGTCCCCGGGAATTCCCCGTGAGCAGCCCCGTTGGGGTGGTCATTTGGTCATTTTTGCACATTTGGTAATTTTTTACATCTGGGGGTCCCCCAGGGACCTGGGGGTCCCTGGGGCTCCGGGGGTCCTTGGAGGTTGTAGTTTGGCAGTCAAGGAGTGTGTGTGCAAAATGTGGCATGGATGGGGGCAACGGTTGTGGAGATATGAGCAGGGCAAAAGTGTGACGGACTGACTGACGGACAGACAGCCCGTGGAGGTTTTGGTAGTAAATGCGACCTACGGTCGCAATTACATGTTATAATGTAAAGGCTTCATCAGATTATCTCTAAACATGTGGCATAGCTTGCGACCATATAATGCTGAATGCTTGTACATTTATTGGATAAGCATATTAAAGACAAAGTTGAATTGTGAAGCATGACATCACCGCAAGAGCTTCTGTCCAGAATGTCCTTCTAAACTGTGGATGTAAAACTGTTGTAAAACCCGCGGCTGCTACCCTGGACCCAATCTAAGTTGTTAAACTACAGTAATAAACCCAGCAATAGTAAGTAAAGTACTTACACACTGTTGTGACTGACTGACTGACTGACTGACTGACTGACTGATGACACACACACACACACACACACACACACACACACACACACACACACACACACACACACACACACACACACACACACACACACACACACACACACACACACACACACACACACACACACACACACACACACACACACACACCTCAGTGTGAAGGAATGGTGCCCTCTGCTGGACAAAATATGTCATTGCCACTTCCATTCACCAGTCCACAGAGGCCAGGTTTTTATTTATTTATTTTTATATTGGCGGGAAATTTCACCGATACCGATATAAACCGATATGCCCAAATAAGGCCATATCGGTCGCTCACTAATTCATACTGCAGGTCAAATGTCGGAAATAACAGATCTACAAGCTCAAAAAGCATTGCATTAGCCCAGAATTGTCAGACAACATTTCCATGATAAATTAAAGGGAAACCATGCTCTACATAGTAAAACACAGGCCACATGTACAAAATAGCAGATCTACAAGCTCAAAAAGCATTGCATTAGCCCATAGTTGTCAGCCAACCTTTCCATGGTAAATTATACGCCCATACAGTATATAGGCATATATGGAGATCAGGTTATAAACAGAGCATATGGGACTAATCGACATCAAAATCAGCAGTGGCCAATAGATATGGACATGCCAAAAGATGGATGGGTACAACAGGTAATTTAACAAAGCCCCTGACATTATGACTCAGACATATGGGTTGGATCGGCTGTGAGACGTGTGAAACAAACCTCTAGTACATGAAGTTAGTCCTCTGCATCTACATATCCTAGCTGGCGGATTGCACTCTGGGAGCAGTTCAAGTTGGCCAACCGGTAACCACTATCAGCTTATGGTGATATACATGTATGATTCAATTTAGATCCCCTGAAAACTCAAGTCGGGATTTACAAGGCGATTTTAGAATCAACCTTAAGCCTAAATGGGTGAAGTGACATAGAATATACTGTATGTATTGGTAATGGCTGCTTAAACATTGACACCGAAATGGACCACGAGACAATTTCCATTTGCCACATTTACATAGTTACTGTACATCTGAAATTGGTTATTTTGAACCAGAATATTCTGGGCCATGGCTTTTGGCCTGGCAGAGACAACCATTTGCTAGTGTGTGTGTGTGTGTGTGTGTGTGTGTGTGTGTGTGTGTGTGTGTGTGTGTGTGTGTGTGTGTGTGTGTGTGTGTGTGTGTGTGTGTGTGTGTGTACAGTAATAGTGCAACTCATAATAATTCAAGAATCAATGATTTACCATTTCATTATAAAGTCCATTATAAAGTCTGTTTGAATGCAATGCTGACTTATGACAGCAGCCAGTTGTTGTCTACATACAAGCTCAATTCATACTACAGGTCACATGTCCAAAATAGCAGATCTACAAGCTCAAAAAGCGTTCCATTAGGCCAGAGTTGTCAGCCAACTTTTCCATGGTAAATTAAAGGGAAACCATGTTCTACATCTGTGCTACTCAACCCGCAGGCCGCATGTGTCCCTTTCCGCATACTACAGGTCACATGTCCAAAATAGCAGATCTACAAGCTCAAAAAGCGTTCCATTAGGCCGGAGTTGTCAGCCAACTTTTCCATGGTAAATCTTCTACATCTGTGCTACTCAACCCGCGGGCCGCATGCGTCCCTTTCCGCATGTCTGTGCGGCCCGTCATGATCATCAAAATATGATTTTTCTAAGCCTGTCAAAGTTAAGGCGCGATTAATGCGGTGATGTTTGAGCCTCGGTGCACTCTGTAGGTTAAGGATACAAATCAGGAAGTGAATGCAGTCAATGCACAAAGCACAGCAGTGACAGCAGGGCGAGATGCGGCTACACTTGACTAGAGCTAAGCTAAACACGACAGTCAGACAGACAAATCTGCAGAGATTTTGCAGCAGACAACCACAGTCGGGCTCACTGGAGACTGGACGCATCGTGCGATAATGAACGGTCGCGTCCGTCATGTTTCAGGCTAATGAAGACGTAGCCCTTGTCTGTGCTTGTCTCTGCCTCCATGGCTCCGCCGTTATTGAAAAAATAAAGTCTACAGATTGCAGCAGCCAGGGAACTATGTTTATTGTACCACAATCTCCTACAACAAGGTGTTGTGTTTTACAAAGCTCAAAGCATCAAACTGTTTACAAGTGTACAGTACAACAGAGGCTGACTTGAGTTATTTTTCCATACAACTCTCTTCACTCAAAATAGCCGATCCACAAGTTATTTTTCCATACAACTACTCTCTTCATCAAAAATAGCCGATCTACAAGCTCACAACACAGACAATAGTACCATTACTGACATTGCTGAATATAAAAATGTTTTATATTGCTAATAAGCAAAGTAAAAGGGAATCTTTTGGAAACTTTATGGGTTTGTAACTCAGTAAATAAATGGAACCAAATGGACCTGTTCCATTTGTACTCTAGTATATTACCATTTAACATAAATTGGGGTCCCAGTGATATAAATATAATTAAATGGGTGTCTGTAGCCTAGTGTATTTAGAAATCATGGCTCACATTAGCCAAATTGCAAAATAAATATAAGATAAGGCTAACATTTTGAAAATAGCCGATCTACAAGCTCACAGCGCGCAAACAAATTTTATTGAGGACTCAAACCTTTTCTGGGACCCATTTGAATGACCACCTGTGGGTCCCGGGACCCATTACATTGAAAACCTAGTAACATCACTGGACCCTCCAGAAAAACTTGATTTTGTGATCACAGAGACTTGGGTGTCAAACAACGACCTCTAGATTAAATGTGCATCTCTGCATCTGCACATCCTAGCTAACGGAGTGCACTTAATAGTTTGGGATTGTGTATGTTGTTCAGCAACCCCTCAACACCTAAGACCACAGGCAGGGTATAAACTGGGGACCTAAAACTCACATCAGTCTATATAATGCTTTTAAAATTGAACTAATAATTGTGATGGAAGGTCGCAGTATGACCATGAGAATTGTTGCACCTTGTGTCAGTCAGTCAGTACGTTTTTTTTTTTCACAATCTATGGTTCTATGGGTTTGTGTGTGGTTCTATGTGTTTGTTGCTCTGACATCACGCTCTGGCTTGATATCCCTTTTATGCCCATATAGTTGACAATGTGCTGTCATGCCCATATATGGGCATTCACACTTGCAATTAGACCACTTGTTAGACCAGCTGTCCACAAACACATGGATGGAGATGGTGAAAACATATTCTGGGCCATGGCTTTTGGCCTGGCGGAGCCAACCATTTGCTCAAATGTCTGCTTGAACAGTAAGTAGGCTAATGCAGATGTATTTGCCAGCGGTACAAATTCAAAATAAGTCCGGAATCAACCATTTACTTTCAAAATGTGTTTGTAATCGACTGCCTGAACAGTAATGCTTTGTCTGCTTGAATATTTACATTTACAAGCTCGATTCATGTGCGATTTGCATGTCCAAAATGGCAGATCTACAAGCTCAAAAAGTGCCGCATTAGCCCAGAGTTGTCAGCCAATAAAATAGCCGATCTACAAGCGTATAACGCCTCGCGCTGCGAGGCTTTGTAAGCTTGTAGATCGGCTATTTTTGGCTAATGTTGTACTTGAATAGGGATGCTAGGGGGTTCAAGTGGTTAACGCAAAACACATGATCCTATCACACAAAGATTTGGTGGCCCCCTGTAGTAACTCTGAGGACCCCTAGGGGTCCCAGGCCTCCTGTTGAAGACTCCTGCTCTAGTACATGAAATCAGTTCTCTGCTTTACGGTTAATAGTGTGGGGGTCAGCAGCAATGACTGCCTGTCTACAATTCTTGCTGCCTAAGCTGAGCATTTTTTTATTAAGAACAACTTAATGACTCGCTGTCGAAAAAAGAAAACCAAGGCAAATAGGCAGATCTGCAAGCTCACAACAAGGCTTTCAAATTTCCATCTGCTTTAACCCCATGACAGTATGACAGCGCTAGTACAGGGTCTTCAACGTTTTCAGGCCAGGGACCCCTTAGCTGAGAGAGAGATGAAGCAAGTACCACAACTACATATTGTATAAAATTGTGTTGCAGAATAAAACTGTTCACAGATTTCTTAGACAGCTCAGACTTGTTTGACAGCACTGTCATCCTATTGTATATTTTCAGGCATTTAACCACTTGAACCGTCAAATACTTTAATCTGCTCTTTTTTCCCACTACAAACCTTGCCAAAAATAGCCGATCTACAAGCGTATAACGCCTCGCGCTGCGAGGCTTTGTAAGCTTGTAGATCGGCTATTTTTGGCTAATGTTGTACTTGAATAGGGATGCTAGGGGGTTCAAGTGGTTAACGCAAAACACATGATCCTATCACACAAAGATTTGGTGGCCCCCTGTAGTAACTCTGAGGACCCCTAGGGGTCCCAGGCCTCCTGTTGAAGACTCCTGCTCTAGTACATGAAATCAGTTCTCTGCTTTACGGTTAATAGTGTGGGGGTCAGCAGCAATGACTGCCTGTCTACAATTCTTGCTGCCTAAGCTGAGCATTTTTTTTATTAAGAACAACTTAATGACTCGCTGTCGAAAAAAGAAATACGTCTATGTTCAGTTTTGTGTCTGTCTAACTGTTGTTCTAACAACAGCCGTTTCTCATTCTAGTGTTGTATTGAACATAAGACTATACTCAATACTCACTCTTGTGCCTCAATAGATGGACCCCAAGATAATTTCCATTTGCCATATGACATAGTTAAGATTTGAAATGGTCAAGTTTGAACATGTGTGAAATTGGTTATTTTATCATACCTTGCAGAAGTCAGGTAACCCTCTGGTCAGGAGTCAACCAATGGAACAGGATCGGTCACCCACAGCTGAAAAATGATTTAGAAAACACTGTATTTTAGACACATCAAATTGAAACCAAAGACACTTTGATGTACATACTAACATACACTGTTAGTACCATTAACCAAGAGGTTGTTCTTCTGCCTCGTGGGATTGTGCATGTTTGCACAAGATCAGTAGGAGTTATGTCAAAAGAAGTGATATGAAGAAACCAGCCTTCTGGTGGTGCTCTAAGGCGGTGGTTCTCAACCTTTTCAGGCCGTGACCCCCAAAATAATCATAATTAACTGGGGACCCCCCACCCTGACAAGCACTTTGTATATTGTGAAAATAGCCAATCTACATGCTGTGAGCATGTAGATCAGCTATTTTCACAATTTCTGTCTCTAATATTTGACAATTTGGCCAACGTTTAATTTGACATTTTAGGAGTATTAAAAAGTCATTAAATTGTCACTTTAGAAATGTGCAGATACCCTCTATTCCCTTAAACTTTGGTTTGTTTACTGTTGAGTGAGAAAACAATGCTGCACATTCAGTTAATCAGCTAGAGACCCCCCAAAATAATTTGGGGATCCCCCTGGGGGTCCCGGCACACAGGTTGAGAACCACGGGCCTATGTGAAACATTTGGGGCAGTGGGAAACAGTCATGTATCATGTTGTGGTTCTGTTATGGCATCTATGGAGTGTGTGCACGGTTTCATGTTGATCGGTACCAGAGATTAGCAGTCCACAGACACATGGATGGACAGGGTGCAAAAAATATTCTCTGCCATGCCTTTGGCCTGGCAGAGACAACATTTGCTCAAATATTTGATTGTGACAGTCAGTTAAAACAGTAAGCTAATGCAAATGGATTTGCCAGTGGTACAACTGAAAGTCAAAAGAGGTCAATAATTTACAAAATTTGTTTGTAAGGGCCTTTGCACACAGGAGCATAGCATTTGTTTCCGTTAGCCAATGAGTTTTTACCGCAATGCAGATTTATGACAGCAGCCAGTTGTTGTCTACATAAAAGCTCAATTCGTACAGTGGTTCGCATTTTCAAAATAGCAGATCTACAAGCTCAAAATGCCTTGTATGAACCTGGAGTTGTCAGCGCGGCGTTGTGTGCTTGTAGATCGGCTGTTTTCACTAGTTTTGTGCGACAGAGGTTACTGCCTGCAGTAATGATATTGTAGTGATTATGTGGTGAGGAAAACGTTGAGATAATAGCCATTTTGGTTAGAAATGACTGAAAATAACTTTGTACTAAATATTTTAAGTGTCCAAATATTATCAAATGATCTTGCGGCACCCCTGGACTGCCGTTGCGGTGCCTCGTCACCCACTTTGAAAACCCCTGCTCTACACACTAAAATCCACTGTTGTGCATGCTGGGATGCTGACAGAACCCTCGCTAAAAGCCCCCGGACAAAAATCCACTCGTCCTAGACAGTTTGCCCTCCTGGCCCCCAAACTGTGGAATAAACTCCCTGTCGCACTTAGAACTACAGACTCACTCCCTAGCTTCCGCTGTGGACTGAAGACTCACCTCTTCAGGCTCCACCTAAATCCCATAGCACTACTGTAACACTCCCCTTCCCTCAATGACCAATGACCATACATGAAGCTAGATAGCATTTATTTTAGGTTTTACAAGTTTTTAATTTAATTAGGTGCGTGGTCTAACTATGTTATTGTTTTTTAGCATGTATTATATTGCTGTATTGTTGTTAATGTACTGACATATTATCTTGTACTTATTATAGTGATGTGTATTACCTGCGTATTGTAAGTCGCTTTGGATTAAAAGGGTCTGCTAAATGCCTAAACTGTAAAGCGTAAACTAAACTGTGCATGCACATTTCTCATGGATGAGTTGATCTGCAGAGACAGGGAGATCGCGGTTACATCTGAACAGTTTGATTTGCATCAGGTTGGTCCAGTTAAACACACCTTGCAGTGTCCGTCTGGGATGGTCCACCCGTCAACAACAGCTGTGTCCAGTAGTCCACCAAAAGAACAGAACACCGGTCACAGCTGAAAATAATTTCAAACATACTGATTGTTAGAAACAAAGTTAAACTATAGATACTTATGTTATTGATTTACATACTGACATTTATTGTTATGCACATGTGTCAGATATGATGATAGAAATGTACAATTAACAAGGTAATGACATACTGTTTATAGAATGCTGAGACAGCCTAGTGCATGATCACAGGCAAACTACCTAGCAAAACCTAGCATCAATCTAAACCAGGGGTCTTCAACGTTGTCAGGCCAAGGACCCCTTAGTTGAGAGAGAGATGAAACAGGGACCCCCACAACCTTATCATAGATTCCATATAGTGTCATTGTTTGACAACACGATTGTCAGTGTATTTTGGATTCATGTCAAGTTGTGTTTACAGATATTTAACCACTTGATCCGTCAATACTTAATAAACTTGACCTTTCTCTCTGCACTTAGCCTGCTCTTTTTCCCCTCTACACCAAACCTCTTTGCTAAAAAATAGCTGATCTACAAGCTCACAACGCCTCGCAGCGCGAGGCATTGTGGAGCTTGTATATCTGCTATTTTTTGGGTAAAGTTCTCAGAATATGGACATTAGGGTTCAAGTGGTTAAGATTCTATCACACAAAGATTTGGAGGACCCCCTGTTGTAACTCTGAGGAACCCCTAGGGGTCCCGGACCCCCTGTTGAAGACCCCTGATCTAAACAATATAATATAGTTTCATACTGGAGTAATGTTTGCATGCTTTAAAAAGGCATTGTGGAGCTTGTATATCTGCTATTTTTTGGGTAAAGTTCTCAGAATATGGACATTAGGGTTCAAGTGGTTAAGATTCTATCACACAAAGATTTGGAGGACCCCCTGTAGTAACTCTGAGGAACCCCTAGGGGTCCTGGACCCCCTGTTGAAGACCCCTGATCTAAACCATATAATATAGTTTCATACTGGAGTAATGTTTGCATGCTTTAAAAATAACAAAGCATTATAATATGCATGCCATTTTAAAATGTGTATAATGCATTGTGCTGTAGTGTGCCCTTAGACATTAAGTGGTTAAATGACGCACGCACGCACACGCACACACACACACACACACACACACACACACACACACACACACAACGTGCATACACAGGGATACGCACGTGGTTTTTGTTTGCATTGTCAAATTATTTTAATTTGAAAATTGAACGGGATGTTCAATGTTTTTGTGAGTTAAGCCAACTAACCAACAATGGTCGTGTTAAGTTACACAGGTTTGTTCTGGGCGGAAACGGTGCTGTCTTTCACAATAAAACACCACCAGCCTTCAGTTAGCTCGTTAGCTCGTAGCCTTCAAATTATAAAAGTAGCCTACTTTTTCAGCCAATTTCAATGGCAAACGCGGGTACTAGAAAGCTAACCTAACGTTAGCATCGATCATACGACAACAAAGCCATTTTGCTTTCAACATGGCCGGTAGCTAACGATAGCTTAAACACGACGTCGTAGAAAACAAAGGATCGTGTTACGTAAAGTTAATTACCTGAGTGTTGCGAGGTCCTGCAGGGGGGAAAAAGATGAGATAAAAAGTGTAACAATGTCAAAATAAATCAATGGAATCGCTGGAAAATAGCAGCTACAGCTCTCGAGTAACAACCAGTCACCAGCGTGTCGTAAAGCAGACTGAGGGGGCGTACACAGGCGTGCTATTGGACATGCCCAGGACATGCCCTGACAAGCCCCCTAAAGCCAGAGCTGTAATTGGACAGAACACCAGAAGCCGCTTCCTGGAAAACACACACACACACACATGTGCACTGTTTAAAACATGAAAAAGTATTTGTATTTTACTTGTCCAATTTCCAATACTTTTACTTCTAATAACTCCACTACTTCTCGGATCCAAATATTGTACTTTTACTCCACTACACTTATTTGAAAACTTTAGTTACTAGTTACTTTGCTGCATAAAATAAACCATAATATTATAAAACATACATGAACCACTTAAGCCCTATTTGAGCTTGTACTTTTACTTTTGGTACTTTGTACTTTTAATTTTTATGCCAACACTTTCATACTTTTACTCAAGTACATTTTGAATTCTGGACTTTTACTTGTAACGGAGTGCTTCTACATTGCTAAAGTGGGCGGAGTTAAGGCCCGATTTTACTGCGTTGTCATAACCGACAAGATCAATTGATACTTTTACTCAAGTAAAAAGATTTGAGTACGTTTTCAACCATCAACGTTTATCTATCAACAAAAACAACAACAACAACAACAACAACAACAACAACATTAGTATTCACGCAATTTGTGTGCACCCCAAAGAAACTATTAACCACGTTATCGTTTGTAATGACTTGATTTTATAGGTGGGACGTTCGCGAACGAATCGAATCTTTTGAACGGCTCTTTGAAGTGAACGATGGGATCCGGTTGGCGCAATAGGTGGGACGTTCGCGAACGAATCGAATCTTTTGAACGGCTCTTTGAAGTGAACGATGGGATCCGGTTGGCGCAATCGGTGGGACGTTCGCGAACGAATCGAATCTTTTGAACGGCTCTTTGAAGTGAACGATGGGATCCGGTTGGCGCAATCGGTGGGACGTTCGCGAACGAATCGAATCTTTTGAACGGCTCTTTGAAGTGAACGATGGGATCCGGTTGGCGCAATAGGTGGGACGTTCGCGAACGAATCGAATCTTTTGAACGGCTCTTTGAAGTGAACGATGGATCCGGTTGGCGCAGTAGAGAGCCGTTCATTTGGGGAAGAGACGCCCCCCCCCCCCCCCCCCCCCCCCCCCAAATTCAACATCTCCTTGTACTCCACTGAGTAGCCTACTGACTGAGTAGGCCTACAGTGATTGAGTGAGAGAGGAGCCAAATGAGCCAGTCTTTTGAACGTCTGAGCCATAAATCCCACCTCTACTTGATTTGATCTGGAAGGGATTTAATCATAGAGTTATTTAATAGATAGGCTACAACTGAGCCCGTGGACTTCGGGTCTGTGATTGGCTAACCAATAAATAGCCATTGAATTATAAAAAAAAAAAAAGAAAAAAAAAAGCTTTTTTTATTTATGATTAAACAGACTTTTTATTTTATTTTGTCACTTTCACAAATCGTATGCTGTATATTAGCATTTTTATGGTGTATCTATTCTGCATGTAGCATGAAGGCATATCTATTCTGCATCTAGCATGAGGCCACATTTGTAACCAAAATCTTCGCTGGCCCGGGGGTCCCCAGAAGAAAAAAATCAGATTGAGATGGGGTCTGCGGCCAAACACATATCTTTTTGGGGGTCCTTGACATGACACAGTTGGAACCACTGATTTATAGCATATGTTTTTCAGAAAACTGTGAGTGAGTGTGTGTGTGTGTGTGTGTGTGTGTGTGTGTGTGTGTGTGTGTGTGTGTGTGTGTGTGTGTGTGTGTGTGCGTGCGCGTGTGTGTGTGTGTGCGTGCGTGTGTGTGTGTACTTTCAACACATTTTCATATTGTTTTTATTATATTACAAATTGATGCTTTTTACATTTTGCTGGATTCTCCAACATTTCTTCTGTTATTCTTACATTTCCACATGCAAGCACCACTAATCCCTCACATAGCCTATTGTACACACCACATCACCTATACTCTGCACATAATTTGAAGCACATATCTTTGAACGGGGTAGGACTATTTACATATATTCATGAATTGAATCCATAGGATCACAATGGAAACAAGCCACAGCTGGCTTTTTTGTGTTTTCCTAATAATGTACAGGGGGCACAGTGGTGCAGTCAGTAGCGCTGTCCCTCACAGCTATAAATGGTTCTGGGTTTGATTCCCGCTGTGTTCTCCCTGTGCCCCCTACGGAAGGTACCCTCACAAAAATATGCAGAAATCCTGTTCTCTATAATGCCTGCCCCTGGCCATATGGAGGGGAAAGGAACTTATTGGAATAACGTGTTCCATCCATGCGCTCAGTCCAACTGTTCAAGGGCAATATATGCGCTCCGTCCAACTGTTTGGGGGCGGTGGGATGTGCGATTTAAAACGGTGCTCATTGAATGGGGCCGTGCGACGCGCGATTAGAAAAGGTGCCGTTGGGATCCTGCGTTCGTGATGTAAGGATATGGTTTCTTGTTTTTAAGAAATGGGCTCCTCCCACAGTTTTTAAGAAATGGGCTCCTCCCACAAATTTTGCAAGGCGATTTTACGTTGTCACGTCGCTCCCGAGATCATTTGTGTTTCGTTTTGAGAGGGTTGTTCCCCCTGAAAAACGCGTTTTGGCCTGAAACGGTTACGTTTTGTGCGTTTGTGGCGCCCCCTAAGGGTCGAAGTGGAAATGCTTTTGGGGATTTGTTGAATATCCCACCCGCAACTTGTGATTAAAATAATTTGGTGTTGACTGGATGTTTCGTTTTTGATTTATGGCTATTTTTGGCAAAACGGGCCCCTCTCGCTAACTTCGGAAGCGTGTTCCGGACGAACGGCATGGACTATCGAAATATCGCTTGAATATGTTTATCGCGTGGGTTCAGAGATCTTGTGTACCGATTTTTGTGACATTTGGAGAAAATATGTGGGAAAAGGAGCAAAAAGTGTGTTTTGAAGAAAATTCAAAATGGCGGAAAATCTATCCTGACGCAAATGGGCGTGGCCTATATAGGGAGATGCGTCATGACCCAAGGAATCCAGGGAAAAAATAATTTTAATTTTCCGACCTACGGTTCAAGAGTTACAGGCCGAAACGTAAAGTGGGCTGTTATAGCGCCACCATGAGGCTGACTGACAATATTATTTTTTATTTATTCCTTGAACTCATTATGCATCTCCTCACCAAGTGTTGAAACTGTAGCCCCTATGGTTTGCAAGAGAAAAAATAATTGAATGTGAGTTTTTGCTATTCCCATTATAAGTCAATGGGTTTGGCCTGAAACGGTTACGTTTTGCGCATTTGTGGCGCCCCCTAAGGGTTGAAGTGGAAATGCTTCTGGGGATTTGTTGAATATCCCACCCGCAACTTGTGGTTAAAATTTGGTGTTGACTGGATGTTTCGTTTCTGATTTATGACTATTTTTGGCGAAACGGGCCCCTCTTGCTAACTTCGTAAGCCTGTTCCGGACGAACGGTATGGACTATCGAAATATCGCTTGAATATGTTTATTGCATGGGTCCAGAGATCCTGTGTACCAATTTTTGTGACATTTGGAGAAAATATGTAGGAAAAGGAGCAAAAAGTGTGTTTTGAAGAAAATTCAAAATGGCGGAAAATCTATCCTGACGCAAATGGGCGTGGCCTATATGGGGAGATGCGTCATGACCCAAGGAATCCAGGGAAAAAATAATTTAAATTTTCCGACCTACGGTTCAAGAGTTACAGGCCAAAACGTAAAGTGGGCTGTTATAGCGCCACCATGTGGCCGACTGATGTAATTTTTTTTAAATTAATTCTTACAATTATTATGAATCTCCTCTCCAAGTTTTGAAACTGTAGACCCTATGGTTTGCGAGGGAAAAATAATTGAATGTGAGTTTTTTCGATTCCCATTATAAGTCAATGGGGAAAATTAATTCACTAATAAATTAATATCAATTAAACTATAAAACTTTTCTCTTAGAAAAGTAATAGCACACTATTCCCGATCAAGCCGGTCGATTTGACATATGGCTCGAGTGTGTGGCGCAAAAACTGTGGGAGGAGATTCGCGCCGAAAAAAAGGTTACACTAGAAGTCAAGAATAATAATAAATAAAGTTTCCCTAGAACTATAGTGTGTTGCCCTGTTGGGCAACCACACTAACTAGAAAATGTGCAATTTGGGAAATTGCGAGTGTGGTTGCCTGCCCTGCCGCCCCCTATGGGTCGAAGTGGAAATGCTTTTGGGGATTTGTTGAGTATACCACCCCCGACTAGTGGTTAAAATTTGGTGTTGACTGGATGTTTCGTTTCTGATTTATGGCTACTTCTTACAAAACGGGCTCCTCCCGCTAACTTTGGAACCCTGTTACGGAAGAACGGTATGGACTATCGAAATATCCTTTGAATATGGTTATCGCATGAGTCCATAGATCATGTGTACCGATTTTTGTGACAATTGGAGAAAATATGTAGGAAAAGGAGCAAAAAGTGTGTTTTGAAGAAAATTCAAAATGGCGGAAAATCTATCCTGACGCAAATGGGCGTGGCCTATATGAGGAGATGCGTCATGACCCAAGGAATCCAGGGAAAAAGGAATTTTAATTTTCCGACCTACGGTTCAAGAGTTACAGGCCGAAACGTAAAGTGGGGTGTTATAGCGCCACCATGTGGCCGACTGATGTAATTTTTTTTAAATTAATTCTTACAATTATTATGAATCTCCTCTCCAAGTTTTGAAACTGTAGACCCTATGGTTTGCGAGGGAAAAATAATTGAATGTGAGTTTTTTCGATTCCCATTATAAGTGAATGGGGAAAATTAATTCACTAATAAATTAATATCAATTAAACGATACAACTTTTCTCTTAGAAAAGTAATAGCACACTATTCCCGATCAAGCCGGTCGATTTGACATATGGCGCGAGTGTGTGGCGCAAAAACTGTGGGAGGAGATTCGCGCCGAAAAAAAGGTTACTCCAGTAAGTAAAGAATAATAATAATAATAAAGTTTCCCTAGAACTATAGTGTGGTTGCCCTGTAAGGGCAACCACACTAACTAGAAAATGTGCAATTTGGGAAATTGCGAGTGTGGTTGCCTTCCCTGCCCCGGCGCGAGTCGCTGGGATGCGCCGCCGGGACCCTGAACAAAACGCAGGGGTCCGAGGGAGACGACGTCGGGACGGATAGCGTCGGGGCCGTGCGACGCGCGATTGGAAAAGGTGCCGGTCGGATCCTGCGTTCCTGAAGTAAGGATGTGGTTTCTTGTTTTTAAGAAATAGGCTCCTCCCACGAGTTCCGCAAGGCGATTACGTTGTCGCGTCTCTCCCGAGATCGTTTGTTTCGTTTTGAGAGGGTCGTTCCCCCTGAAAAACACGTTTTGGCATGAAACGGTTACGTTTTGCGCGTTTGTGGCGCCCCCTAAGGGTCGAAGTGGAAATGCTTTTGGGGATTTGTTGAATATCCCACCCGCGACTTGTGGTTAAAATTTGGTGTTGACTGGATGTTTCGTTTGTGATTTATGGCTATTTTTGGCGAAACGGGCCCCTCTCGCTAACTTCGTAAGCCTGTTCCGGACGAACGGTATGGACTATCGAAATATCGCTTGAATATGTTTATCGCATGGGTCCATAGATCATGTGTACCGATTTTTATGACATTTGGAGAAAATATGTGGGAAAAGGAGCAAAAAGTGTGTTTTGAAGAAAATTCAAAATGGCGGAAAATCTATCCTGACGCAAATGGGCGTGGCCTATATGGGGAGATGCGTCATGACCCAAGGAATCCAGGGAAAAAATAATTTTAATTTTCCGACCTACGGTTCAAGAGTTATAAGCCAAAACGTAAAGTGAGCTGGTATAGCGCCACCATGAGGCCGACTGATGTAATTATTTTTTAATAAATCCTTGTAGTTATTATGAACCTTCCCTCCAAGTGTTGTAACTGTAGGCCTTACCATTTCTGAGAGAAAAATACTGGAATGGGAGAATATTAGAGAATAATTTTTTCCCATTGACTTATAATGGGATACTAATAAATTAATATCAATTAAACTATACAACCTATCTCTTAGAAAAGTAATAGCACACTATTCCCGATGAAGCCGGTCGATTTGACATATGGTGCGAGTGTGTGGTGCAAAAACTGTGGGCGGTGAAGCGCGCCGAATGTGTTTAATCGCCTGGAGCGATTAAACACTAGAAAATGTGCAATTTGGGAAATTGCGAGTGTGGTTGCCTGCCCTGCCGCCCCCTATGGGTCGAACTGGAAATGCTTTTGGGGATTTGTTGAATATCCCACCCGCGACTTGTGGTTAAAATTTGGTGTTGACTGGATGTTTCGTTTGTGATTTAAGGCTATTTTTGGCGAAACTGGCCCCTCTCGCTAACTTCGTAAGCCTGTTACGGACGAACGGTATGGACTATCGAAATATCGCTTGAATATGTTTATCGCATGGGTCCAGAGATCATGTGTACCGATTTTTGTGTCATTTGGAGAAAATATGTAGGAAAAGGAGCAAAAAGTGTGTTTTGAAGAAAATTCAAAATGGCGGAAAATCTATCCTGACGCAAATGGGCGTGGCCTATATAGGGAGATGCGTCATGACCCAAGGAATCCAGGGAAAAAATAATTTTAATTTTCCAACCTACGGTTCAAGAGTTACAGGCCAAAACGTAAAGTGGGCTGTTATAGCGCCACCATGTGGCCGACTGATGTAATTTTTTTTAAATTAATTCTTACAATTATTATGAATCTCCTCTCCAAGTTTTGAAACTGTAGACCCTATGGTTTGCGAGGGAAAAATAATTGAATGTGAGTTTTTTCGATTCCCATTATAAGTGAATGGGGAAAATTAATTCACTAATAAATTAATATCAATTAAACGATACAACTTTTCTCTTAGAAAAGTAATAGCACACTATTCCCGATCAAGCCGGTCGATTTGACATATGGCGCGAGTGTGTGGCGCAAAAACTGTGGGAGGAGATTCGCGCCGAAAAAAAGGTTACACTAGAAGCAAGAATAATAATAATAAAGTTTCCCTAGAACTATAGTGTGTTGCCCTGTAAGGGCAACCACACTAACTAGAAAATGTGCAATTTGGGAAATTGCGAGTGTGGTTGCCTTCCCTGCCCCGGCGCGAGTCGTGGGGATGCGCCGCCGGGACCCTGAGCAAAACGCAGGGGTCCGAGGGAGACGACGTTGGGACGGATAGCGGCGGGCCCGTGCGACGCGCGATTCGAAAAGGCGCCGTTGGGATCCTGCGTTCTTGATGTAAGGATATGGTTTTTTGTTTTTAAGAAATAGGCTCCTCCCACGAGTTTGGCCAGGCGATTGCGTTGTCACGTCGCATCCGAGATCGCTTGTGTTTCGTTTTGAGAGGGTCGTTCCCCCTGAAAAACGCGTTTTGGCACGAAACGATTACGTTTTGCGCGTCTGTGGCGCCCCCTAAGGGTCGAAGTGGAAATGCTTTTGGGGATTTGTTGAATATCCCACCCGCAATTTGTGGTTAAAATTTGGTGTTGACTGGATGTTTCGTTTGTGATTTATGGCTATTTTTGGCGAAACGGGCCCCTCTCGCTAACTTCGTAAGCCTGTTCCGGACGAACGGTATGGACTATCGAAATATCGCTTGAATATGTTCATCGCATGGGTCCAGAGATCGTGTGTACTGATTTTTGTGACATTTGGAGAAAATATGTGGGAAAAGGAGCAAAAAGTGTGTTTTGAAGAAAATTCAAAATGGCGGAAAATCTATCCTGACGCAAATGGGCGTGGCCTATATGGGGAGATGCGTCATGACCCAAGGAATCCAGGGAAAAAATAATTTAAATTTTCCGACCTACGGTTCAAGAGTTACAGGCCGAAACGTAAAGTGGGCTGTTATAGCGCCACCATGAGGCCGAGTAATGTATTTATAATTTGATTAATTCTTGCAATAATTATGAATCTCCTCTCCAAGTTTTGAAACTGTAGCTCCTATTGTTTGCGAGAGAAAAATAATCTAATGTGAGTTTTTGCAATTCCCATTATAAGTCAATGGGGAAAATTAATTCACTAATAAATTAATATCAATTAAACGATACAACTTTTCTCTTAGAAAAGTAATAGCACACGATTCCCGATTAAGCCGGTCGATTTGACATATGGCGCGAGTGTGTGGCGCAAAAACTGTGGGAGGAGATTCGCGCCAAACTTTTGGTTACACTAGTCAAGAATAATAATAAAGTTACCCTAGAACTATAGTGTGGTTGCCCTTAGGCAACCACACTAACTAGAAAATGTGCAATTTGGGAAATTGCGAGTGTGGTTGCCCGTCCCGCCCCAGTTTCACAAGGCGATTATGTTGTCACGTCGCTCCCGAGATCATTTGTGTTTCGTTTTGAGAGGGTTGTTCCCCCTGAAAAACGCGTTTTGGCCTGAAACGGTTATGTTTTGCGCATTTGTGGCGCCCCCTAAGGGTCGAAGTGGAAATGCTTCTGGGGATTTGTTGAATATCCCACCTGCGACTTGTGTTTAAAATTTGGTGTTGACTGGATGTTTCGTTTGTTATTTATGGCTATTTTTGGCGAAACTGGCCCCTCCCGCTAACTTTGGAACCCTGTTACGGACGAACGGTATGGACTATCGAAATATCGCTTGAATATGTTCATCGCATGGGTCCAGAGATCATGTGTACTGATTTTTGTGATATTTGGAGTAAATATGTAGGAAAAGGAGCAAAAAGTGTGTTTTGAAGAAAATTCAAAATGGCGGAAAATCTATCCTGACGCAAATGGGCGTGGCCTATATGAGGAGATGCGTCATGACCCAAGGAATCCAGGGAAAAAGGAATTTTAATTTTCCGACCTACGGTTCAAGAGTTATAGGGCAAAAGGTAAAGTGGGGTGTTATAGCGCCACCATGTGGCCGACTGATGTAATTATTTTTTTATTAATTCTTACCCTTATTATGAATCTCCTCTCCAAGTTTTGAAACTGTAGCCCCTATGGTTTGCGAGAGAAAAATTATTGAATTTGAGTTTTTGCGATTCCCATTATAAGTCAATGGGGAAAATTAATTCACTAATAAATTCATATCAATTAAGCGATACAACCTTTCTCTTAGAAAAGTAATAGCACACGATTCCCGATTAAGCCGGTCGATTTGACATATGGCGCGAGTGTGTGGCGCAAAAACTGTGGGAGGAGATTCGCGCCAAACTTTTGGTTACACTATAAATAAAGAAAAAATAAAGTTTCCCTAGAACTATAGTGTGTTGCCCTGTAAGGGCAACCACACTAACTAGAAAATGTGCAATTTGGGAAATTGCGAGTGTGGTTGCCAGCCCCGCCCCGGCGCGAGCGGCGGGGATGCGCCTCCGGGACCCCGAGGAAAACGCCGGGGCCCGAGGGAGAGGACGTCGGGACGGATACCGTCAGGGCCTATTCTAAAAGGTGCTGTTCGGATCCTGCGTTTGTGATGTAAGGATACGGCGTCTTGTTTTTAAGAAATAGGCTCCTCCCACATGTTTCGCCAAGCAATTACGTTGTCCTGTCGCTCCCGAGATCCTTTGTGTTTCGTTTTGAGAGGGACGTTCCCCCTGAAAAACGCGTTTTGGACCGAAACGGTTACGTTTTGCATGGTTGTGGCGCCCCCTATGGGTCGAAGTGGAAATGTTTTTGGGGATTCGTTCAGTATACCACCCGGCACTTGTGGTTAAAATTTGGCGTTGACTGTATGTTTCGTTTGTGATTTATGGCTATTTATTGCAAAACGGGCCCCTCCCGCTAAATTTGGAACCCTGTTACGGACAAACGGTACGGACTATCAACATATCGCTTGGTTTTGTTTATCGCATGGGTCCAGAGATCATGTGTACCGATTTTTGTGACATTTGGAGAAAATATGTAGGAAAAGGAGCAAAAAGTGTGTTTTGAAGAAAATTCAAAATTGCGGAAAAATCAATCCTGGCGCAAATGGGCGGGGCCTATATGAGGAGATGCGTCATGACCCAAGGAATCCAGGGAAAAAGGAATTTTAATTTTTTGACCTACGGTTCAAGAGTTATAAGCCAAAACGTAAAGTGAGCTGGTATAGCGCCACCATGAGGCCGAATGATGTAATTATTTTTTAATAAATCCTTGTAGTTATTATGAACCTTCCCTCCAAGTGTTGTAACTGTAGGCCTTACCATTTCTGAGAGAAAAATACTGGAATGGGAGAATATTAGAGAATTAATTTTTCCCATTGACTTATAATGGGATACTAATAAATTAATATCAATTAAACTATACAACCTATCTCTTAGAAAAGTAATAGCACACTATTCCCGATGAAGCCGGTCGATTTGACATATGGTGCGAGTGTGTGGTGCAAAAAGTGTGGGTGGTGAAGCGCGCCGAATGTGTTTAATCGCCTGGAGCGATTAAACACTAGAAAATGTGCAATTTGGGAAATTGCGAGTGTGGTTGCCTGCCCTGCCCCGGCGCGAGTCGTGGGGATGCGCCGCCGGGACCCCGAGCAAAACGCAGGGGTCAGAGGGAGACGACGTCGGGACGGATAGCGTCGGGGCCGTGCGACGCGCGATTAGAAAAGGTGCCGGTCGGATCCTGCGTTCCTGAAGTAAGGATATGGTTTCTTGTTTTTAAGAAATAGGCTCCTCCCACGAGTTCCGCAAGGCGATTACGTTGTCACGTCGCTCCCGAGATCGTTCGTGTTTCGTTTTGAGAGGGTCGTTCCCCCTGAAAAACACGTTTTGGCATGAAACGGTTACGTTTTGCGCGTTTGTGACGCCCCCTATGAGTCGAAGTGGAAATGCTTTTGGGTATATGTTCAGTATAGCGCCCGCCACCTGTGGTTAAAATGTGGTGTTGACTGGATGTTTCGTTTGTGATTTATGGCTACTTCTTACAAAACGGTCTCCTCCCGCTAACTTTGGAACCCTGTTACGGAAGAACGGTATGGACTATCGAAATATCGTTTGAATATGTTTATCGCATGAGTCCCTAGATCATGTGTATCGATTTTTGTGACATTTGGAGAAAATATGTAGGAAAAGGAGCAAAAAGTGTGTTTGGAAGAAAATTCAAAATTGCGGAAAAATCAATCCTGGCGCAAATGGGCGTGGCCTATACAGGGAGATGCGTCATGACCCAAGGAATCCAGGGAAAGAGGAATTTTAATTTTTTGACCTACGGTTCAAGAGTTATAAGCCAAAACGTAAAGTGAGCTGGTATAGCGCCACCATGAGGCCGACTGATGTAATTATTTTTTAATAAATCCCTGTAGTTATTATGAACCTTCCCTCCAAGTGTTGTAACTGTAGGCCTTACCATTTCTGAGAGAAAAATACTGGAATGGGAGAATATTAGTGAATTAATTTTCCCCATCGACTTATAATGGGATACTAATAAATTAATATCAATTAAACTATACAACCTATCTCTTAGAAAAGTAATAGCACACTAATCCCGATGAAGCCGGTCGATTTGACATATGGTGCGATTGTGTGGTGCAAAAACTGTGGGCGGTGAAGCGTGCCGAATGTGTTTAATCGCCTGGAGCGATTAAACACTAGAAAATGTGCAATTTGGGAAATTGCGAGTGTGGTTGCCGCCCCGCCCCGGCGCGAGCGGCGGGTGACGCGCCTCCCTGAGAACGTTTGTGTTTCGTTTTGAGAGGGCCGTCCACCCTGAAAAACGTGTTTTGGACCGAAACGGTTACGTTTTGCATGGTTGTGGCGCCCTCTATGGGTCGAAGTGGAAATGTTTTTGGGTATTCGTTCAGTATACCACCCGGCACTTGTGGTTAAAATTTGGCGTTGACTGTATGTTTCGTTTGTGATTTATCGCTATTTATTGCAAAACGGGCCCCTCCCGCTAACTTTGGAACCCTGTTACGGGCAAACGGTACGGACTATCAACATATCGCTTGACTTTGTTTATCGCATGGGTCCAGAGATCATGTGTACCGATTTTTGTGACATTTGGAGAAAATATGTAGGAAAAGGAGCAAAAAGTGTGTTTTGAAGAAAATTCAAAATGGCGGAAAATCTATCCTGACGCAAATGGGCGGGGCCTATATGGGGAGATGCGTCATGACCCAAGGAATCCAGGGAAAAGGGAATTTTAATTTTTTGACCTACGGTTCAAGAGTTATAAGCCAAAACGTAAAGTGAGCTGGTATAGCGCCACCATGAGGCCGACTGATGTAATTATTTTTTAATAAATCCTTGTAGTTATTATGAACCTTCCCTCCAAGTGTTGTAACTGTAGGCCTTACCATTTCTGAGAGAAAAATACTGGAATGGGAGAATATTAGTGAATTAATTTTCCCCATTGACTTATAATGGGATACTAATAAATTAATATCAATTAAACTATACAACCTATCTCTTAGAAAAGTAATAGCACACTATTCCCGATGAAGCCGGTCGATTTGACATATGGTGCGAGTGTGTGGTGCAAAAACTGTGGGCGGTGAAGCGCGCCGAATGTGTTTAATCGCCTGTAGCGATTAAACACTAGAAAATGTGCAATTTGGGAAATTGCGAGTGTGGTTGCCCGCTCCACCCCGGCGCGAGCGGCGGGGATGCGCTCCCGAGATCGATGTAAGGATATGGTTTCTTGTTTTTTAAGAAATGGGCTCCTCCCACAAATTTTGCAAGGCGATTTTACGTTGTCACGTCGCTCCCGAGATCATTTGTGTTTCGTTTTGAGAGGGTTGTTCCCCCTGAAAAACGCGTTTTGGCCTGAAACGGTTACGTTTTGTGCGTTTGTGGCGCCCCCTAAGGGTCGAAGTGGAAATGCTTTTGGGAATTTGTTGAATATCCCACCCGCAACTTGTGGTTAAAATTTGGTGTTGACTGGATGTTTCGTTTTTGATTTATGGCTATTTTTGGCAAAACGGGCCCCTCTCGCTAACTTCGGAAGCGTGTTCCGGACGAACGGTATGGACTATCGAAATATCGCTTGAATATGTTTATCGCGTGGGTTCAGAGATCTTGTGTACCGATTTTTGTGACATTTGGAGAAAATATGTGGGAAAAGGAGCAAAAAGTGTGTTTTGAAGAAAATTCAAAATGGCGGAAAATCTATCCTGACGCAAATGGGCGTGGCCTATATAGGGAGATGCGTCATGACCCAAGGAATCCAGGGAAAAAATAATTTTAATTTTCCGACCTACGGTTCAAGAGTTACAGGCCGAAACGTAAAGTGGGCTGTTATAGCGCCACCATGAGGCTGACTGACAATATTATTTTTTATTTATTCCTTGAACTCATTATGCATCTCCTCACCAAGTGTTGAAACTGTAGCCCCTATGGTTTGCAAGAGAAAAAATAATTGAATGTGAGTTTTTGCTATTCCCATTATAAGTCAATGGGTTTGGCCTGAAACGGTTACGTTTTGCGCATTTGTGGCGCCCCCTAAGGGTTGAAGTGGAAATGCTTCTGGGGATTTGTTGAATATCCCACCCGCAACTTGTGGTTAAAATTTGGTGTTGACTGGATGTTTCGTTTCTGATTTATGACTATTTTTGGCGAAACGGGCCCCTCTTGCTAACTTCGTAAGCCTGTTCCGGACGAACGGTATGGACTATCGAAATATCGCTTGAATATGTTTATTGCATGGGTCCAGAGATCCTGTGTACCAATTTTTGTGACATTTGGAGAAAATATGTAGGAAAAAGAGCAAAAAGTGTGTTTTGAAGAAAATTCAAAATGGCGGAAAATCTATCCTGACGCAAATGAGCGTGGCCTATATGGGGAGATGCGTCATGACCCAAGGAATCCAGGGAAAAAATAATTTTAATTTTCCGACCTACGGTTCAAGAGTTACAGGCCAAAACGTAAAGTGGGCTGTTATAGCGCCACCATGTGGCCGACTGATGTAATTTTTTTTAAATTAATTCTTACAATTATTATGAATCTCCTCTCCAAGTTTTGAAACTGTAGACCCTATGGTTTGCGAGGGAAAAATAATTGAATGTGAGTTTTTTCGATTCCCATTATAAGTCAATGGGGAAAATTAATTCACTAATAAATTAATATCAATTAAACTATACAACTTTTCTCTTAGAAAAGTAATAGCACACTATTCCCGATCAAGCCGGTCGATTTGACATATGGCGCGAGTGTGTGGCGCAAAAACTGTGGGAGGAGATTCGCGCCGAAAAAAAGGTTACACTAGAAGTCAAGAATAATAATAAATAAAGTTTCCCTAGAACTATAGTGTGTTGCCCTGTAAGGGCAACCACACTAACTAGAAAATTTGCAATTTGTGAAATTGCGAGTGTGGTTGCCTGACTCACCTGGACGCGAGTTGTGGGGTGTGCTGGCGGGACCCCAGGAAAATGGTTTATCTTGTGCAGTATTTCAGTGGAACAGTTGGTTTAATAGATATCAAAATTCATACAAAGCAACCTTTCTGAACCTTAATCTTTTGAGATTAGCACAATATGATTTGATATTGTGTGATGTTGAAAATACTTTGTATAGAGTACATAATCTGCATAAAATTCTACATGCATTAAAACTCTGAACTCTGATTGGGGGGCTTTGGTAAAGAGGTGGATTAATGTAGTCTAATCATCGTCCTAACAATGTCCTGCAAATCAAAATATGAATGTTTGATGGCATGTCATTAAAATCTATCTTGACATGGCACACTGACTGACCATTACAAAAAGGTGGCGGTAGCCTGTCAATATAGGGCTATGCTTTCCCCACACTTGTATTATATTATGTCTAATTATGACTAAGATTCAGCACCTTTTATTTTCCTGGGCTGAGAATAGATATAAAATACCCTGTATTGCACTTGGGAACGTCTCACCTTATAATACAAGTGGAGCCAATGTTGAAACATGTCAAAGAGTTTAGTGGCTGTGTTGAAGCCATACCATTTGTATGCTGTATGATCGATACTGCTCAGCATGTCAGGCACATTATTGAATGGTGTCAAAATGACAATGCAAAACTATTGTTCAGGCTACTTTGTGACAAACTTTATCAGAGAGGTTGGATCCTTGTTGATCGCTTCACCATCTTGCACACAGTACACGGATTGAAGTCCATCCAGCAGGGATTGAAGTCCATCCAGAGAGCATGGATTAGTCAGGACACCATCAATACAAGTTTTGACTCTTGCAAGGATCAAACAGTTATGTGGAACCATGTGAAATACATTATAACACCAGATTGTAGAGGCAAGAATAATTGGAAGTTAACAAATCTTTAAACTGAATGTTCATGGGCTTGTGTATAATGGATTTATTCAAAAGAATCACTTTTTGTTCAAGTGGTGAATAACAATTCTGATTGTGGATAGTAATTCAAAAACCCCAAACACATCTGTATTCATAGTAAATGTCAGACTAAATAGATTACCAAACATATAAATTAACTTTCAAAACAGATTCACTTTTCAAACACATGGTAAAAAGAATAAGAGACACAAACACAGTAGCAGATATAGTTTAAAATGTTTATTAACAAACTGTTATTAGTACCTTTACTTTATGCAACACCATAAATATCTGTGCTATTATAATCAATGGTTAGTGGTTATTATTTTACCTTATGCAACATCATAAATATCTGTGCTATTATAATCAATGGTTAGTGGCTATGATTATATTTAACAATGTTATGGTTCAATTGTAAGATTTGTATGTTATGCTAAAGTTAACAGTTTTATTATTGACAGATATTTTACTATGGCTTATATTGATGTCAGATTGTTATTATTAGTACTATTATTGTCAAAACTAAAGTGGTGGAAAGTCTTACAAAATATGTAAGTGCTTGGCTTTAAACCTCAGCTATACTGGATATGTGCAAATGTTTTTATTTTATTTTTTTATTTTTTTACTTTTACTCCACTACATCTTATCAAACATTATATTTTACTTTACAAATGTTGATTACTAACATAATACATTAACCACTACATTTACAATTACTTCATTACCTATTTTAGATTTTCCAGGGTGAAGCGAAAAACCCCTGCCTCTTAATTTGAGAGTGCAGGGGGAAAAATGGTTCACCGACCCCTCAACGGCGATCAAGCAAGCTCCTGGAAAATGTATTTAAATAATAACTAACATTATGCAACTGATGAACAAATGTAGATATTGTTTAGTTACTATTTTTGTAAATATTAACACAATACATTACTTCATTGCTAATTAAATGTTGACTATTGAAACCTGTGAAGTGTTACATTTTGCATGCATATTTTTAGACGTGTGCTATTTTCTGTACATTTTGATGCCAATACTTTTGTATGTTTAATCAAATAAATTTGGAATACTGAACATTACATTTACTTACTAGAAGACTATTTCTATCTACTTTTAAGTCAAACATTTGAGTACTTTTACCACCACTGTAAATATTTATTTCTAACTTTTGAGTCAATTAAAGATGTTGAACTGTTAACTAACATTCTGTAATTGATTAACTAATTTAGTCTAACCAGGTGTTGCAGGCCTAAAAACAAACAGTGGGTTAAGAAATGATCAATATGCACATGCAAATATAAGATGGGTCATGAACAGGCAGTATAAAATCAAAGTGGCATTTGGTTAAAGATGGTTAGTCCATGTTTTTGTAATCCAATTTAGGGATGGCCAATAATGTCATTCTATGTGAGCTTATATAAATTCAGTACCACATGTCCATGAGCCAGAGCAAAAATTAAATGAACAAAGACATATTATTTTCAAAGAACATTCCTGAAAAGTAGAAAAAGGTTAAAGGCAGAACAATTCAAACATCTGTTAGCACTGTAGAATCACTCAACGGCATCTGAAAAACAGGGAAAAAAGTGTTAGTATATTTAACCAATGCAGACGGTTCACAATCAACATGACATGACTGAAATAAAGTATTCAAATGAAGAAACAGAAATTAGAATTTACCCCTGTAAAGCAGAAAAGTGTTAAAGACATAACAAGTGTATAACAAGGCCACAATAAGAAATGTACTCGCAACTCAACCTTTTATTGATATAGTACATGTAACATTACAATGGTCAAGGTTGTACATTGATTAAACAAACATTACATAATGTAGATCAACATGACATGACTGAAATAAAGTTATCAAATGAAGAAACAGAAATTAGAATTGACCCCTGTAAAGCAGAAAAGTGTTAAAGACATAACACGTGTATAACAAGGCCACAATAAGAAATGTACTCGCAACTCAAGATTTTATTGATATAGCACATGCAACATTACAATGGTCAAAGTTGTACATTGATTAAACAAACAATACATAATGTAGATTAGTACACAACAATCACATAATGTAGATTAGTACACAATCACAGAAAGCAATGGGTTGGTTGGTTGGTGTTTAGGTGAGTAGGTCAAATCAGATTTGAGTTTTGGGAAATCGATTTCCATTATTTGAGGGCTATGTGTACCAGTAAGTGCTGCATCTTGTGCATTGTAATGTATTACTGGTCTGATTTGACCTTTGTGGGACTAGAGCCTGCCAGAGTGTGTTGATGAACAAAGTTCATCCATATCCCCCATAGCATCTCTGGTGTCCACCTTTGGGCAGATATCACCGTAAGTTCAAGTGTCATTGTGCGATTTTAAGTGGAGTTATATATATTTTACATTTAAAATGTAGTTATATATATTTTACATTTAAAACCAACCCAAAGCGTTTCCATGAGAAGAAAACCTATAGAACAGTCTATTCACAAAGGATTGGCCCTAACCCTAGTTATGAACATTTTAGTGACATCAGAGGCCCGACACGATGCTTTTATTGTGAAGCCAAGCGTTCCTGAACTTCTTTACTCCTGGAGGTTTCTGCATCAGGAATATAGCCGATCTGCAAGCCCGCGACGCGTTGAGCTTGTAGAAAAGTAGGTCTGCGTGCTGCCAGTGTTTGCAAGCACGTCCTGCAGTCTATGCACTAGTCATCTTCGGTGGACAATACGCAATACACAGGATTGTGATAGCTGTAGTATGTACGTAGCACTCCAGACTGTAGACATTGCTGTGGTCTTGAGATGTACATGTGATCCAACAGCGTGTTCTTTTCTGTGGTGGCCTCCTTGATGAGTTGTGCATATCCTCTGGACTCTAGAAGCCTTGTTATGGGCCCAGGAAAACCGTTCAGTAGGTCTTCGTTGAAGTCTCCACAGACTACGATGGGCTGGTGATCCATAACTTCCAAGGAGTCCAGAAGCGCCTTCAGGTTCTCCATAAATGGGTTACCATAATGTGGTGGTCTGTACACCGCAGCGATCAGAAGCTTGACAGGGGACTCGATCTTTACTGCCACAAACTCAAGGTTTGTCACATTGTGAAGGTAACGCTTTTCACTAGCCTGGAAATGGTCCCTCACATACACAGCGACGCCACCGCCGTTCTGTTCTGCACGTTCAGGTAGCTTTGCATATGACACGTGTCTGTTGCGGCTGAACATGGTGTAGCCGTCCAATTGCAGACTGTCAGCCACAAAGGAGCCAGTGAGATGAGTTTCTGTCAAGCACAGGACATCTGAAAGTGTCAGCTCGTGGTGTCGTTTGAGGTCCTGAATGTGAGCCGGTAAACTCTGAGTGTTGTGGTGGACAATCGTCAAAGTTTGGGCTTGGGCTGTCGTCTCTCGAAACTTCAACAGCGGCATGACACCGTCCAGAGACGCAGTCTTCATGGATTCCAGGGCAGCTGTGATTTTAGGATCAGCCCAGATTTTCTTCTCATCAAAGTCAATGATGTGCAATCCTTGCAGTGTCGTTGTCCTACTGAGGGCAACGTAGGACATGCCTTCTAAGAAGACCCCTTTCAAGGAAACCACTGCAGATTGTGTAGTCATCCCTTGGACTTTGTGAGCCGTGCAAGCATATGCCAGCTTGATGGGAAATTGCCTGCGAATCACTTTGTGGTTACTCAGGTTTTCCTCCATCCTCTCGACGTACACCTGTGTGGCGCCAGGCGTAGTTCTCCGGTACTTCAGTCCTGCTTCAGGCTTGTCTAGCACCAGCCAAAGCTTGGTTACTGTAGTTCCGTCCCTGTCGACCCGCATGTCAACACCATCAATCTTGCCAAATGTGCCGTTTACAAGGCCATCCTCCACGTCTATGTTCCTGGTGATCATGACAGGGGCGCCTTCTGCAATTTGCAAGTTGTCCTCAAGATCCTTGTACGGTTTACCTTTCTGGGGTTCTGAGCGGCGAGCCATGCGGTGACTAATTTCGTCTCTCTCGTAGTCTTCTGCGGGTATGTCAACGATGTCAGAGTGGAGCCGAGTCAAAGCGACCTTGTTGTGTTTGTCAACCTGATCGTTGGTTGCAAAGATGTGCAAAACATCCTTAGGACAATGTTGACTGTCAGTCAGTCTCTCACCAAGGAGTGCTCTGTCTGCATCGCTCAGTCGTTCTCTCTTGTTCTTGACTCTCAACCTATTCAGAAGTTGTGCATAGGGCACGTCATCCTTCTGTCGCATGATTTCTGTCAACGTGACCATCTCAAAGTGTTCACACAGAAGATCCGGTTTGCCTTCTTCTGACACGCAAAGTGGTTTCCCGCTTGCCGTTGGAGGGAGCTGGTAAAAGTCACCTACTGCAAGTACCGACATGCCACCGAATGGTTTCTTACTGCCTTTGATCTCTTGCAGTCTCCAGTGAACGTAGGTAAACAATTGCTTTGAAACCATCGAGATCTCATCGATGATGATGATTTCCGCATTTCCCAGCTTTGCTCTCACATCATCCAAACTGTTTCCCAGCCCTTTGTAGGGTGGGTTCAGGCTTCTGGGCAACTTTAACAGGGAGTGCAGTGTGTTCCCCCCGATGTTGTACGCTGCAGTTCCTGTGAATGCCGACAGCAGCACCATGGGCATGGATGCGTCTCTGTCTTCATAAA
Source organism: Nannobrachium achirus (assembly GCF_963921795.1). NCBI lineage: Eukaryota > Metazoa > Chordata > Actinopteri > Myctophiformes > Myctophidae > Nannobrachium > Nannobrachium achirus. The sequence goes on from NC_137821.1 coordinate 25,266,477, forward strand.
GTCTGGGGAGTCGACGGAGAATCCTTGTTGCCTCATGGAAGATGCACTTTATCAGGTGTGATTTGCCCGTGCCAGCACCTCCAGTGACAAAGAAAAGGAACGGTTCGGGGTTCTGCTCAAGTACGCTCTGTAAGCACCAGTCCCGTACAGAGTGAAACACTGAGGCTTGTGTCTGGTTTAGGTTTCGACACATTGCACGCAGAAAATCTAGGCTCAATTGTGGGGCCACTACACTATGTGCAGGAATTGTACCCACCTCACGAGTGCTGAACTCTGGCGCATTGTCTCGTTCTTCCTCTTCCAGCAGATCCTCGTCTTGTTCGGCAAGACATTCCATGCGATCTAGCTCGTTTTCTGGGGCAATGTTGGCCCACGCGTTTTCAGCGGGGCCATTTTTCCAGAACTCCTCCACGGCCTCTTCCACCGCTTGACTGTACTTTTCGAACCTCTTCCTGTTCTCAGCAACAATCATTTTCGCGGGATAAATCATGCCTGTTCCAGGCAATTCCACACACGCAGACTCGTAGAATTCCTTGTACGTGGGGAACGCTTCTGTTTTGAGGGTCGATTGATAGCGATGAGGCAGGTAGACTTTAAGCAAGTTGCCATAGAATTTCTCTGGCTCCTTCTGTTCCGAGAATTTCGCATATCTGACAACTGCATCTCTGCCCTCGCGCTTCTTAATGGTTCCCATGTTGTCAGACAACTTCAAGCGACCTTCGCCTTTTGCTTGTTGGCCGTACACAACCCTGTACTTGGACGCAAAGTCTGCCAAACACATGTTGTCAAACTCGGGTGTTTTGGGCCTGGCGTTGTACTTGTCCAGATATCCCTTCATCCACACTTGGTCTGAGTCGTCTGGTTTGTTCCGCAGTGCGCTGAGGGGGAGACTCATCTTCATTGCATTGTCATCTGTCGGGAGGAAGATAACATCACGGGAGCATTTCTTCAACGGCATGCTGCAAGTCCTGGCCACTGCCTCCTGAGCGCTAACCTGCCTGTTTTTCACATAGGTGTGAACAAGTTGGTTCATCGCATCCCTCTCGGTGACCTGCGTCGGATCGATGCCAACCACTACCTGTTTGAGAAGTTCGCCCATCTCATGTTCTGCCTTTGAAATGTAGGAGAGCATGTATGTGATCGCAATATGGTGATCCAGAACAAACTGGATATCCATGTTAGCATTCCAGGCCTTCAGGAAAACTGGGTTGTAGTTGTTCACAAGGCAGTCCTTCACTCCGCGCTTCATGAGGAGGACGCGGTTCTTCCTCATGTCTTCAAGACAGCTGTCGTACTCTTCGCTGGTCATATTGCACTTTGCCAGCAAGTCCGACAGGTCTGTCACTCCTGACGCAGAGTCCATCAGCATGTCGAAAATTGGTTTGAGTTTCTCCATAGCAGCTTGTGCTCTTGCTGTCTGTTTTTTGCCAAGGCCTTCGGCACGCTTTGCCTTTGTTTTGGTTGCGCTTTGGTTTGCGCCTTCATCCATGTCTTTGTTTGCTTCACTTTCATCTTCTGTGCCACTGTCATTTGCAGTTGGATCAACCGCCTTTGGGTTTAGTATGCACGTTTTGTCCACTGGTGGCTTTGGAAATCCAAACCTGCATGTCTTCCTACCTTTCCTACAGGACTTTGTATGGTTTCGGCTGTGCATCTGAACCTGTAGGACAATTTGGTAAAGCACAGGATCTTCGTCTGGATCAGGCAGCTGGCACGAAATGTAGCGGTCTGCAAACTCGCAGATCTTCTCATCCGAGTCAACGCCAAGGACGGGGGCGCCGTCGATCCACATCAATGCGTGAAAATGTGGGCTTCCCCTGGCTTGGAACTCGATACGATGGAACCAGTCGATGACGCGTCCGAAAGGTAGAGCTTCTGAATGTACCAGTTTTTTGTAAGCGGATTTAACTCGCTTGTCAAACATTCGCATGGTTGTGACTGCGTTGCTTCTGAGAATGTCGCATTTCCCATTCCAGTCCAACTTTTCCCAATCCACAATCTGGCCTTGCTGTGCTTTTATTGCGATGATGACTTCTGGCCATCTGAACTCAGCAGCACTTGCGGTCACAAAGAAGGTTGGTGGTCCTAACTGACGGACCATGGCAAACAAGTCCAACATCGTCTTGTGCCAGTAAGCTGGAGTCCCTCTAATTGGTGACATGAATCGTGTTGCGTCTTTGCTTCTGACCAGTCTCTCGACTTCACGCTTGTCTTTCAACATCTTGTTGGTGATCCTGCGACCATCATTGGTTAAAGGTTTTCCCTTCTTTAACTGAAAGGAGATGCTGTTTTTTGCAATATGTGTCTCTGAGACAAAGTGTGCAAAGAAGCAAAAGCTTTGGTCTCTAGCGAAACGACCGTCAACATTGAAAAGTCTTGCGTTGAAGTAACGGCTCGGGGACAGACGGACCCTTCTCTTCACATCCAACGTGTTTGCTCCAGTTGGAAACAAAGTAGGGAAGGCCTGCGCTTCGAGGTTAGGGACAGTGCTGTAGCTGACAGGCCTGTTGCCTTCGGCGGGGGCAATGCTAAATATGCCATCACCATAGGTCATCATTTCTTGTGCTATGTCATCTGCCTCCAAGCAACTGTCTAGGCCATGTCCAGGTCTCAGCGCATCTTGCTCATCTTCAACACTGGGGGGATCTTGATCCACTGCCTGCGATGCGTCGAGAGCTTCAGCAGAATCCGCTACTTCCATCATTTCAGCCTCATCACAACTGTCCATGACTTCGTCGGCGGGCAGATTTTCAACCTGGCCCTCCACATCGTCGTCATCATCGATTGTGACCGCTGTGTAGCCTGGGTGAGTCACTTTGAGTGTCCTCGCGCCCCGTACAACCTTCCTCATATTAACAATGTGAGACAAATGATGGCCTTTGAACCGCAGACGTCGCTTTAGCTTCATTCGGTACAGTCCGGATGAGCCGAGCCTTCTCGGTAAGGCGTTTATTGTGGTTTGCACCCGTGATGGCACACACACCACAGCACCAAGTACAGCTCCCTGTTTGCCTTTAGGAAGTGTGAGAATCTTGGCAAACGGTATGGCCAAAGCTAAGAGTTGCCTTTCCAGCACATTCAGATCGCTGAGTTCTGGGGGAATGGGTGCTAGCTCTAAATTGTTTGCGACAGCCAAGGCTGGCATTCTTCCAGCCTGTAGGGTGTCGTGACAATTCTTGCATATCCACTCGAGACGCCTTTCTTCGGGTACAGTGCAGGCTTGCGGGCCTCCACATTGATCGTCACACAAATGGACGTATTTGCCTGTCAAGCAGGCATCAACCAGCTTTCGCTTCCGTGTGAACTTGGAACGACGGCAACGGTACACAGATTCCGAGAAAAGTGCCCGATGGCACGTTGTGCACACATAAGTAGGGCCATATTTGATGTCTTCCTGGAAATCTGCTATAGCGATTTCTTCCAGGCTACGCTGTTTCGCAGCTTCAGCTTTCATTGCTTCTTCAGAAGTAGCTTCAGCCTCCCTAGACGCTTTTTCAGCTTCCCTCTTCTTCTCATCATGTCTCAGTCTGAGCAGGACTTGACATAACGCCTTGTACCTGCGTTTTATTTTATATGCAGCACGGATGTCACGGCGCAACTTAAAGTATTTGTCCGTTTCGCATTTGTGGGACATGTACAACCTCATATGTTGGGTGTGTTTTGCCCTGAACTCCGGGTCGTCTTGGAACCTCTTGTTGACATATGTCCTGGCATACGTCTTGTGCTTCTCTTTGAACACCAGGTCTTCTTGGAACCTCTTGTTGACATATGTCTTGTGCTTCTCTTTGAACACCACGTCTTCTTGGAACCTCTTGTTGACATACGTCATGTGCTTCTCTCTGAACACCGGGTCTTCTTGGAACCTCTTGTTGACATATGTCTTGTGCTTCTCTCTGAACACCAGGTCTTCACAGAACCTCTTGTTGACATATGTCTTTACATGTGTCTTGACCTTCTCTCTGAAAGAAACATCTTCGATATATCTTCTTCGGAAGTATGTGCTGTTATGTAGTTTTTGCTTAGCCTTGAATGCTACATCGAAACTGCATCTCCTAGCCCTATACTTCTTCATGTATTCATTTTTCCTGGCCCTAAAATCTGTATTAATTTTGCTTTGTTTTGCCTCAGGAGTTTGCTGTGAAGCTTCCTTCCTCTTCTGTTTTCTTCGTCTCTCTTTATTCAATTTGGATGATACAATGCCTGACTGCAAAGGAGACTTGGAACTTGAATGTTTGGAGCTCGATGGTCCAGTGTCACTTTCATCCTCGCTATTCAATTTGGATGATACAATGCCTGACTGCAAAGGAGACTTGGAGCTTGAATGTTTAGAGCTCGATGGTCCAGTGTCACTTTCATCCTCGCTAGTCAGATGGGGTGACGGAGAATTTGTCTGTTCAAATGTTACAGGCATGAAATCGAACTGGATTCTGTCAATCGCTATGGAATGCAAGGATTGATTTAGCTGTTCAATCTTAGCAATCAAATCATCCAAGTGAGTGAAAGTCATCATGACACATTTTCCTCCTCTCCATCGAGGCAAAGGTAGGCCATCAGCACTTCTGGCATGGGAGTCAAACAGTCCATATCTTCCAGACCTGTCTCTAAAGACAGCAATGGTGTATGGTGATACTGTCAGCAGTGCATAATTGACATCTACCGACAGGCACTGAAGTCTATTCTGTAGATTCAGCCACCAATTGCGTCGGTGAGTTTCTCCGTCATCTCTCATGTAGCCCATCTCTACATTATATTTAGTCACGGAGTACTTCTTGCGTTGTGTTTGAACAGTCAGGGGTATTTCTTCCATACTCAAAAAGTTGGAGTTGAACAGTTTGTCTTTCTTTAGTTTTGTTATGGTCCTTTTGTACAGCCGGTCTCCCTTGTCCAATATCTTGTCGAGATCATTACGCTTAATGTCACGACCTTCATGTTGGTGTGCCAAAAATGTCAGGGCCATGCATGTGCACTGCTTATTCCTTGACATATTGGAAAAGGAAAGATCATTCTGGCTTTTGGATGCCCGCACAGATATCACAGAGGGTGCTGGGATGTCACTCTGTTGTACAGGGTCATCGTTGGAAAGGTCCATGGCTTCTACAACAGATATCAGCAAGGGTGCTGGGATGTCGGTCTGTTGTACAAGGTCATCTTTGGAAAGGTCCATGGCTTCCACAACAGATATCACCGAGGGTGCTGGGATGTCGGTCTGTTGTACAGGGTCATTGTTGGAAAGGTCCATGGCTTCCACACTGCTGTGCGGTTCCTCAACTTCACACTGTGCATGTTGTTGAGACGTTTGTGCCAAATTGTCCATGACCGGGCTAAATATTTTTTTCCCTTCATCAACTTCCATGCAGTTGTATTCTGGGGATTTTGAATGTTTGGTGGCCCATCTATTCTTTGCAGCAATAGATCTCTTCTTCCGCTGAGGCATGATGTCGCAATGCAATGTGATATCTAGCTATGAACTTGTTTACGATTTATTCCAAACCTATCCACGCGAATGTGCTGTAGAATTATGTATGGGACACTTCCGGAGAACACGTTGCGTCGCAGATGCAACCGTTGTGAGCTTGTAGATGTGGCAGTGGAACTGCCGCACACCTTCTGCGCAATGGGACGTTGGATATATAAACAATATAACTGACTTCACTCTAAACAAATCAACTTACCGTTAAATATGAAGACACTAATGGAGCTCTTCAGATCTGATGAACACTAGTACAAAATAAAGAAATAAATAAACATACCTTGGCTTGCAGTAGTCGCAGACTGGGTAGTCGGTCAGTCAACCACCGCCGTGTCGACGAATAGAGCAGGATAGGTCCGCGCCAGTGCACCCACAGCTGAAAATAATTTTTAAAATACAGTATTTTAGACACATAAGTTAAACTGAAGACACATTATTGCTGCACATCAGGGTTTTCCAATGGCCAAATTATGTGAAGAATACCAAGCCTCAACATTGCACAACCTGTGAACAGATTGGGGCTTGGGGGCAACGTTCCTGCTACTGCAATGACAGATGTGCAGATACTAGTGTTGTTACTCCTTAGTTAGAACAAAATCTGTTGGGTAATACAAGCAAAAATGTTTTGCAGAGATCCGTCTTAGGGATGGCCAACCAGTAACCACCATCAGCTAATGATATATATTTATGGGTCAATTTAGAACCCCTAAAAACTTAGGTTAGGATTTTGCAAGGTATTTTTAGAATCTACGTCAGTCCTAAATGGGTGAAGCAACATACGATATACTGTTATGTTTTTGTAATTGCTCCTTAAACACTGAGAATAGATGAACCCCAAGACAATGTCCATTTGACAACATTAATACAGGGATTGACGCCAACAATTGCCCGGCCAACAATTGCCCGACTGCCCAGGGTAGGTAAATAAAATGGTCGGGCAGTTGAAGTTTGCTACCAGGTTGTCCGACCGGGTAGGTGCCCATTTTGAGTAACATAATGTGAGATTGTTTCTTTCGCCTACTTGTTATTCTTATTCTGTATATTTTTAATCTAATAAATCATTAAAACCGCTGTGTTGCAAGCCTTGAGGTTTGAGAAATAATAGTCACCTATTGGCTGTGAGAGTGTTTTACTGTGCATTCTGATTGGACTAGACACTCAGTAGTATATCCGGGAGGAAATGTATGAGCAGACTTAAACATTCGTAATGCGTCATGGATAGACGTGTTGTGAGCTTGTAGATCTGCTATTTTTGAGGCAACACCACACTCAGTAGTATATCCGGGAGGAAATGTATGAGCAGACTTAAACATTCGTAATGCGTCATGGATAGACGTGTTGTGAGCTTGTAGATCTGCTATTTTTGAGGCAACACCGTTTTATGGCTGAACTGAGCATATCATTATGTTGGTTGAAGTAGAGTCCGAGTGAACCTTGTATCTTTCCATAAGCGAGTCAACTCAATAATTTAGTTCATTTAACTTCCTTGCATCCTTTATTCGTTAAAAAGCAGTGTTGTATTGGTGATTGTTTGGGGGTCGTTATGTTAATGTTTGACACGCATCTCGCTAAAACTGGAGTTAGCAGACCATTATGCACTGAGACTCATTCCAATGTTAATGCAGGCTGGTGTGAAGTGACTCGACCCCAATACAACTACAGGCTAAGATGCATTATGATTACATGTTATAATGTAAAAGGCTTCATCAGATTATCTCTAAACATGTGGCATAACTTGCGACCATATAATGCTGAATGCTTGTACATTTATTGGATAAGTATATTAAAGACAAAGTTGAATTGTGAAGCATGACATCACCGCAAGAGCTTCTGTCCAGAATGTCCTTCTAAACTGGATGTAAAACTGTTGTAAAACCCGCGGCTGCTACCCTGGACCCAATCTAAGTTGTTAAACTACAGTAATAAACCCAGCAATAGTAAGTAAAGTATTTACACACTGTTGTGACTGACACACACACACACACACACACACACACACACACACACACACACACACACACACACACACACACACACACACACACACACACACACACACACACACACACACACACACACACACCTCAGTGTGAAGGAATGGTGCCATCTGCTGGACAAAATATGTCATTGCCACTTCCATTCACCAGTCCACAGAGGCCAGGTTTTTATTTATTTATTTTTATATTGGCGGGAAATTTCACCGATACCGATATAAACCGATATGCCCAAATAAGGCCATATCGGTCGCTCACTAATTCATACTACAGGTCAAATGTCGGAAATAACAGATCTACAAGCTCAAAAAGCATTGCATTAGCCCAGAATTGTCAGACAACATTTCCATGATAAATTAAAGGGAAACCATGCTCTACATAGTAAAACACAGGCCACATGTACAAAATAGCAGATCTACAAGCTCAAAAAGCATTGCATTAGCCCAGAGTTGGCAGCCAACCTTTCCATGGTAAATTATACGCCCATACAGTATATAGGCATATATGGAGATCAGGTTATAAACAGAGCATATGGGACTAATCGACATCAAAATCAGCAGTGGCCAATAGATATGGACATGCCAAAAGATGGCCATATAATAAAAGGAACATGGATGGGTACAACAGGTAATTTAACAAAGCCCCTGACATTATGACTCAGACATATGGGTTGGATTGGCTGTGAGACGTGTGAAACAAACCTCTAGTACATGAAGTTAGTCCTCTGCATCTACATATCCTAGCTGGTGGACTGCACTCTGGGAGCAGTTCAAGTTGGCCAACCGGTAACCACTATCAGCTTATGGTGATATACATGTATGATTCAATTTAGATCCCCTGAAAACTCAAGTCGGGATTTACAAGGCAATTTTAGAATCAACCTTAAGCCTAAATGGGTGAAGTGACATAGAATATACTGTATGTATTGGTAATGGCTGCTTAAACATTGACACCGAAATGGACCACGAGACAATTTCCATTTGCCACATTTACATAGTTACTGTACATCTGAAATTGGTTATTTTGAACCAGAATATTCTGGGCCATGGCTTTTGGCCTGGCAGAGACAACCATTTGCTAGTGTGTGTGTGTGTGTGTGTGTGTGTGTGTGTGTGTGTGTGTGTGTGTGTGTGTGTGTGTGTGTGTGTGTGTGTGTGTACAGTAATAGTGCAATCATAATAATTCAAGAACCAATGAAGTCACTTCGCATACACAAACTTTAGAAGGCAGTCGTATCCAATCAGGAGGGAATATGGGGATTTGGGACAGATCCATGTTGATGACCTGACTTTAGAAATACTGACTGACATCCGGTGGAGGTTTTGATAGTAACTGCTACCTAACGGCAATTAATGGTTTACATACTAAAATCCATTATGCACTTGTCATGGATATGAGATGGGGAAAAGTGTGACGTGCCGGACAGACTGACTGACAGGCGGTGGAGGTTTTGATAGTTAACTGCACCTGACGTCGCAATTAATGGTTTACATACTAAAATCCATTATGCGCATGGAAAGTTTTTCCGTCACATTTGGGCTTAATTACAATTGTGTCATTTTACAACAACTATAGAAATCAAAAGTTCAATAATTTCCGAAACAAATATTTTCATCATATGGCAAGAGATATCACGTAGCAATTTTTTTTGTATCTTGTAGAAAGCTGTTTTTGCTACTTGACATGAAGCAGGTCATTCATTTACATTCAGGTTAAAAAATAAGTTTCTGGCCGACAGCATGCAATGTGGCCGTCTGGAGTGAGTGGAGAAATATTGCCATCATTGAAGTTGGCCACTACTGATATAGAGGTACCGTGTAACGATATGCGTGATGTTTGGAAAGGATAGCACTATGCCAGGCATATGTGAAAAATGTGGGGGAGAGGTTCTGCCCTGTCATCCAGGGAGTGTGTGTGTGGTCAGTTTCGCTGCTCACAGACAGAATCAGACAGAAACAAGGTGCAAATCATATTCTCAGACATGCCTTTGGCCTGGGGGAGACAATAAAGTGTGCGCTAAAATAATATAGAAAATGTGTCTTCAGAATTGTAATGGCATCGAGGACATACATTCTGGTGTCAACCCCAATTATTATTCATTTAGTAGACCCTCCAGAAAAACTTCTGTAATCACTTAGGTGTCAAACAACAAACCTCAACAAACCAAATGTGTATCTCTGCATCTACACATCCTAGCTAACGGAGTGCACTCAGCAGTTTGGGAATGTGTTCGTTCAGCGACCCCTCAACACCTAAGACCACAGGCAGGGTATAGACTGGGGACCTAAAACTATGACATCAGTCTATATAAAGGTATTACAATTGAACTGTAGCTTTCAACTTTTTCAAGCCACGTCCCCCCAGACTAATCATATTTGAAATGGGGACCCCACAAGCTGACAAGCCTAAGTGCTAGTCAATTTAGTTTGACCCTGCACCACAGATAAATATGGTGAAATAGCTGATTTGAAAAATCACTACACCTCTCATTGAACTGGGGAGACCCCACCCCTAAAAGCATTTGGAATTACAGACATGACATTTCGTTTTGACTCTTAGGGATGAGCACCATGAGAACCACTATCAGCTAATAGTGATATACAGTACTGTATATATGTATGGGTCAATTTAGATCCCCTGAAAACTTGGGTCAGGATTTACACAGTATTTTTAGAATCAACCTCAGTCCTAAATGGGTGAAGTATACTACTAAGTAGGCTAATGCAGATGTATTTGCCAGTGGTACAAACTCAAAATAAGTATGGAATCATCTTTCAAAATGTGTTTGTAAATGTCTGCTTGAACAGTACTGCTGAGTCTGCTTAGCTAGTAGATCTGCTATTTTTGGCTAATGTTCTACTATGATAGGGATGCTAGGGTTTAAGTGGTTAATCCTATCACACAAAGATTTGGCGGCCCCCCTGTAGTAACTCTGAGGACCCCCTAGGGGTCCCGGCCGGACCCCCTGTTGAAGACTCCTGCTCTAGTACATTAAATTAGTCCTCTGCATCTACTTGGGATGTCATTAATGGTTAATTTACCAGCTGGTTAGCCATCAAGTGTGGGGGTCAGCAGCAATGACTGCATGTTTACAGTTCTAGCTTTTTTTATTCATACAGCGTGTCCCATGTCCAAAATAGCAGATCTACAAGGTCAAAATGTGTTGCATGAGCCTGCAGTTGTCAGCAAATACAAAAATCCACTGCCATGCACATTTCTCATGGATGTTATAGTTGATCTTCAGAGACATGAATGGAGATCACTGTTACATCTGAAACTATTTGATTTGCGTGTGTCAGTTAAAACAAACCTTGCAGTGTCAGTCAGTCTGGGAAGGTCGGTCCGTCAACAACAGCCGTGTCCACCAAAAGAACAGAAGAATCTGTCGTCGGGTCACAGCTGAAAATAATTCCAAAAATACTGTATTTTAGACCCAACTGAAGATACATGCATTATTGATTTACACACTGAAATCCATTGTGCACATGTGTACTTAAATATTTTAAATAGTTATTAACAATTCACCCTTTGTTAGCCTTCTGGTTGGTCCCGACTGACCAACCAGCAGGCTCTATGTGCCTTGTTCTGCCTTTTTAAAAATAAAATAAAAAATAACCGATTTACAAGCTCACAACGCCTCGCAGTGCGAGACGTTGTGAGGTCTGCTATTTTTGGTTAAAGTTGAATATGGACGCTAGGGTTAAAGTGGTTAATATAGAAATGGGGGAAAAAAGCAGGCTCTATGTGCCTTGTCCCACCCTGGTTCTGCCTTTTTATGTTGAATTTGCTAAAACATAATTTTTGAAGAAAAATAAAAACATAAAAACATGCTGAGTCACTATACTGCCACTGAGCAGCTCCATTTTACTGAAACTAAGTTTGAAATTAGAATTGAACACACATAATAACAATACGAGCAACTGAATTAAAATGTCCACTACCAGTGGATGGAGTGTCCCACCAAGACACAGCAACAAATGGGTGTGAGCGGACTTACAAATTAGGCCAGGGGTCTTCAACAGGGTGTCTGGGACCCCTAGGGGGTCCTCAGAGTTACAACAGGGGGTCCTCCAAATCTTTGTGTGAGATCTAACAATTTTTTTTTAACCCTAACGTCCATATTCTGAGAACTTTAGCCAAAAATAGCTCACAACGCCTCGCAGCGCGAGGCGTCCCAGGTTTTTGGCAACAACACAGATGCAGATAATTGGTGCACTGTGGAACACTGGAAAGAAATAATGCAACTGGGTTTGATATAAACTGATTCAAGGTGTGGATTATAGTCTCATACCACAGCAATTTAAGCATTTAAAGGGAAACCTTGAAACTATCCATTTTAGAATGGTTATTTTATCATACCTTGCAGTAGGGTGTCTGGTCAGTGAGTCAACCACAGCTGTGTCCAATGGATCAGGATCGTCTACACCCACAGCTGCAAAATGATTTAGAAAACAATATTTTAGACAAATCAATTTAAACCAAAGGCACATTTATTTTTCTACATACCAACATACACTGTTAGTAACATTAACCAAGAGGTTTTTCTTCTGCCTCATGGGAGTACGTATGCAAGGTCACCTTGAGGCTGATTTGAAGGGGGAAATAATGTGTGTCATTCCTTTGTTTACCTAGTGGGAATGTGCGTGCAAGATTTCACAGAAATGACATGACATGCTGTGTCCATAATTTGAGGCATTTTCTTCAAAACCGAGAACTTCTTTAAACTTTGGAAGACAATCTTTGCCAATCAGGGTGGAATAAGACAAATCTGAAATAGGCCTACACATTGGTTTAATGACTATAGAAAAACAAACAATTTTTGCACAAGATCAGTAGGAGTTATGTAAAACAACATGATATTCTGGTGGTGCTCTAAGGCAGTGGTTCTCAACCTGTGGGCCGGGACCCCCAGGGGGTCCCCAAATGATTTTGGGGGGTCCCCAGATGATATGAGGCAGACACCTCTAATATGTACTGTCATGAAACTGTACCTTTTCCTATGCAAACTTCTAATAAAGTCTTCAATCAATCAATCAGACATTGTGAAAATAGCCGATCTACATGCTCACATTATCAAATATTATCTAATATTAAGGCAGAAATTGTGAAAATAGCCGATCTACATGCTCACATTATCAAATATTATCTAATATTAAGGCAGAAATTGTGAAAATAGCAGATCTACAAGCTCACAAAACGCGAAGCGTAGCCGATCTACATGCTCACATTATCAAATATTATCTAATATTAAGGCAGAAATTGTGAAAATAGCAGATCTACATGCTCACAAAACGCGAAACGTTGTGAGCATGTAGATCTGCTAGATCTGCTATTTTCACATACATGTGTTATACAAAATGCCTCAACTCTTAGTTCTCGTCATGGTGGGGGGGTCCCCAGTTAAAATATGAATATTTTGGGGGTCACAGCCTGAAAAGGTTGAGAACCAATGCTCTAAGGGGCCCATGTGAAACAGTTGGGGCAGTGGTTCTACTGTAGCATCCATGGAGTGTGTGTGCACTGTTTCATCATTGATCAGTGACAGAGATTATCTGTCCACACACACTGATGGACAGGGTGCCAAACATATTCTCGACCATGCCTTTTGGCCTGGCAGAGACAGCCATTTGCTCAAATATTTGGTTATGACAGTTAGCTACAGTACAACAGTAGGGTATAGACCTAAATACAATTTAGGCATTTAGCAGATAGGCTTAATAGAAATGTACAATTAGCAAGGTAAACACTTGCTGTTTAAAGAATGCTGAGTGACAGAGTAGTGCATCAAGAAACTGATCCCAGGCAAACAAAGCAAAACATATTGTTGAGTACTGGAGTAATTTTTCCAAGTGTATGCTTTAAAATTACACAAGTATGATATAGGCTACATAGAAATATTTTCCAAATATTTGTAGCTGCCATAAAATGTGTACAATGCATTTTTATCACATGGCTGCAGTGTGCCAGATATTTTGGAAATAGCAGATCTACAAGCTCACATTAAGTGGTTAAACTTAAACGTTGAACCAGGGTTCTTGATGCCAAATACCAGCAAATAATAATACATTTTATTTATATCACACTTTACATTTGAAGCAAATCTCAAAGTGCTACATTAAAAGGCAAAATGGAAGAATATTAAGAAAATAGACTAAAGGCCCATTCCCACTGGTCCAGATAAAAAAAAACTCTTTCTCCAGATATTTTTCCATTCAAAGTGGATGGTAGATACAGATACAAAAAATATGTACCACAGATATTTGTCACAGATACTTTGATCTTTTGTCACAGATACTTTGATATTTTTTTAATCTGTATCTACCATCCACTTTGAATGGAAAAATATCTGGAGATAGAGATTTTTTTTATCTGTTATCTGGCCCAGTGGGAATGGGCCTTAAGAAATAAAAACAAGAAACAGAGAAATGAATAAGTTCAGAACGTTGTTCACCTATACAAAGCTAAGAAAAGGTTTAAAACACATGGGGCATCTAACAGACTTTCTAGGCAAACGCCTTGTTAAATTAAAATGTCTTTAATCCCCGCAACAAACACACACGCGCGATGAGAACACGCATAGATAGCGATATATACCAACTCTGACATACGCACGTGTTTTTGTTTGCATGGTCAGATCATTTTAATTTGAAAGTTGAACGGGATGTTCAATGTGTTTTTGTGTGTTAAGAAAACTGTATAGCACGCCGTGTCCTATGGCTGTGTTAAGTTACACAGGTTTGTTTGGGCGGAAACGGTGCTGTCTTCCACAATAAAGGCACACCAGCGTTTAATTCAGTTAACCCGTAGCCGTCAAAAAGTACCTTTTCAGCCGTTTTCAACGCTAAACGCGGGTATGCAGCCCGGTGCATGACTCAACTTCGTAACAAACAAGAAAACTAAGCTAACGTTAGCATCGATCATACGACAACAAAGCCATTTTGACAACAAAGCCATTTTGCTTTCAACCGGTAGCTATGGCCGGTAGCTAACGATAGCTTAAACACGACAGCGTCGTAGAAAACAAAGGATCGTGTTACGTAAAGTTAATTACCTGAGTGTTGCGAGGTCCTGCAGGGGGGAAAAAGATGAGATAAAAAGTGTAACAATGTCTAAATAAATCAATGGAATCGCTGGAAAATAGCAGCTACAGCTCTCGAGTTCTGTTGTCTCAGCTCACAAGGCAAGCGTAAACAACCAGTCACCAGCGTGCCATAAAGCAGACTGAGGGGGCGTACACAGGCGTGCTATTGGACATGCCCAGGACATGCCCCCTAAAGCCAGAGCTGTAATTGGACAGAACACCAGAAGCCGCCTACTGTTTCCGAAAACACACACACACGTGCACTGTTTAAAACTTGAAAAAGTATTTGTACTTTACTTGTCCAATTTCCAATACTTTTACTTCTACTAACTCCACTACTTCTCGGATCCAAATATTGTACTTTTACTCCACTACAATTATTTGAAAACTTTAGTTACTAGTTACTTTGCTGCATAAAATAAACCATAATATTATAAAACATACATGAACCACTTAAGCCCTATTTGAGCTTGTACTTTTACTTTTGGCACTTTGTACTTTTAATTTTTATGCCAACACTTTCATACTTTTACTCAAGTACATTTTGAATTCTGGACTTTTACTTGTAACGGAGTGCTTCTACATTGCTAAAGTGGGCGGAGTTAAGCCCCGATTTTACTGTGTTGTCATAACCGACAAGATCAATTGATACTTTTACTCAAGTAAAAAGATTTGAGTACGTTTTCAACCAATGCAAACAATTACAACATCAACGTTTATCTATCAACAAAAACAACAACAACAACAACAACAACAACATTAGTATTCACGCAATTTGTGTGCACCCCAAAGAAACTATTAACCACGTTATCGTTTGTAATGACTTGATTTTATAGGTGGGACGTTCGCGAACGAATCGAATCCTTTGAACGGCTCTTTGAAGTGAACGATGGGATCCGGTTGGCGCAATAGGTGGGACGTTCGCGAACGAATCGAATCTTTTGAACGGCTCTTTGAAGTGAACGATGGATCCGGTTGGCGCAGTAGAGAGCCGTTCATTTGGGGAAGAGACGCCCCCCCCCCCAAATTCAACATCTCCTTGTACTCCACTGAGTAGCCTACTGACTGAGTAGGCCTACAGTGATTGAGTGAGAGAGGAGCCAAATGAGCCAGTATTTTGAACGTCTGAGCCATAAATCCCACCTCTACTTGATTTGATCTGGAAGGGATTTAATCATAGAGTTATTTAATAGATAGGCTACAGCTGAGCCCGTGGACTTCGGGTCTGTGATTGGCTAACCAATAAATAGCCATTGAATTATAAAAAAAAAAAAAACGTTTTTTTTATTTATGATTTAAACAGACTTTTTATTTTATTTTGTCACTTTCACAAATCGTATGCTGTATATTAGCATTTTTATGGTGTATCTATTCTGCATCTAGCATGAAGGCATATCTATTCTGCATCTAGCATGAGGCCACATTTGTAACCAAAATCTTCGCTGGCCCGGGGGTCCCCAGAAGAAAAAAATCAGATAGAGATTATGATTAAACAGACTTTTTATTTTATTTTGTAACTTTCACAAATCGTATGCTGTATATTAGCATTTTTATGGTGTATCTATTGTGCATCTAGCATGAAGGCATATCTATTCTGCATCTAGCATGAGGCCACATTTGTAACCAAAATCTTCGCTGGCCCGGGGGTCCCCAGAAGAAAAAAATCAGATTGAGATGGGGTCTGCGGCCAAACACATATCTTTTTGGGGGTCCTTGACATGACACAGTTGGAACCACTGATTTATAGCATATGTTTTTCAGAAAACTGTGAGTGTGTGTGTGTGTGTGTGTGTGTGTGTGTGTGTGTGTGTGTGTGTGTGTGTGTGTGTGTGTGTGTGAAATTGTGAGTGTGTGTGTGTGTGTGTGTGACGCGCGATTAGAAAAGGTGTCGTTGGGATCCTGCGTTCGTGATGTAAGGATATGGTTTCTTGTTTTTAAGAAATGGGCTCCTCCCACAGTTTTAAAGAAATGGGCTCCTCCCACAAATTTGGCTGATTTATAGCATATGTTTTTCAGAAAACTGTGAGTGTGTGTGTGTGTGTGTGTGTGTGTGTGTGTGTGTGTGTGTGTGTGTGTGTGTGTGTGTGTGTGTGAAATTGTGAGTGTGTGTGTGTGACGCGCGATTAGAAAAGGTGTCGTTGGGATCCTGCGTTCGTGATGTAAGGATATGGTTTCTTGTTTTTAAGAAATGGGCTCCTCCCACAGTTTTTAAGAAATGGGCTCCTCCCACAAATTTGGCAAGGCGATTTTACGTTGTCGCGTCGCTCCCGAGATCGTTTGTGTTTCGTTTTGAGAGGGTCGTTCCCCCTGAAAAACACGTTTTGGCATGAAACGGTTACGTTTTGCGCGTTTGTGGCGCCCCCTATGAGTCGAAATGGAAATGCTTTTGGGGATTTGTTGAGTATACCACCCCCGACTAGTGGTTAAAATGTGGTGTTGACTGGATGTTTCGTTCCGGATTTATGGCTATTTTTTGCGAAACGGGCCCCTCCCGCTAAATTTGGAAGCTTGTTACGGACGAACGGTATGGACTATCGAAATATCGCTTGAATATGTTCATCGCATGGGTCCAGAGATCATGTGTACTGATTTTTGTGACATTTGGAGAAAATATGTAGGAAAAAGAGCAAAAAGTGTGTTTTGAAGAAAATTCAAAATGGCGGAAAATCTATCCTGACGCAAATGGGCGGGGGCTATATGGGGAGATGCGTCATGCCCCAAGGAATCCAGGGAAAAAGGAATTTTAAATTTCCGACCTACGGTTCAAGAGTTACAGGCCGAAACGTAAAGTGGGCTGTTATAGCGCCACCATGAGGCCAACTGACGAAATTATTTTTTCTTTAATTCTTGATATCATTATAAATCTCCTCTCCAAGTTTTGAAACTGTAGCCCCTATGGTTTGCGAGAAAGAAAATATTGAATGTGAGTTTTTGCGATTCCCATTATAAGTCAATGGGGAAAATTAATTCACTAATAAATTAATATCAATTAAACGATACAACTTTTTTCTTAGAAAAGTAATAGCACACTATTCCCGATCAAGCCGGTCGATTTGACATATGGCGCGAGTGTGTGGCGCAAAAACTGTGGGCTGTGAAGCGCGCCAAACTTTTGGTTACATTGAAAGAATAATAATAAATAAAGTTTCCCTAGAACTATAGTGTGTTGCCCTGTAAGGGCAACCACACTAACTAGAAAATTTGCAATTTGTGAAATTGCGAGTGTGGTTGCCTGACTCACCTGGACGCGAGTTGTGGGGTGTGCTGGCGGGACCCCAGGAAAATGGTTTATCTTGTGCAGTATTTCAGTGGAACAGTTGGTTTAATAGATATCAAAATTCATACAAAGCAACCTTTCTGAACCTTAATCTTTTGAGATTAGCACAATATGATTTGATATTGTGTGATGTTGAAAATACTTTGTATAGAGTACATAATCTGCATAAAATTCTACATGCATTAAAACTCTGAACTCTGATTGGGGGGCTTTGGTAAAGAGGTGGATTAATGTAGTCTAATCATCGTCCTAACAATGTCCTGCAAATCAAAATATGAATGTTTGATGGCATGTCATTAAAATCTATCTTGACATGGCACACTGACTGACCATTACAAAAAGGTGGCGGTAGCCTGTCAATATAGGGCTATGCTTTCCCCACACTTGTATTATATTATGTCTAATTATGACTAAGATTCAGCACCTTTTATTTTCCTGGGCTGAGAATAGATATAAAATACCCTGTATTGCACTTGGGAACGTCTCACCTTATAATACAAGTGGAGCCAATGTTGAAACATGTCAAAGAGTTTAGTGGCTGTGTTGAAGCCATACCATTTGTATGCTGTATGATCGATACTGCTCAGCATGTCAGGCACATTATTGAATGGCGTCAAAATGACAATGCAAAACTATTGTTCAGGCTACTTTGTGACAAACTTTATCAGAGAGGTTGGATCCTTGTTGATCGCTTCACCATCTTGCACACAGTACACGGATTGAAGTCCATCCAGCAGGGATTGAAGTCCATCCAGAGAGCATGGATTAGTCAGGACACCATCAATACAAGTTTTGACTCTTGCAAGGATCAAACAGTTATGTGGAACCATGTGAAATACATTATAACACCAGATTGTAGAGGCAAGAATAATTGGAAGTTAACAAACCTTTAAACTGAATGTTCATGGGCTTGTGTATAATGGATTTATTCAAAAGAATCACTTTTTGTTCAAGTGGTGAATAACAATTCTGATTGTGGATAGTAATTCAAAAACCCCAAACACATCTGTATTCATAGTAAATGTCAGACTAAATAGATTACCAAACATATAAATTAACTTTCAAAACAGATTCACTTTTCAAACACATGGTAAAAAGAATAAGAGACACAAACACAGTAGCAGATATAGTTTAAAATGTTTATTAACAAACTGTTATTAGTACCTTTACTTTATGCAACACCATAAATATCTGTGCTATTATAATCAATGGTTAGTGGTTATTATTTTACCTTATGCAACATCATAAATATCTGTGCTATTATAATCAATGGTTAGTGGCTATGATTATATTTAACAATGTTATGGTTCAATTGTAAGATTTGTATGTTATGCTAAAGTTAACAGTTTTATTATTGACAGATATTTTACTATGGTTTATATTGATGTCAGATTGTTATTATTAGTACTATTATTGTCAAAACTAAAGTGGTGGAAAGTCTTACAAAATATGTAAGTGCTTGGCTTTAAACCTCAGCTATACTGGATATGTGCAAATGTTTTTATTTTATTTTTTTATTTTTTTACTTTTACTCCACTACATCTTATCAAACATTATATTTTACTTTACAAATGTTGATTACTAACATAATACATTAACCACTACATTTACAATTACTTCATTACCTATTTTAGATTTTCCAGGGTGAAGCGAAAAACCCCTGCCTCTTAATTTGAGAGTGCAGGGGGAAAAATGGTTCACCGACCCCTCAACGGCGATCAAGCAAGCTCCTGGAAAATGTATTTAAATAATAACTAACATTATGCAACTGATGAACAAATGTAGATATTGTTTAGTTACTATTTTTGTAAATATTAACACAATACATTACTTCATTGCTAATTAAATGTTGACTATTGAAACCTGTGAAGTGTTACATTTTGCATGCATATTTTTAGACGTGTGCTATTTTCTGTACATTTTGATGCCAATACTTTTGTATGTTTAATCAAATAAATTTGGAATACTGAACATTACATTTACTTACTAGAAGACTATTTCTATCTACTTTTAAGTCAAACATTTGAGTACTTTTACCACCACTGTAAATATTTATTTCTAACTTTTGAGTCAATTAAAGATGTTGAACTGTTAACTAACATTCTGTAATTGATTAACTAATTTAGTCTAACCAGGTGTTGCAGGCCTAAAAACAAACAGTGGGTTAAGAAATGATCAATATGCACATGCAAATATAAGATGGGTCATGAACAGGCAGTATAAAATCAAAGTGGCATTTGGTTAAAGATGGTTAGTCCATGTTTTTGTAATCCAATTTAGGGATGGCCAATAATGTCATTCTATGTGAGCTTATATAAATTCAGTACCACATGTCCATGAGCCAGAGCAAAAATTAAATGAACAAAGACATATTATTTTCAAAGAACATTCCTGAAAAGTAGAAAAAGGTTAAAGGCAGAACAATTCAAACATCTGTTAGCACTGTAGAATCACTCAACGGCATCTGAAAAACAGGGAAAAAAGTGTTAGTATATTTAACCAATGCAGACGGTTCACAATCAACATGACATGACTGAAATAAAGTATTCAAATGAAGAAACAGAAATTAGAATTTACCCCTGTAAAGCAGAAAAGTGTTAAAGACATAACAAGTGTATAACAAGGCCACAATAAGAAATGTACTCGCAACTCAACCTTTTATTGATATAGTACATGTAACATTACAATGGTCAAGGTTGTACATTGATTAAACAAACATTACATAATGTAGATCAACATGACATGACTGAAATAAAGTTATCAAATGAAGAAACAGAAATTAGAATTGACCCCTGTAAAGCAGAAAAGTGTTAAAGACATAACACGTGTATAACAAGGCCACAATAAGAAATGTACTCGCAACTCAAGATTTTATTGATATAGCACATGCAACATTACAATGGTCAAAGTTGTACATTGATTAAACAAACAATACATAATGTAGATTAGTACACAACAATCACATAATGTAGATTAGTACACAATCACAGAAAGCAATGGGTTGGTTGGTTGGTGTTTAGGTGAGTAGGTCAAATCAGATTTGAGTTTTGGGAAATCGATTTCCATTATTTGAGGGCTATGTGTACCAGTAAGTGCTGCATCTTGTGCATTGTAATGTATTACTGGTCTGATTTGACCTTTGTGGGACTAGAGCCTGCCAGAGTGTGTTGATGAACAAAGTTCATCCATATCCCCCATAGCATCTCTGGTGTCCACCTTTGGGCAGATATCACCGTAAGTTCAAGTGTCATTGTGCGATTTTAAGTGGAGTTATATATATTTTACATTTAAAATGTAGTTATATATATTTTACATTTAAAACCAACCCAAAGCGTTTCCATGAGAAGAAAACCTATAGAACAGTCTATTCACAAAGGATTGGCCCTAACCCTAGTTATGAACATTTTAGTGACATCAGAGGCCCGACACGATGCTTTTATTGTGAAGCCAAGCGTTCCTGAACTTCTTTACTCCTGGAGGTTTCTGCATCAGGAATATAGCCGATCTGCAAGCCCGCGACGCGTTGAGCTTGTAGAAAAGTAGGTCTGCGTGCTGCCAGTGTTTGCAAGCACGTCCTGCAGTCTATGCACTAGTCATCTTCGGTGGACAATACGCAATACACAGGATTGTGATAGCTGTAGTATGTACGTAGCACTCCAGACTGTAGACATTGCTGTGGTCTTGAGATGTACATGTGATCCAACAGCGTGTTCTTTTCTGTGGTGGCCTCCTTGATGAGTTGTGCATATCCTCTGGACTCTAGAAGCCTTGTTATGGGCCCAGGAAAACCGTTCAGTAGGTCTTCGTTGAAGTCTCCACAGACTACGATGGGCTGGTGATCCATAACTTCCAAGGAGTCCAGAAGCGCCTTCAGGTTCTCCATAAATGGGTTACCATAATGTGGTGGTCTGTACACCGCAGCGATCAGAAGCTTGACAGGGGACTCGATCTTTACTGCCACAAACTCAAGGTTTGTCACATTGTGAAGGTAACGCTTTTCACTAGCCTGGAAATGGTCCCTCACATACACAGCGACGCCACCGCCGTTCTGTTCTGCACGTTCAGGTAGCTTTGCATATGACACGTGTCTGTTGCGGCTGAACATGGTGTAGCCGTCCAATTGCAGACTGTCAGCCACAAAGGAGCCAGTGAGATGCGTTTCTGTCAAGCACAGGACATCTGAAAGTGTCAGTTCGTGGTGTCGTTTGAGGTCCTGAATGTGAGCCGGTAGACTTTGAGTGTTGTGGTGGACAATCGTCAAAGTTTGGGCTTGGGCCGTCGTCTCTCGAAACTTCAACAGTGGCATGACACTGTCCAGAGACGCAGTCTTCATGGACTCCAGGGCAGCTGTGATTTCAGGATCAGCCCAGATTTTCTTCTCATCAAAGTCAATGATGTGCAATCCTTGCAGTGTCGTTGTCCTACTGAGGGCAACGTAGGCCATGCCTGGTAGGAAGACCGCTTTCAAGGAAACCACTGCGGATTGTGTAGTCTTCCCTTGGACTTTGTGAGACGTGCAAGCATATGCCAGCTTGATGGGAAATTGCCTGCAAATCACTTTGTGGTTACTCAGGTTTTCCTCCATCCTCTCGACGTACACCTGTGTGGCGCCAGGCGTAGTTCTCCGGTACTTCAGTCCTGCTTCAGGCTTGTCTAGCACCAGCCAAAGCTTGGTTACTGTAGTTCCGTCCCTGTCGACCCGCATGTCAACACCATCAATCTTGCCAAATGTGCCGTTTACAAGGCCATCCTCCACGTCTATGTTCCTAGTGATCATGACAGGGGCGCCTTCTGCAATTTGCAAGTTGTCCTCAAGATCCTTGTACTCTTTACCTTTCTTGGGTTTTGAGCGTCGAGTCATGCGGTGACTAATGTCGTCTCTCTCGTAGTCTTCTGCGGGTATGTCAACGATGTGAGTGTGTAGCAGAGACAAAGTGTCCGTGTTGTGTTTTTCAACCTGAGGGTTGGTTGCGAAGATGTGCAAAACATCCTTAGGACAATGTTGATCGTCAGTCAGTCTCTCACCAAGGAGTGCTCTGTCTGCATCGCTCAGCCGTTCCCTCTTGTCCTTGACTCTCAACCTATTCAGAAGTTGTGCATAGGGCACGTCATCCTTCTGTCGCATGATTTCTGTCAACGTGACCATCTCAAAGTGTTCACGCAGAAGATCCGGTTTGCCTTCTTCTGGCACGCATAGCGGTTTTCCGCTTGCCGTTGGAGGGAGCTGGTAAAAGTCACCTACTGCAAGTACCGACATGCCACCGAAGGGTTTCTTACTGCCTTTGATCTCTTGCAGTCTCCAGTGAACGTAGGTAAACAATTGCTTTGAAACCATCGAGATCTCATCGATGACGATGATCTCCGCATTTCCCAGCTTTGCCCTCACATCATCCAAACTGTTTCCCAGCCCTTTGTAGGGTGGGTTGAGGCTTCTGGGCAACTTCAACAGGGAGTGCAGTGTGTTACCCCCGATGTTGTACGCTGCAGTTCCTGTAAACGCAGACAGCAACACCATGGGCATGGATGCATCTGCGTCTTCATACAGTCTGGGGAGTCGACGGAGAATCCTTGTTGCCTCACCGAAGATGCACCTTATCAGGTGTGATTTGCCAGTTCCAGCACCCCCAGTGACAAAGAAGAGGAACGGTTCGGGGTTCTGCTCAAGTATGCTCTGAAAGCACCAGTCACGTACAGAGTGAAACACGGAAGCTTGTGTCTGGTTGAGGTTTTGACACATTGTACGCAGATAATCCAGGCTCATTTGCGGGGCTACTACTCTATGTGCAGGAATTGTACCCACCTCACGATTGCTGAACTCTGGCACATCATCTCGTTCTTCCACGTCCAGCGGATCCTCGTCTTGTTCGGCAAGACATTCCATGCGATCCAGCTCGTTTTCTGGAGCAATGTTGGCCCAGGCATTTTCAACTGGGCCATTTTTCCAGAACTCCTCCACGGCCTCTTCCACCGCTTGACTGTACTTTTCGAACCTCTTCTTGTTCTCAGCAACAATCGTTTTCGCGGGCCAAATCTCGTCTGTTCCGGGCAATCTCACACACGCGGACTCGTAGAATTCCTGGTATGTGGGGAACGTTTCGGTTTTGAGGGTCGATTGATAGCGATGAGGCAGGTAGACTTTAAGCAAGTTGCCATAGAATTTCTCTGGCTCCTTCTTTTCCGAGAATTTTGCATATCTGACAACTGCATCCTTGCCCTGGCGCTTCTTAATGGTTCCCATGTTGTCAGACAACTTCACGCAACTTTCGGGTTTTGCTTGTTGGCCGTACACCACCCTGTACTTGGATGCAAAGTCTGCTAGACACATGTTGTCAAACTCTGGTGTTTTGGGCCTGGCGTTGTACTTGTCCAGATATCCCTTCATCCACACTTGGTCCGAGTCGTCTGGTCTTTTCTTCAGCGCAGCGAGGGGGAGACTCATTTTCATTGCATCGTCATCCGTCGGGAGGAAGATGACATCACGGGAGCATTTCTTCAACGGCATGCTGCAAGTCCTGGCCACTGCCTCCTGAGAGCTAACCTGCCTGTTTTTCACATAGGTTTGAACGAGTTGGTTCATGGCATCCCTCTCGGTGACTTTCGTCGGATCGATGCCAACTACTACCTGTTTCAGAAGTTCCCCCATCTCATGTTCTGCCTTGGATATGTAGGAGAGCATGTATGTGATTGCGATATGGTGATCCAGAACAAACTGGATATCCATGTTAGCATTCCAGGCCTTCAGGAAAACTGGGTTGTAGTTGTTCACAAAGCAGTCCTTCACCCCGCGCTTCATGAGGAGCACGCGGTTCTTCCTCATGTCTTCAAGACAGCTGTCGTACTCTTCGCTGGTCATATTGCACTTTGCCAGCAAGTCCGGCAGATCTGTCACTCCTGACGCAGAGTCCAGCAGCAGGTCGAAAATTGGTTTGAGTTTCGCCATAGCAGCTTCTGCTCTTGCCGTCTGTTTTTTGCCAATGCCTTCGGCACGCTTTGCCTTTGGTGCGCTTTGGTTTGCGCCTTCATCCATGTCTTTGTTTGCTTCGCTTTCATCTTCTGTGCCACAGTCATTTCCAGTTGGATCAACCGCCTTTGGGTTTATTATGCAGGTTTTGTCCACTGGTGGCTTTGGAAATCCAAACCTGCATGTCCTCCTACCTTTCCTACAGGACTTTGTATGGTTTCGGCTGTGCATCTGAACCTGTAGGACAATTTGGTAAAGCACAGGATCTTCGTCCGGATCAGGCAGCTGGCACGAAATGTAGCGGTCTGCAAACTCGCAGATCTTCTCCTCTGAGTCAACGCCAAGGACGGGGGCGCCGTCGACCCACATTAATCCATGGAGGTGCGGGGACCCTCTGGCCTGAAACTCTATACGATGGAAGCAGTCGATGACGCGTCCTAATGGTAGAGCTTCTGAACGCACCAAGTTTGTGTAAGCGGAACGAACTCGCTTGTCAAACATTCGCATAGTTGTGACTGCGTTGCTTCTGAGAATGTCGCATTTCTCATTCCAGTCCAACTTTTCAAAATCCACGATCTGACCTTGCTGTGCTTTTATTGCCCTGATGACCTCTGGCCATCTGAACTCAGCCGCACTTATGGTCAAAAAGAAGGTGGGTGGGCCTAACTGACGGACCATGGCAAACAAGTCCAACAATGTCTTGTGCCAGTAAGCTGGAGTCCCTCTAATTGGTGACATGAATCGTGTTGCGTCTTTGTTTCTGACCAGTCTCTCGACTTCAGCCTTGTCTTGCAACATCTTGTTGGTGATCCTGCGACCATCCTTGGTTAAAGGTTTTCCTTTCTTTAACTGAAATGAGATGGTGTTTTTCGCAATGTGTGTCTCTGAGACACAATGTGCAAAGAAGAGAAAGCTTTGGTCTTTAGCGAACCGACCGTCAACACTGAAAAGTCTTGTGTTAAAGTAACGGCTTGGGGACAGTGGGATCCTTCTCTTCACGTCCAACGTGTTTGCTCCAGTTGGAAACAAAGTAGGGAAGGCCTTTGCTTCGAGGTTAGGGACAGTGCTGTAGCTGACAGGCCTGTTGCCTTCGGCGGGGGCAATGCTAAATATGCCATCTCCATAGGTCATCAATTCTTGTCCTATGTCATCTGCCTCCAAGCAACTGTCTAGGCCATGTCCAGGTCTCAGCGCATCTTGCTCATCTTCAGCACTGGGGGGATCTTGATCCACTGCCCGCGATGCGTCGAGAGCTTCAGTAGACTCCGCTACTTCCATCATTTCGGCCTCATCACAACTGTCCATGACTTCGTCTGTGGGCAGGTTTTCAACCTGGCCCTCCACATCGTCATCATCGTCTCTGATTGGGATGTCTCTGTAGTTTGGGTTAATCTGGTTGAGTGTCCTCGCGCCCAGTATAACATTCCTCATATTGACAGTGTGAAACAAATAATGGCCTTTGTGCCGCAAACTCCGCTTTAGCTTCATTCGGTACAATCCGGATGAGCCGAGCCTTCTCGGTAAGGCGTTTATGGTGGTTTGCATCTGTGATGGCACACACACCACAGCACCATGTACAGCCCCCTGTTTGCCTTTAGGGAGTGTGAGAATCTTGGCAAACGGTATGTGCAAAGCTAGGATTTGCCTTTCCAGAACATTCAGGTTGCTGAGCTCTGGGGGAATGGGTGCTAGCTCTAAATTGTTTGCGACAGCCAAAGCTGGCATTCTTCCAGCTTTCAGGGTGTCCCGACAGCACTTGCATATCCACTCGTGACGCCTTTCTTCGGGGACAGTGCAGTCTTGCGGGCCTCCACATTGATCGTCACACGAATGGACGTATTTGCCTGTCAAGCAGGCAGCAACCAGGTCTCGGTTTTGTGTGAAGTCGGACCGATGGCAACGATAAACTTGTTCCGAGAAAAGCGCCCGATGGCACGTTGTGCACACATAAGTCGGGCCATCTTCTATGTCTTTCTGGAAAGTGGCTATGGCGATTTCTTCTAACCTTTTCTGTTTTGCAGCAGCTCTAGCAGCAGCTCTAGCAGCAGCTTCAGCTTCCCTTTCCTTTTCGTCATGTCTCAGTCTGAGCTGGACTTGACACAACACATTGTACCTACGTTTAACTTTCAATGCAGCGCGGACACGGCGGCGCAACTTGAAATACATGTCCGTTTTGCATTTGTGGTCCATGTAAAACTTCATGTGTTTCCTGACCTTTTCCCTGTACTCAACATCTTCATTGAACCTTCTGTTGCGATCTGCCTTCTTCTTCCCTCTAAACACCTCATCTTCCCTGTACTTCTTGTTGCAATATCCCTTCATCTTGACCTGATGCTGCTCTCTGAATTCCTCATCTTCCCTGTACCTCTTGTTGCCATATGCTTTCTTGAATTTTTTTTGCTGTTCCCTGAATGTTCTCTCTCTTATGCTTCTCATGGCCATGTATTTCTGCATATAGGCCTTCCTCTGAGACCTAGGTTTTGGCTGAGCCTCTCTTTCCCTTCTCATCATTCTCCGTCTACGTTCTTTATTCACTTTTCTGGCCCTATCAGGTGTTGTGTTTGACATCACTATTGGGGATGGTTCATAGCCTACCTGCAAAGAATGTTTGGTGGTTGGATGACCAGTGTCAGATTCATCCTTGATAGTCAGATCAACAGGCTCTTTTTGATGCAGGTTGACAGGATGCATGTGCATAGTTGACGGACGTGGTGACAGAGCACTTGTGTGTTCAAATGTCACTGGCATGAAGTCAAACTGCATGTGGTCAATGCGTGACGAATGCAAGAAGTCATTTAGCGTGTCAATCTGAGCAATGAGATCTTCTAAGCGAGTGAAGGTCAACATTACAGCTTTTCCTCCCTTCCATTGAGGCAAAGGTAGGCCATCAACACTTCTGTCATGAGAGTCAAACAGTCCATATCTTCCAGAACCGTCTCTAAACACAGCAATGGTGTACGGTGATACTGTAAGGAGAGCAAATTTGACATTTTGTGACAGACACTGAAGTCTTTCCTTAAGATTCAACCACCAATGTTGTCGGTGAGGCTCTCCCTGATCTCTCATATAGCCCATTTCGATGTTCTGTCTTTGGACAGAGTACCTATTGTGTTGGGTTTCCACAGTGAGTGGCGTTTCCTCCATAGATAAATGTTCGCTCCTAAATTGTCCTTGCCGTTTTATTTTTTCTATTGTTCTTTTATACAGACCGTCACCCTTGTCCAATATCTTGTCAAGATCATCCGTCTTCAGGTCCAGACCTTCATTTAGGTGAGCCATAAATGTCAGAGCCATGCATGTACACTGACGATTCTGTGACATTAAGGAAAATGAACGATGATTCTGGCTTTTGGATGCTTGCACAGATATCACAGAGGGTGGCGCGATGCATGGTTGTTGTACAGGGTAATTGTCGGGGTCATTGTCGGAGAGTTCCATGTCCTCGCATGGTTGTTGTACAGGGTCATCATGAGAAAGTTCCATGTCCTCGTCAATGTTGCCTTTTTCTTCAACATCAGACTGTGCCTGTAGCTGAGGCTCCAAGGCTGGACTAATCGTTTCTCGCTTATCTTCATCCTCCTCAGCGCAACCATTTGGTGATGTTTTACATTTCCTATCAGCCCACACTTTACTCATATGGATCGATCTTTGTTTTTTTCTCGGCATGATGTCAACGTTCTAGGTCTTGACTTGAATGTAAAATGTTCACTCTTTAGCAAAAGAAAAACCTTCAAATATGTAGACTAATCACAATATACTAAGCATCACTAATCAACTTACTGTGTGTGTGTGTGTGTGTGTGTGTGTGTGTGTGTGTGTGTGTGTGTGTGTGTGTGTTAAACTAACCTTGTAGTAGTGTCACTCTGGGAAGGTCGGTTGGTCAATTGCAGCCGTGTCCAGATGTCCAGCCGCAGAATGGAAGAGCCCACAAGCCACAGCTGTAAATAATTTAAAAATACAATATTTTAGATACAGAGTTAAACTGAACATACATGTACCAACAAGTCTCCCTAATCGGGAGAAAAGCGACCGTAACGTAGCATACACAAACTTGATAATGAAAGCTGCAAGCAGCAGTGACCGGGCCTTTACAGGTCTATTACATCACAAGGGGCAGCAGTTACACTATTATAGTTATTACACTATTACCCTATTAAACCATTACACTTATTGAGCTATTTCACTATTACCATTATTACACATATTACACATATTGCACTACAATACTTATTGCGCTATTACACATATTACACTATTACACTTATTATGCTATTACACTATTACACTTATTACACTTATTGTGCTATTACGCTATTTCACTTATTACACTATTAGGCAGGTCTAAGCCTACAATCTTTCGATAAAAGGGTTTACCAAACTTTACTCAGTCGATTCCTATGTATTTTCTCCTGTAGAATCCATTTCTGCCATGTACATTTTTGTATTGTGCATAATTAATGAGATAATTAGCATATTTGACACAAGGGCGGAAATAACAGGGCAAACCCGATAACAATTTGATAAAAGGGTTTAACAAACTTTTCTCAGTTGATCCTTATGTATTTTTCCCTGTAGAATCCATTTCTGCCATGTACATTTTTGTAGTGTGCATATTTAATGAGCTAATTAGCATATTTGACACATCGGTGGAAATATTTGTATAATAATCTTATCCTGTGTTTCTTAAACTGGCAATAGGCAGACATAATTATGTATTTAGGCCACAGAATATTTACATTTGATCAAAATAAACCTATTTTTAAATAAAAATGATATAAAGGTTATCTTAGCAAATGATAACAAATGCTAATGCTAACAAATGCTAATGCTAACACATGCTAATACTAACATATGCTAATACTAACATATGCTAATGTTAACAAATGTTAATGCTAATAAATGCTAATGCTAACAAATGCTAACAAATGCTAATGCTTACAAATGCGAATGCTATCAAATGTTAACAAATGTTAACTCAGTTACTGCCAATTTAATATTCATTCCTTCGGTTCTCCCTGCCAGCCCTCTCCATAGACTTCCATGTAATTTATAGTGCACAGATCATGCACGCCCATGCACAGATCATGCACAGATCATGCACCATGTTTGTGCAGGCTGTTCACAGCTTTCAAACAAAAAAAAGATTTGAAATCCGTTCAGGCATTCTTGAGATAATAGCCATTATGTTTTACATGTTATGTAAACAAAGATTGCTGCCCTGTATAAAGATGGGGTTGTATGGGGGTGGAACATGCAAAATCGTGATTGAAATCATGTTTACTAGATTTAATGGGGTCCAAAAAATATATATATTTTCTAAGTCAAAGTCGATTTAAGTCGTCTGGCAGGGAGGTCCAGAGTGAGAAAGTTGATCTAAAAGTCGTTTGGCACTGTATGAGTTAATGCTAATGCTAACAAATGGTAATGCTAACAAATGCTAATGCCAATACATGCTAATGCTAGTACATGCTAATGCTAACAAAAGTTAATGCAAAAAAAATGTTTGCACACATTTAGCGAGCTGCAGGAACACTTAAAACTTCTTAGAAAATGTATTTTCTAGTTATACAAATATTTCCACCGATGTGTCAAATATGCTAATTATCTTATTAAATATGCACAATACAAAAATATACATGGCAGAAATGGATTCTACAAGAAAAAATACCTAAGGATCAACTGAGAAAAGTTTGGTAAACCGTTTAATTAAATTGTTATAGGGTTTGCCGTGTTATTTCCGCCCATGTGTCAAATATGCTAATTATCTCATTAATTATGCACAATACAAAAATGTACATGACAGAAATGGATTCTACAGGAAAGAATACATAAGAATCAATTGAGAAGAGTTTGGTAAACTCTTATCATTTTTTAAATAGGGTTTGTCCTGTCATTGCCACCCATGTTACAAATAATTTGACACATGGGCAGAAAGAACTGGGAAAAAAAAATCATAGAAAATTAAATAAAAGGGTTTACCAAACTTTTCTCAGTTGATTCTAATGTTTTTTTCCTGTCGAATCCATTTCTGCCATGTACATTTTTGTATCATGCATAGTTAATGAGATAATTAGCATATTTGAGTCAAAATGCTAATTATCTCGTTAATTATGCACAATACAAAATGTACATGGCAGAAATGGATTCTACAGGGGAAAATACATTAGTATCAACTGAGAAAAGTTTGGTACACCCTTTTATCGAAAGATTGTAGGCTTAGACCTGCCTATATTACACTATTTCACTTATTACACTATTACACTTATTGCGCTATTACACTTATCACAAACCATTGAAATATATAGCAAATAGGAACTATCAACTGTCGACCAATCAGAAGAGGGGGCGGGGCTAAGTTACCCTAAATAAGGACAATTAAGTCAAATGGCATCACCCATAAGTTTGTACGACAAACCCTTGACAATCAAGTTTCAACCTATCAGAAGAGGGGACGGGGCCAAGTTAAACCACTTAAAGGTGAAGAATTCTGAAACTAGTCAAATGACACGACCCACAAGTTAGTACGACAAATGGTTGATGAGTTATAGCCAAATGGAAAAATCAAGTTTCAACCAATCAGAAGAAGTGGTGTGGCAAGTTAAACCAATTAAGAACAGGGACTTTTTATCATGTGACACCACCCACAGGTTTGTAAGACAAAAAAGGAATAATCAAGTATCGACCAATCAGAAGAGGGGGCGGAGCTAAATGACACCAATTAAGGACAAGGACATTGAAACAAGTCAAATGACACCACAAGTTTGTACGACGAACGGTTGATGAGATATAGAGGCACTTCCTGTTTGGTGAGGGGCACTTCCTGTTTGGCGAAAAAAGAACCAGTTAAGGTTAAGGACTCTTAATCATGTGATATGACGCCACCCACGCGTCTGTACGACAAACGGTTCATGAGATATAGAGGCACTTCCTGTTTGGCGGGGGGCCCTTCCTGTTTGGCGAAGGAAGCACCAATTAAGGTTAAGGACTCTTAATCATGTCATATAACGCCACCCACGCCTCTGTACGACAAACGGTTCATGAGATATAGAGGCACTTCCTGTTTGGTGAGGGGCACTTCCTGTTTGGCGAAGAAAGAACCAGTTAAGGTTAAGGACTCTTAATCATGT
This sequence comes from Nannobrachium achirus, assembly GCF_963921795.1. NCBI lineage: Eukaryota > Metazoa > Chordata > Actinopteri > Myctophiformes > Myctophidae > Nannobrachium > Nannobrachium achirus. The sequence goes on from NC_137821.1 coordinate 25,298,387, forward strand.
GATATGACGCCACCCACGCGTCTGTACGACAAACTGTTCATAAGATATAGAGGTATTTCCTGTTTGGTGAAGGGCACTTCCTGTTTGGGGAAGGAAGCACCAATTAAGGTTAAGGACTCTTAATCAAGTCATATGATGCCATCCACGCGTCTGTATGACAAACGGTTCATGAGATATAGAGGCACTTCCTGTTTGGCAAAGGGCACTTCCTGTTTGGCGAAGGAAGCACCAATTAATGTTATTAAGGACTCTTAATCAAGTCATATGACGCTACACGCGTGTCTATACGACAAACGATTCATGATATATAGAGGCACTTCCTGTTTGGCGAGGGGCACTTCCTGTTTGGCAAAGGAAGCACCAATTAAGGTTAAGGACTCTTAATCAAGTCATATGACACCAGCCACACGTCTGTACGACAAACGGTTCATAAGATAGAGGCACTTCCTGTTTGGCGAAGGGCACTTCCTGTTTGGCGAAGGAAGTTTGATCCTTCGCCACGGGCACGCTGTTTTACGAAAACTCACGATTCGAGCAACTTTTCATCGTTAAGGTGTCTTGAGTATGCCGAGCGAATGTGAAGTTGATCCGATTAACCCCATAGGAGGAGTTCGTTAAAGTGCGACCCGTGAAAACGGCCAAAAATGCGCCAAAACGCCACTAATTAGTCAAAATGGCTTACTTCCTGTTTGGTTTCGGACATGGCGCCAAGAGACTTTTTTGTGAGTCCAGACATGACACAGGTGTGTACCGATTTTTGTAGTTGTGGGTGAAACCGTATAGTAGGGCTGTTGCGTTGACATTTTGTACTTTTAGTATTGTTTTGTGATTTTAGGGCAAAATTTGTGGGAGCAGTGTCCAAAAATGTTTTTTTTTTTTTTTTTAATTGGCCAGATGGTGGCGCTAGATGGAACAGATGTATTTTAATGACATGATTGTAGAGATACTGTGTACCGCTTTGCGTGATTTTAGGGCAAAATCTTTAGGAGCAGTGTCCAAAAATGTGTCTTACAAGTCGGCCTCATGGTGGCGCTAGAAGAGGGGCATGTGAGAAATGAGGGGTTGTGGTTTGGCAGCCAAGGAGTGTGTGTGCAAAGTTTGGCATGGATGGGGGCAATGGTGGTGGAGATATGAGTAGGGCAAAAGTGTGACATCACGTGACGTGACTGCCTGACAGCCGGTGGAGGTTTTGATGGTAACTGCTAACTGACAGTCGCAATTAATGGTTAAATTTAGTCCCCGTCACCATGGAACGGTGGCAGAGAAATGAGTAGGGGAAAAGTGTAACAGGACGGACAGACTGACTGACAGGCAGTGGTGGTTTTCATACTAACTGCGACCTGACGGTGCAATTAATGGTTTACATACTAAAATCCATTATGCACATGTGGAAAGTTTGTCCGTCACATTTGGGATTAATTAAAATGTTCAACTATAGAAATCAAAAGTTCAATAATTTCCCAAATATTTTCATCATAAGGCAAGAGATATCACGTGTGGCATTTTTTTTTTTTTTTTTGGAAAATAGCAAGGCAGGCAGGGAGACATGTTTAGAGCTTGTAGATCGTCTGTTTTTGCTTCTTGACATGAAGCAGGTTCATTTACAAAGTTAAAATCCAGAGATAAGAGGTTTCATGCCGACAGTATATGCAATGTGGCCTTCAGGAGTGAGTGGTGAAAAATTGCGGCCTTCTCCAATAACAAAGTTGGCCTCTCCTACTATAGAGGTACTGTGTAACGATATGCGTGATGTTTGGACAACATCTGTAGGAGTACTGTAAAAAGCACCTCCTGGTAGCACTATGCCAGATAAGCAACTGTCACTTCGCATACACAAACTTTAGAAGGCAGTCGTAGCCAATCAGGAGGGAATACGGGGATTTGGGACAGATCCATGTTGATGACATGACTTTAGAAATACTGACTGACAGCCGGTGGAGGTTTTGATAGTAACTGCGACCTAACGGCAATTAATGGTTTACATACTAAAATCCATTATGCGCATGGAAAGTTTTTACGTCACATTTGGGGTTAATTACAATTTTGTCATTTTACAACAACTATAGAAATCAAAAGTTCAATAATTTCCCAAACAAATATTTTCATCATATGGCAAGAGATCACGTAACAATTCTTTTTTTAGCTTTTAGATAGCTATTTTTGCTACTTGACGTGAAGCAGGTCATTCATTTACATTCAAGTTAAAAAATACGTTTCTGGCCGACAGCATATGCAATGTGGCCGTCTGGAGTGAGTGGAGAAATATTGCCATCATCGAAGTTGGCCACTAGTGATATAGAGGTACTGTGTAACGATATGCGTGATGTTTGGACATGGTAGCACTATACCAGGCATATGTGAAAGATGTGGGGGAGAGGTTCTGCCCTGTCATCCAGGGAGTGTGTGTGTGGTCAGTTTCGCTGCTCACAGACAGAAACAGACAGAAACAAGGTGCAAATCATATTCTCAGACATGCCTTTGGCCTGGTGGAGACAATAAAGTGTGTGCTAAAATAATATAGAAAATGTATCTTCAGAATTGTAATGGCATCGAGGACATACATTCTGGTGTCAACCCCAATTGTTATTCATTTAGTAGACCCTCCAGAAAAACTTGATTCTGTAATCACTTAGGTGTCAAACAACAAACCTCAACAAACCAAATGTGTATCTCTGCATCTACACATCCTAGCTAACGGAGTGCACTCAGCAGTTTGGGAATGTGTTCGTTCAGCGACCCCTCAACACAGCGACCACAGGCAGGGTATAGACTGGGGACCTAAAACTATGACATCAGTCTATATAAAGGTATTACAATTGAACTGTAGCTTTCAAATTTTTCAAGCCACGTCCCCCCAGACTAATCATATTTGAAATGGGGACCCCACATGCTGACAAGCCTAAGTGCTAGTCAATTCAGTTTGACCCTGCACCACAGATAAATATGGTGAAATAGCTGTTTTGAAAAATCACTACACCTCTCATTGAACTGGGGAGACCCCACCCCTAAAAGCATTTGGAATTACAGACATGACATTTCGTTTTGACTCTTAGGGATGAGCACCATGAGAACCACTATCAGCCAATAGTGATATACAGTACTGTATATATGTATGGGTCAATTTAGATCCCCTGAAAACTTGGGTCAGGATTTACACAGTATTTTTAGAATCAACCTCAGTCCTAAATGGGTGAAGTATACTACTAAGTAGGCTAATGTAGATGTATTTGCCAGTGGTACAAACTCAAAATAAGTATGGAATCATCCATTTACTTTCAAAATGTGTTTGTAAATGTCTGCTTGAACAGTACTGTTGAGTCTGCTTAGCTAGTAGATCTGCTATTTTTGGCTAATGTTCTACTATAATAGGGATGCTAGGGTTTAAGTGGTTAATCCTATCACACAAAGATTTGGCGGCCCCCCTGTAGTAACTCTGAGGACCCCCTAGGGGTCCCGGCCGGACCCCCTGTTGAAGACTCCTGCTCTAGTACATTAAATTAGTCCTCTGCATCTACTTGGGATGTCATTAACGGTTAATTTACCAGCTGGTTAGCCATCAAGTGTGGGGGTCAGCAGCAATGACTGCATGTTTACAGTTCTAGCTTTTTTTATTCATACAGCGGGTCCCATGTCCAAAATAGCAGATCTACAAGATCAAAATGTGTTGCATGAGCCTGCAGTTGTCAGCAAATACAAAAATCCACTGCCATGCACATTTCTCATGGATGTTATAGTTGATCTTCAGAGACATGAATGGAGATCACTGTTACATCTGAAACTATTTGATTTGCGTGTGTCAGTTAAAACAAACCTTGCAGTGTCAGTCAGTCTGGGAAGGTCGGTCCGTCAACAACAGCCGTGTCCACCAAAAGAACAGAAGAATCTGTCGTCGGGTTACAGCTGAAAATAATTCAAAAAAGACTGTATTTTAGACCCAACTGAAGATACATGCATTATTGATTTACACACTGAAATCCATTGTGCACATGTGTACTTAAATATTTTAAATAGTTATTAACAATTCACCCTTTGTTAGCCTTCTGGTTGGTCCCGACTGACCAACCAGCAGGCTCTATGTATCTTGTTCTGCCTTTTTAAAAATAAAATAAAAAATAACCAATCTACAAGCTCACAACGCCTCGCAGTGCGAGACGTTGTGAGGTCTGCTATTTTTGGCTAAAGTTCTCAGAATATGGACGCTAGGGTTAAAGTGGTTTATATAGAAAAGGAGAAAAAAAGCAGGCTCTATGTGCCTTGTCCCACCCTGGTTCTGCCTTTTTATGTTGAATTTGCTAAAACATAATTTTTGAAGAAGAATAAAAACATAAAAACATGCCGAGTCACTATACTGCCACTGAGCAGCTCCATTTTACTGAAACTAAGTTTGAAATTAGAATTGAACACACATAATAACAATACGAGCAACTGAATTAAAATGTCCACTACCAGTGGATGGAGTGTCCCACCAAGACACAGCAACAAATGGGTGTGAGGAGGGGCGGACTCGGAGAGACTTGAGGTACGGTTGAATTACAAATTAGGCCAGGGGTCTTCAACAGGGGGTCCGGGACCCCTAGGGGGTCCTCAGAGTTACAACAGGGGGTCCTCCAAATCTTTGTGTGAGATCTAACACTTTTTTTTTAACCCTAGAGTCCATATTCTGAGAACTTTAGCCAAAAATAGCTCAGAATGCCTCGCAGCGCGAGGCGTTGTGAGGTTGTAGATCGGCTATTTCCAGCAAAGAGGTTTGGTGTAGAGGGGACAAAGAGCAGACGTACAGACTAGTAAAAAGTCATCAAGTATTGACAGTTCAAGTGGTTAAATATTTGAAAACAAATTGACATGAATCCAAAATACACTTTGTTTCATTGTGCTGTCAAACAATGAAACTATATGGAATCTATGAACAGGTTGTGGGGGGTTCCTGCTTCATCACTCTTTCAACTAGGAGGACCTTGGCCTGAAAACGTTGAAGACCCCTGATTTAGGCATTAAGCAGATTCATGTACAATTAGCAAGGTAAACACATGCTGTTTAAAGAATGCTGAGTGACAGTAGTGCTTCTAAAAACTATGATCCCAGGCAAACAACAAATAAAAAATATAGACTTTAAAAATTACACTAGTATTATATAATATACAAATATTGACCAAATATCTGTACCTGCCATTTTAAAATGAGTAGGTATAATGCGTTTTTATCACATGGCTGCAGTCTGCCAGATATTTGGGAAATAGCAGATCTACAAGCTCACATTAAGTGGTTACACTTAAACCTTGAACCAGTGTTCCTCATGCCAAATACCAGCATCTCTCTCTCTCACTCACACAATCACATGGCTGCAGTCTGCCAGATATTTGGGAAATAGCAGATCTACAAGCTCACATTAAGTGGTTACACACACACACACACACACACACACACACACACACACACACACACACACACACACACACACACACACACACACACACACACACACACACACACACACACACACACACACACACACACACACACACACACACACACACACACACACACACACACACACACACACACACACACACACGTGAAGGAATGGTGCCCTCTGCTGGACAAAATATGTCATTGCCACTTCCATTCACCAGTCCACAGAGGCCAGGTTTTTATTTATTTATTTTTATATTGGCGGGAAATTTCACAGATACCGATATAAACCGATATGCCCAAATAAGGCCACATCGGTCGCTCACTAATTCATACTACAGGTCAAATGTCGGAAATAACAGATCTACAAGCTCAAAAAGCCTTGCATTAGCCCAGAATTGTCAGACAACATTTCCATGATCAATTAAAGGGAAACCATGCTCTACATACTATCAGCTTATGGTGATATACATGTATGATTCAATTTAGATCCCCTGAAAACTCAAGTCGGGATTTACAAGGCGATTTTAGAATCAACCTTAAGCCTAAATGGGTGAAGTGACATAGAATATACTGTATGTATTGGTAATGGCTGCTTAAACATTGACACCGAAATGGACCACGAGACAATTTCCATTTGCCACATTTACATAGTTACTGTACATCTGAAATTGGTTATTTTGAACCAGAATATTCTGGGCCATGGCTTTTGGCCTGGCAGAGACAACCATTTGCTAGTGTGTGTGTGTGTGTGTGTGTGTGTGTGTGTGTGTGTGTGTGTGTGTGTGTGTGTGTGTGTGTGTGTGTGTGTGTACAGTAATAGTGCAACTCATAATAATGCAAGAACCAATGATTTACCATTTCATTATAAAGTCCATTATAAAGTCTGTTTGAATTGCAATGCTGACTTATGACAGCAGCCAGTTGTTGTCTACATACAAGCTCAATTCATACTACAGGTCACATGTCCAAAATAGCAGATCTACAAGCTCAAAAAGCGTTCCATTAGGCCGGAGTTGGGAAACCATGTTCTACATCTGTGCTACTCAACCCGCGGGCCGCATGCGTCCCTTTCCGCATGTCTGTGCGGCCCGTCATGATCATCAAAATATGATTTTTCTAAGCCTGTCAAAGTTAAGGTGCGATTAATGCGGTGATGTTTGAGCCTCGGTGCACTCTGTAGGTTAAGGATACAAATCAGGAAGCGAATGCAGTCAATGCACAAAGCACAGCAGTGACAGCAGGGCGAGATGCGGCTACACTTGACTAGAGCTAAGCTAGTACAACACGACAGCCAGACAAATCTGCAGAGATTTTGCAGCAGACAACCACAGTCGGGATCACTGGAGACTGGACGCATCGTGCGATATGAACGGTCGCGTCCGTCATGTTTCAGGCTAATGAAGACGTAGCCCTTGTCTGTGCTTGTCTCTGCCTCCTAGGCTCCGCCGTTATTGAAAAATAAAGTCTACAGATTGCAGCAACCAGGGAACTATGCTTATTGTACCACAATCTCCTCCAACAAGGTGTTGTGTTTTACAAAGCTCAAAGCATCAAACTGTTTACAAGTGTACAGTGCAACAGAGGCTGACTTGAGTTATCTTTCCATACAACAACTCTCTTCACCCAAAATAGCCGATCCACAAGTTATTTTTCCATACAACTACTCTCTTCACCAAAAATAGCCGATCTACAAGCTCGCAACGCAGACAATATTACCATTACTGACATTGCTGAATATAAAAATGTTTTATATTGCTAATAGGCAAAGTAAAAGGGAATCTTTTGGAAACGTTATGGGTTTGTAACTCAGTAAATGAAGGGAACCAAATGAACCTGTTCCATTTGTACTCTAGTATATTAACATTTAACATAAATTGGGGTCCCAGTGATATAAATATAATTAAATGGGTGTCTGTAGCCTAGTGTATTTAGAAATCCTAGTTCTAAGTTCAAACATTAGCCATTGCAAAATAAATATGAGATAAGATAAACATTTTGAAAATAGCTGATCTACAAGCTCACAGCGCTCAAACACATTTTTTTGAGGACTCAAACCTTTTCTGGGACCCATTTGAATGACCACCTGTGGCTCCCGGGACACATTACATTGAATACCTAGTAACATCACTGGACCCTCCAGAAAAACTTGATTCTGTGATCACAGAGACTTGGGTGTCAAACAACAACCTCTACACTTAACAGTTTGGGATTGTGTATGTTGTTCAACAACCCCTCAACACTTAAGACCACAGGCAGGGTATAAACTGGGGACCTAAAACTATGATCACATCAGTCTATATAATGAGTTTAAAATTGAACTAATAATTGCGATCGAAGGTCGCAGTATGACCATGAGAATTGTTGCACCTTGTGTCAGTCAGTAATTTTTTTTTTTACAATCTATGGTTCTATGGGTTTGTGTGTGGTTCTATGTGTTTGTTGCTCTGACATCACGCTCTGGCGTGATATCCCTTTTATGCCCATAGATAGTCGACAATGTGCTGTCGTGCCCATATATGGGCTCGATCACGCTTGCAATTTACAAACTTACAAACACATGGATGGAGATGGTGAAAACATATTCTGGGCCATGGCTTTAGGCCTGGCGGAGACCACCATTTGCTCAAATGTCTGCTTGAACAGTAAGTAGGCTAATGCAGATGTATTTGCCAGCGGTACAAATTCAAAATAATTCCGGAATCAACCATTTACTTTCAAAATGTGTTTTTAAGCGACTGCTTGAACAGTAATGCTTTGTCTGCTTGAATATTTACAAGCTCGATTCATGTGCAATTTGCATGTCCAAAATAGCAGATCTACAAGCTCAAAAAGTGCCGCATGAGGCCAACCCTTCCATGGTAAAGTTAAGGGAAACCATACTCTTAGTCTAAATACTAAAACACACAGTTATGCACATTTGTCATGGATGTTATAGTTCATCTGCAGAGACAGGGAGATTGCTGTTACTGTGATTTGCGTGTGTCAGGTTGGTCAAGTTACAAACCTCGCAGTGTCAGTCTGGGATGGTCCGGCCGTCAACAACAGCTGTGTCCAGGCCACCAAAGGAATGGAACACCAGGCACAGCTGAAAATAATTAAAAAGTATGAAAAAAAACTGAATTTCAGAAACAAAGTTAAACTATAATACATATATTATTGATTTACATATGGACACATCCATTCTTATGCACATGTGTCATAGTGTCAAGTTCCTCAGTTACATTTGAAGTAGTTATTTAGAATAACAATTTGGGCATTTAGCAGATATGCTTGATAGAAATGTACAATTAAAAAGGTAATGACATACTGTTTATAGAATGCTGAGACAGCCTAGTGCATCAAGAAACTCATGATCCCACTGCCAGGCAAACTACCTAGCATCAATCTAAACCAGGGGTCTTCAACGTTTTCAGGCCAAGGACCCCTTAGTTGAGAGAGAGATGAAGCAGGGACCCCCACAACCTTATCATAGATTCCATATATTATAGTGTCATCGTTTGACAGCACGGATGTCAGTGTATTTTGGATTCATGTCAATTTGTGTTTTCAGATATTCAACCACTTGATCCGTCAATACTTAATAAACTTGACCTTTCTCTCTGTACTTAGCCTGCTCTTTTTCCCCTCTAAACCAAACCTCTTTGCTAAAATAGCTGATCTACAAGCTCACAATTGTGGAGCTTGTAGATCTGCTATTTATTTGCTAAAGTTCTCAGAATATGGACATTAGGGTTCAAGTGGTTAATATAAAAAAGGAGAAAAAAAGATTCTATCACACAAAGATTTGGAGGTCCCCCTGTAGTAACTCTGAGGACCCCCTAGGGGTCCCGGACCCCCTGTTGAAGACCCCTGATCTAAACAATATAATGTAGTTGCATACTGGAGTAATGTTTGCATGCTTTAAAAATATCAAAGCATTATGCAACAAATATGGGGACTGCCCATAAGTCAGAAATGTCATTAGTCAGAATTGAGTTAGGGTTAGGTTTTAGGGTTAGGTTTAGGCCTAGTTACTGAGGTTAGGGTTAGAGTTTGGGTTAGATTTAGGCATAGTTTTACTGAGGTTTGGGTTCGGTTTAGGCATAGTTTTACTGAGGTTATGGTTTGGGTTAGGTTTATGCATGGTTTTACTGAGGTTAGGTTTAGGCATAGTATTTTCCACCAGGTTAACATCACCAGATTCTGACTAATGAGCTTTCTGACTAATGAGCCTTCTGACCAATGCCATGGCACCACAAATATTCTTCAAATATTTGTAAATGCCATTTTAAAATGTGTATAATGCATTGTGCTGCAGTGTGCCCGTTTTTTAGACTTAGACATTAGGTGGTTAAATCACACACACACACACACACACACACACACACACACACACACACACACTTGATTCGTCAATACTTAATAAACTTGACCTTTCTGTCTGTACTTAGCCTGCTCTTTTTCCCCTCTACAAGTTAACAACTTTCCATACAGCCATGGGCGAGAACGCGCATATACAGCGATATAGTACCAACTATTAGTAAGCTGAGCTAACGCTAGCTTCGTTAGCACGTCCACAAAGCCATTGCGAGTTAGCTCACATTGCCGTTAGCTTTGCAGCTAACGTTAGCTTAAACACACAACAGTGTCGTATAAACAAACAAAGGATCAGGTTACGGAAAGTAAAACTTACCTGAGTGTTAGGTCCTGCGGGGGAAAAGATGCAAAAAAAGTGTGACAATGTCAATGTAAACCAAATGGAGTCGTTAGCAAGTAGCAGCAATTGCTTTCTGTGTTCCGTTAGCAGTACTCTCTCAAGCGCTTCAGGATGAAGAAAGCAGGAAGAGGGGGCGGTGTCCCCCAGTCTTATAGCAGCCGTGCGATTGGTCAAGCCGGTCAAGCCCCCTAAATCCCCGTGGAGTTCCGGTCTGTGATTGGCTTGAGACGATGACGTAGAGGCAAAGATTAGATGTTTGTCTATTCTGCATCTAGCTTAAGGTCACAGACATATTGCGATTTTATGGCTTATTTTGTAACATTACTGTAATGTTTAAAATTGAATGTATAAACAATGGGATATTACCAAGGTTACTCTTATATAGAAATTCAATGTAATGTTTAAGAATTAATACATATCCATGAAATAATAAAAGGCATAGCTTTATAAAAAAAAAATAATAATAATAATAATAATAATAATAATTCATTATTAAAATATAGGCTACCTTTGTTTGTTTGTTTGTTTGTTTGATTGATTGATTGAATACTTTAATAAAAGTTTGCATAAGAAAAGGTACAGTTTCATGACAGTACAGTTGACTGGTACAAGGTTAACTAAAAGGAGATCCTAGTAAGCTTTTAGGCATATTTACACAACCTTTATGTATCTCATATAATATTGAATGACATACGGATCGAACAGAGTACTATGCAGTAGATATAGTCAGAAAAAAAGGTCTATTCTGCATCTAGCTTAAGGCCACAGACCCACATCTAGCGTTAGGCCACAGACCCTTCCAAAATAGATGATTGATTGATTGATGGATTGATTGAATACAATAATATAATATAACATTGAATGACAGACGGATGGAACAGAGTACTATGCAGTAGATATAGTCAGAAAAAAAAGGTCTATTCTGCATCTAGCTTAAGGCCACAGACCCGTTGGGAAATGAGTTTGGGTCGACTTCGAAGTGTATCCTTCCAAAATAGATGATCTACAAGCTCACGACAGGATAAGTGTTATTAACAGTACTGTCCTGTTTAAGAATTTAAGAAGAAACACTAGCATAACAAAGGATAGGTCTACTCTTATATAGAAATACATTGTAACATTTAGACCTAACTATCAATAAATATTCATTAATTGTTATAGTGTTGGAGATGTATTGAGTATTATTGAATGTCATCCATCCATAGCATCACAATGGAAACAAGGCCCAGGCTTTTTCATATTTTCCTATTAACAGGGGGCACAGTACTGCATTCAGTAGCGCTGTCGCCTCACAGCTATATGGTCCTGGGTTCGATTCCCAATGTGGACGCTGTGGGCGTGGTCTTTCCTCTGCATCATGGGGTTCTCAACCTGTGGGTCGGGACCCACCAAATTATTTTGGGGGGTCCCCAGATGATTAACTTAATGTGAAACATTACTCACTGAACAGTAAACAACTCAACTGTAAACAAACCAACCTAAAGTCTAAGTGTAGCCTATAGACAATAGGGTATCTGCACATTTCTAAATTGACAATGTAAGGACTTTTGAATGGCTAACATGACAAATTAAACATTGGTCACATTTTCAAATATTAGAAGCAGAAATTGTGAAAATAGACGATCTACATGCTGGCAACGCCTTGCAACGCGATGCGTTGTGACTTGTGAGCATGTAGATCGGCTTTTTTCACAATAGAACCGTGTTATACAAAATGTAATGCCTCAACTCTTAGTGCTCATCAGGGTGGGGGGGGGGGGGTCCCCAGTTAAAATATGATTATTTTGGGGGTTGCGGCCTGAAAAGGTTGAGGACCACTGCTCTAGGTGCCAGTGTTGGCAAAAGGGCCTTTCTATGTGAAGTTTGCATGTTCTCTCTGTGGCCCCTAGGTTAGGTACCCTTAAAAAATATGCAGTAATCCTGTTATCTATAATGCCTGCCCCTGGCATATGGAGGGGAAAGGAACTGGTTGGAATAACGTGTTCCTTCCATGCGCTCCGTCCAACCGGTCGGAGGCCAGAAGACGTGCGATTCAAAACAGTGCTCATCGGATCCTGCGTTTGTGATAAATGGATAAGGTTTATTGTGTTTAATATATAGGCTCCTCCCACAAATCTCGTAAGCTCCTCCAACAAGTTTTGCAAGTCGATTACGTTGTCACATCACTCCCGAGATCATTTGTGTTTTGTTTTTAGAGGGTCATTCCCCCAGAAAAAAACGCAATTTGGCACGAAACAGTTAATTTTTGCACGAAACGGTTATGTTTTGCACATTTGTGGCGCCCCCTATTGGTTGAAGTGGAAATCCTTTGGGTGATTTGTTGGGTATACCAGCCGCAACTTGTGGTTAAAATTTGGTGTTGACTGGATGTTTCGTTTATGATTTATGGCTATTTCTTGCGAAACGGGCCCCTCTCGCTAACTTCGGAAGCGTGTTCCGGACGAACGCTAGGGAGTATCTAAATATTGCTTGAATATGTTTATCGCATGGGTTCAGAGATCTTGTGTACCGATTTTTGTGACGTTTGGAGAAAATATGTGGGAAAAGAGGCAAAAAGTGTGTTTTGAAGAAAATTCAAAATGGCGGAAAATCTATCCTGACGCAAATGGGCGTGGCCTATATGGGGAGATGCGTCATGACCCAAGGAATCCAGGGAAAAAATAATTTTAATTTTCCGACCTACGGTTCAAGAGTTAGAGGGCAAAACGTAAAGTGGGGTGTTATAGCGCCACCATCTGGCCGAATGATGTAATTATTTGTTAATTAATTCTTAAAATTATTATGAATCTCCTCTCCAAGTTTTGAAACTTTAGACCCTATGGTTTAAGAGAGAGAAAATAATTGAATGTGAGTTTTTGCTATTCCCATTATAAGTCAATGGGGGAAATTAATTCACTAATAAATTCATATCAATTAAACGATACAACTTTTCTCTTATCGCAATAATAGCACTCGATTCCCGATGAAGCCGGTCGATTTGACATATGGCGCGAGTGTGTGGCGCAAAAACTGCGGGCCGTGAAACGCGCCGAAAAATAGTTTATCTATAAAGAATAAAGTTTCCCTAGGACTATAGTGTGTTGCCCTGTAAGGGCAACCACACTAACTAGAAAATGTGCAATTTGGGAAATTGCGAGTGTGGTTGCCCGCCCCGCCCCAGTTTCACAAGGCGATTATGTTGTCACGTCGCTCCCGAGATCATTTGTGTTTCGTTTTGAGAGGGTTGTTCCCCCTGAAAAACGCGTTTTGGCCTGAAACGGTTACGTTTTGCGCATTTGTGGCGCCCCCTAAGGGTCGAAGTGGAAATGCTTCTGGGGATTTGTTGAATATCCCACCCGCGACTTGTGTTTAAAATTTGGTGTTGACTGGATGTTTCGTTTGTTATTTATGGCTATTTTTGGCGAAACTGGCCCCTCCCACTAACTTTGGAACCCTGTTACGGACGAACGGTATGGACTATCGAAATATCGCTTGAATATGTTCATCGCATGGGTCCAGAGATCATGTGTACTGATTTTTGTGACATTTGGAGTAAATATGTAGGAAAAGGAGCAAAAAGTGTGTTTTGAAGAAAATTCAAAATGGCGGAAAATCTATCCTGACGCAAATGGGCGTGGCCTATATGAGGAGATGCGTCATGACTCAAGGAATCCAGGGAAAAAGGAATTTTAATTTTCCGACCTACGGTTCAAGAGTTATAGGGCAAAAGGTAAAGTGGGGTGTTATAGCGCCACCATGTGGCCGACTGATGTAATTATTTTTTTATTAATTCTTACCCTTATTATGAATCTCCTCTCCAAGTTTTGAAACTGTAGCCCCTATGGTTTGCGAGAGAAAAATTATTGAATTTGAGTTTTTGCGATTCCCATTATAAGTCAATGGGGAAAATTAATTCACTAATAAATTCATATCAATTAAACGATACAACCTTTCTCTTAGAAAAGTAATAGCACACGATTCCCGATTAAGCCGGTCGATTTGACATATGGCGCGAGTGTGTGGTGCAAAAACTGTGGGCGGAGATTCGCGCCAAACTTTTGGTTACACTAGTCAAGAATAATAATAAAGTTACCCTAGAACTATAGTGTGTTGCCCTGTTAGGGCAACCACACTAACTAGAAAATGTGCAATTTGGGAAATTGCGAGTGTGGTTGCCTGCCCTGCCCCGGCGCGAGTCGTGGGGATGCGCCGCCGGGACCCCGAGCAAAACGCAGGGGTCAGAGGGAGACGACGTCGGGACGGATAGCGTCGGGGCCGTGCGACGCGCGATTAGAAAAGGTGCCGGTCGGATCCTGCGTTCCTGAAGTAAGGATATGGTTTCTTGTTTTTAAGAAATAGGCTCCTCCCACGAGTTCCGCAAGGCGATTACGTTGTCACGTCGCTCCCGAGATCGTTCGTGTTTCGTTTTGAGAGGGTCGTTCCCCCTGAAAAACACGTTTTGGCATGAAACGGTTACGTTTTGCGCGTTTGTGACGCCCCCTATGAGTCGAAGTGGAAATGCTTTTGGGTATATGTTCAGTATAGCGCCCGCCACCTGTGGTTAAAATGTGGTGTTGACTGGATGTTTCGTTTGTGATTTATGGCTACTTCTTACAAAACGGTCTCCTCCCGCTAACTTTGGAACCCTGTTACGGAAGAACGGTATGGACTATCGAAATATCGTTTGAATATGTTTATCGCATGAGTCCCTAGATCATGTGTATCGATTTTTGTGACATTTGGAGAAAATATGTAGGAAAAGGAGCAAAAAGTGTGTTTGGAAGAAAATTCAAAATTGCGGAAAAATCAATCCTGGCGCAAATGGGCGTGGCCTATACAGGGAGATGCGTCATGACCCAAGGAATCCAGGGAAAGAGGAATTTTAATTTTTTGACCTACGGTTCAAGAGTTATAAGCCAAAACGTAAAGTGAGCTGGTATAGCGCCACCATGAGGCCGACTGATGTAATTATTTTTTAATAAATCCCTGTAGTTATTATGAACCTTCCCTCCAAGTGTTGTAACTGTAGGCCTTACCATTTCTGAGAGAAAAATACTGGAATGGGAGAATATTAGTGAATTAATTTTCCCCATCGACTTATAATGGGATACTAATAAATTAATATCAATTAAACTATACAACCTATCTCTTAGAAAAGTAATAGCACACTAATCCCGATGAAGCCGGTCGATTTGACATATGGTGCGATTGTGTGGTGCAAAAACTGTGGGCGGTGAAGCGTGCCGAATGTGTTTAATCGCCTGGAGCGATTAAACACTAGAAAATGTGCAATTTGGGAAATTGCGAGTGTGGTTGCCGCCCCGCCCCGGCGCGAGCGGCGGGTGACGCGCCTCCCTGAGAACGTTTGTGTTTCGTTTTGAGAGGGCCGTCCACCCTGAAAAACGTGTTTTGGACCGAAACGGTTACGTTTTGCATGGTTGTGGCGCCCTCTATGGGTCGAAGTGGAAATGTTTTTGGGTATTCGTTCAGTATACCACCCGGCACTTGTGGTTAAAATTTGGCGTTGACTGTATGTTTCGTTTGTGATTTATCGCTATTTATTGCAAAACGGGCCCCTCCCGCTAACTTTGGAACCCTGTTACGGGCAAACGGTACGGACTATCAACATATCGCTTGACTTTGTTTATCGCATGGGTCCAGAGATCATGTGTACCGATTTTTGTGACATTTGGAGAAAATATGTAGGAAAAGGAGCAAAAAGTGTGTTTTGAAGAAAATTCAAAATGGCGGAAAATCTATCCTGACGCAAATGGGCGGGGCCTATATGGGGAGATGCGTCATGACCCAAGGAATCCAGGGAAAAGGGAATTTTAATTTTTTGACCTACGGTTCAAGAGTTATAAGCCAAAACGTAAAGTGAGCTGGTATAGCGCCACCATGAGGCCGACTGATGTAATTATTTTTTAATAAATCCTTGTAGTTATTATGAACCTTCCCTCCAAGTGTTGTAACTGTAGGCCTTACCATTTCTGAGAGAAAAATACTGGAATGGGAGAATATTAGTGAATTAATTTTCCCCATTGACTTATAATGGGATACTAATAAATTAATATCAATTAAACTATACAACCTATCTCTTAGAAAAGTAATAGCACACTATTCCCGATGAAGCCGGTCGATTTGACATATGGTGCGAGTGTGTGGTGCAAAAACTGTGGGCGGTGAAGCGCGCCGAATGTGTTTAATCGCCTGTAGCGATTAAACACTAGAAAATTTGCAATTTGTGAAATTGCGAGTGTGGTTGCCTGACTCACCTGGACGCGAGTTGTGGGGTGTGCTGGCGGGACCCCAGGAAAATGGTTTATCTTGTGCAGTATTTCAGTGGAACAGTTGGTTTAATAGATATCAAAATTCATACAAAGCAACCTTTCTGAACCTTAATCTTTTGAGATTAGCACAATATGATTTGATATTGTGTGATGTTGAAAATACTTTGTATAGAGTACATAATCTGCATAAAATTCTACATGCATTAAAACTCTGAACTCTGATTGGGGGGCTTTGGTAAAGAGGTGGATTAATGTAGTCTAATCATCGTCCTAACAATGTCCTGCAAATCAAAATATGAATGTTTGATGGCATGTCATTAAAATCTATCTTGACATGGCACACTGACTGACCATTACAAAAAGGTGGCGGTAGCCTGTCAATATAGGGCTATGCTTTCCCCACACTTGTATTATATTATGTCTAATTATGACTAAGATTCAGCACCTTTTATTTTCCTGGGCTGAGAATAGATATAAAATACCCTGTATTGCACTTGGGAACGTCTCACCTTATAATACAAGTGGAGCCAATGTTGAAACATGTCAAAGAGTTTAGTGGCTGTGTTGAAGCCATACCATTTGTATGCTGTATGATCGATACTGCTCAGCATGTCAGGCACATTATTGAATGGTGTCAAAATGACAATGCAAAACTATTGTTCAGGCTACTTTGTGACAAACTTTATCAGAGAGGTTGGATCCTTGTTGATCGCTTCACCATCTTGCACACAGTACACGGATTGAAGTCCATCCAGCAGGGATTGAAGTCCATCCAGAGAGCATGGATTAGTCAGGACACCATCAATACAAGTTTTGACTCTTGCAAGGATCAAACAGTTATGTGGAACCATGTGAAATACATTATAACACCAGATTGTAGAGGCAAGAATAATTGGAAGTTAACAAATCTTTAAACTGAATGTTCATGGGCTTGTGTATAATGGATTTATTCAAAAGAATCACTTTTTGTTCAAGTGGTGAATAACAATTCTGATTGTGGATAGTAATTCAAAAACCCCAAACACATCTGTATTCATAGTAAATGTCAGACTAAATAGATTACCAAACATATAAATTAACTTTCAAAACAGATTCACTTTTCAAACACATGGTAAAAAGAATAAGAGACACAAACACAGTAGCAGATATAGTTTAAAATGTTTATTAACAAACTGTTATTAGTACCTTTACTTTATGCAACACCATAAATATCTGTGCTATTATAATCAATGGTTAGTGGTTATTATTTTACCTTATGCAACATCATAAATATCTGTGCTATTATAATCAATGGTTAGTGGCTATGATTATATTTAACAATGTTATGGTTCAATTGTAAGATTTGTATGTTATGCTAAAGTTAACAGTTTTATTATTGACAGATATTTTACTATGGCTTATATTGATGTCAGATTGTTATTATTAGTACTATTATTGTCAAAACTAAAGTGGTGGAAAGTCTTACAAAATATGTAAGTGCTTGGCTTTAAACCTCAGCTATACTGGATATGTGCAAATGTTTTTATTTTATTTTTTTATTTTTTTACTTTTACTCCACTACATCTTATCAAACATTATATTTTACTTTACAAATGTTGATTACTAACATAATACATTAACCACTACATTTACAATTACTTCATTACCTATTTTAGATTTTCCAGGGTGAAGCGAAAAACCCCTGCCTCTTAATTTGAGAGTGCAGGGGGAAAAATGGTTCACCGACCCCTCAACGGCGATCAAGCAAGCTCCTGGAAAATGTATTTAAATAATAACTAACATTATGCAACTGATGAACAAATGTAGATATTGTTTAGTTACTATTTTTGTAAATATTAACACAATACATTACTTCATTGCTAATTAAATGTTGACTATTGAAACCTGTGAAGTGTTACATTTTGCATGCATATTTTTAGACGTGTGCTATTTTCTGTACATTTTGATGCCAATACTTTTGTATGTTTAATCAAATAAATTTGGAATACTGAACATTACATTTACTTACTAGAAGACTATTTCTATCTACTTTTAAGTCAAACATTTGAGTACTTTTACCACCACTGTAAATATTTATTTCTAACTTTTGAGTCAATTAAAGATGTTGAACTGTTAACTAACATTCTGTAATTGATTAACTAATTTAGTCTAACCAGGTGTTGCAGGCCTAAAAACAAACAGTGGGTTAAGAAATGATCAATATGCACATGCAAATATAAGATGGGTCATGAACAGGCAGTATAAAATCAAAGTGGCATTTGGTTAAAGATGGTTAGTCCATGTTTTTGTAATCCAATTTAGGGATGGCCAATAATGTCATTCTATGTGAGCTTATATAAATTCAGTACCACATGTCCATGAGCCAGAGCAAAAATTAAATGAACAAAGACATATTATTTTCAAAGAACATTCCTGAAAAGTAGAAAAAGGTTAAAGGCAGAACAATTCAAACATCTGTTAGCACTGTAGAATCACTCAACGGCATCTGAAAAACAGGGAAAAAAGTGTTAGTATATTTAACCAATGCAGACGGTTCACAATCAACATGACATGACTGAAATAAAGTATTCAAATGAAGAAACAGAAATTAGAATTTACCCCTGTAAAGCAGAAAAGTGTTAAAGACATAACAAGTGTATAACAAGGCCACAATAAGAAATGTACTCGCAACTCAACCTTTTATTGATATAGTACATGTAACATTACAATGGTCAAGGTTGTACATTGATTAAACAAACATTACATAATGTAGATCAACATGACATGACTGAAATAAAGTTATCAAATGAAGAAACAGAAATTAGAATTGACCCCTGTAAAGCAGAAAAGTGTTAAAGACATAACACGTGTATAACAAGGCCACAATAAGAAATGTACTCGCAACTCAAGATTTTATTGATATAGCACATGCAACATTACAATGGTCAAAGTTGTACATTGATTAAACAAACAATACATAATGTAGATTAGTACACAACAATCACATAATGTAGATTAGTACACAATCACAGAAAGCAATGGGTTGGTTGGTTGGTGTTTAGGTGAGTAGGTCAAATCAGATTTGAGTTTTGGGAAATCGATTTCCATTATTTGAGGGCTATGTGTACCAGTAAGTGCTGCATCTTGTGCATTGTAATGTATTACTGGTCTGATTTGACCTTTGTGGGACTAGAGCCTGCCAGAGTGTGTTGATGAACAAAGTTCATCCATATCCCCCATAGCATCTCTGGTGTCCACCTTTGGGCAGATATCACCGTAAGTTCAAGTGTCATTGTGCGATTTTAAGTGGAGTTATATATATTTTACATTTAAAATGTAGTTATATATATTTTACATTTAAAACCAACCCAAAGCGTTTCCATGAGAAGAAAACCTATAGAACAGTCTATTCACAAAGGATTGGCCCTAACCCTAGTTATGAACATTTTAGTGACATCAGAGGCCCGACACGATGCTTTTATTGTGAAGCCAAGCGTTCCTGAACTTCTTTACTCCTGGAGGTTTCTGCATCAGGAATATAGCCGATCTGCAAGCCCGCGACGCGTTGAGCTTGTAGAAAAGTAGGTCTGCGTGCTGCCAGTGTTTGCAAGCACGTCCTGCAGTCTATGCACTAGTCATCTTCGGTGGACAATACGCAATACACAGGATTGTGATAGCTGTAGTATGTACGTAGCACTCCAGACTGTAGACATTGCTGTGGTCTTGAGATGTACATGTGATCCAACAGCGTGTTCTTTTCTGTGGTGGCCTCCTTGATGAGTTGTGCATATCCTCTGGACTCTAGAAGCCTTGTTATGGGCCCAGGAAAACCGTTCAGTAGGTCTTCGTTGAAGTCTCCACAGACTACGATGGGCTGGTGATCCATAACTTCCAAGGAGTCCAGAAGCGCCTTCAGGTTCTCCATAAATGGGTTACCATAATGTGGTGGTCTGTACACCGCAGCGATCAGAAGCTTGACAGGGGACTCGATCTTTACTGCCACAAACTCAAGGTTTGTCACATTGTGAAGGTAACGCTTTTCACTAGCCTGGAAATGGTCCCTCACATACACAGCGACGCCACCGCCGTTCTGTTCTGCACGTTCAGGTAGCTTTGCATATGACACGTGTCTGTTGCGGCTGAACATGGTGTAGCCGTCCAATTGCAGACTGTCAGCCACAAAGGAGCCAGTGAGATGAGTTTCTGTCAAGCACAGGACATCTGAAAGTGTCAGCTCGTGGTGTCGTTTGAGGTCCTGAATGTGAGCCGGTAAACTCTGAGTGTTGTGGTGGACAATCGTCAAAGTTTGGGCTTGGGCTGTCGTCTCTCGAAACTTCAACAGCGGCATGACACCGTCCAGAGACGCAGTCTTCATGGATTCCAGGGCAGCTGTGATTTTAGGATCAGCCCAGATTTTCTTCTCATCAAAGTCAATGATGTGCAATCCTTGCAGTGTCGTTGTCCTACTGAGGGCAACGTAGGACATGCCTTCTAAGAAGACCCCTTTCAAGGAAACCACTGCAGATTGTGTAGTCATCCCTTGGACTTTGTGAGCCGTGCAAGCATATGCCAGCTTGATGGGAAATTGCCTGCGAATCACTTTGTGGTTACTCAGGTTTTCCTCCATCCTCTCGACGTACACCTGTGTGGCGCCAGGCGTAGTTCTCCGGTACTTCAGTCCTGCTTCAGGCTTGTCTAGCACCAGCCAAAGCTTGGTTACTGTAGTTCCGTCCCTGTCGACCCGCATGTCAACACCATCAATCTTGCCAAATGTGCCGTTTACAAGGCCATCCTCCACGTCTATGTTCCTGGTGATCATGACAGGGGCGCCTTCTGCAATTTGCAAGTTGTCCTCAAGATCCTTGTACGGTTTACCTTTCTGGGGTTCTGAGCGGCGAGCCATGCGGTGACTAATTTCGTCTCTCTCGTAGTCTTCTGCGGGTATGTCAACGATGTCAGAGTGGAGCCGAGTCAAAGCGACCTTGTTGTGTTTGTCAACCTGATCGTTGGTTGCAAAGATGTGCAAAACATCCTTAGGACAATGTTGACTGTCAGTCAGTCTCTCACCAAGGAGTGCTCTGTCTGCATCGCTCAGTCGTTCTCTCTTGTTCTTGACTCTCAACCTATTCAGAAGTTGTGCATAGGGCACGTCATCCTTCTGTCGCATGATTTCTGTCAACGTGACCATCTCAAAGTGTTCACACAGAAGATCCGGTTTGCCTTCTTCTGACACGCAAAGTGGTTTCCCGCTTGCCGTTGGAGGGAGCTGGTAAAAGTCACCTACTGCAAGTACCGACATGCCACCGAATGGTTTCTTACTGCCTTTGATCTCTTGCAGTCTCCAGTGAACGTAGGTAAACAATTGCTTTGAAACCATCGAGATCTCATCGATGATGATGATTTCCGCATTTCCCAGCTTTGCTCTCACATCATCCAAACTGTTTCCCAGCCCTTTGTAGGGTGGGTTCAGGCTTCTGGGCAACTTTAACAGGGAGTGCAGTGTGTTCCCCCCGATGTTGTACGCTGCAGTTCCTGTGAATGCCGACAGCAGCACCATGGGCATGGATGCGTCTCTGTCTTCATAAAGTCTGGGGAGTCGACGGAGAATCCTTGTTGCCTCATGGAAGATGCACTTTATCAGGTGTGATTTGCCCGTGCCAGCACCTCCAGTGACAAAGAAAAGGAACGGTTCGGGGTTCTGCTCAAGTACGCTCTGTAAGCACCAGTCCCGTACAGAGTGAAACACTGAGGCTTGTGTCTGGTTTAGGTTTCGACACATTGCACGCAGAAAATCTAGGCTCAATTGTGGGGCCACTACACTATGTGCAGGAATTGTACCCACCTCACGAGTGCTGAACTCTGGCGCATTGTCTCGTTCTTCCTCTTCCAGCAGATCCTCGTCTTGTTCGGCAAGACATTCCATGCGATCTAGCTCGTTTTCTGGGGCAATGTTGGCCCACGCGTTTTCAGCGGGGCCATTTTTCCAGAACTCCTCCACGGCCTCTTCCACCGCTTGACTGTACTTTTCGAACCTCTTCCTGTTCTCAGCAACAATCATTTTCGCGGGATAAATCATGCCTGTTCCAGGCAATTCCACACACGCAGACTCGTAGAATTCCTTGTACGTGGGGAACGCTTCTGTTTTGAGGGTCGATTGATAGCGATGAGGCAGGTAGACTTTAAGCAAGTTGCCATAGAATTTCTCTGGCTCCTTCTGTTCCGAGAATTTCGCATATCTGACAACTGCATCTCTGCCCTCGCGCTTCTTAATGGTTCCCATGTTGTCAGACAACTTCAAGCGACCTTCGCCTTTTGCTTGTTGGCCGTACACAACCCTGTACTTGGACGCAAAGTCTGCCAAACACATGTTGTCAAACTCGGGTGTTTTGGGCCTGGCGTTGTACTTGTCCAGATATCCCTTCATCCACACTTGGTCTGAGTCGTCTGGTTTGTTCCGCAGTGCGCTGAGGGGGAGACTCATCTTCATTGCATTGTCATCTGTCGGGAGGAAGATAACATCACGGGAGCATTTCTTCAACGGCATGCTGCAAGTCCTGGCCACTGCCTCCTGAGCGCTAACCTGCCTGTTTTTCACATAGGTGTGAACAAGTTGGTTCATCGCATCCCTCTCGGTGACCTGCGTCGGATCGATGCCAACCACTACCTGTTTGAGAAGTTCGCCCATCTCATGTTCTGCCTTTGAAATGTAGGAGAGCATGTATGTGATCGCAATATGGTGATCCAGAACAAACTGGATATCCATGTTAGCATTCCAGGCCTTCAGGAAAACTGGGTTGTAGTTGTTCACAAGGCAGTCCTTCACTCCGCGCTTCATGAGGAGGACGCGGTTCTTCCTCATGTCTTCAAGACAGCTGTCGTACTCTTCGCTGGTCATATTGCACTTTGCCAGCAAGTCCGACAGGTCTGTCACTCCTGACGCAGAGTCCATCAGCATGTCGAAAATTGGTTTGAGTTTCTCCATAGCAGCTTGTGCTCTTGCTGTCTGTTTTTTGCCAAGGCCTTCGGCACGCTTTGCCTTTGTTTTGGTTGCGCTTTGGTTTGCGCCTTCATCCATGTCTTTGTTTGCTTCACTTTCATCTTCTGTGCCACTGTCATTTGCAGTTGGATCAACCGCCTTTGGGTTTAGTATGCACGTTTTGTCCACTGGTGGCTTTGGAAATCCAAACCTGCATGTCTTCCTACCTTTCCTACAGGACTTTGTATGGTTTCGGCTGTGCATCTGAACCTGTAGGACAATTTGGTAAAGCACAGGATCTTCGTCTGGATCAGGCAGCTGGCACGAAATGTAGCGGTCTGCAAACTCGCAGATCTTCTCATCCGAGTCAACGCCAAGGACGGGGGCGCCGTCGATCCACATCAATGCGTGAAAATGTGGGCTTCCCCTGGCTTGGAACTCGATACGATGGAACCAGTCGATGACGCGTCCGAAAGGTAGAGCTTCTGAATGTACCAGTTTTTTGTAAGCGGATTTAACTCGCTTGTCAAACATTCGCATGGTTGTGACTGCGTTGCTTCTGAGAATGTCGCATTTCCCATTCCAGTCCAACTTTTCCCAATCCACAATCTGGCCTTGCTGTGCTTTTATTGCGATGATGACTTCTGGCCATCTGAACTCAGCAGCACTTGCGGTCACAAAGAAGGTTGGTGGTCCTAACTGACGGACCATGGCAAACAAGTCCAACATCGTCTTGTGCCAGTAAGCTGGAGTCCCTCTAATTGGTGACATGAATCGTGTTGCGTCTTTGCTTCTGACCAGTCTCTCGACTTCACGCTTGTCTTTCAACATCTTGTTGGTGATCCTGCGACCATCATTGGTTAAAGGTTTTCCCTTCTTTAACTGAAAGGAGATGCTGTTTTTTGCAATATGTGTCTCTGAGACAAAGTGTGCAAAGAAGCAAAAGCTTTGGTCTCTAGCGAAACGACCGTCAACATTGAAAAGTCTTGCGTTGAAGTAACGGCTCGGGGACAGACGGACCCTTCTCTTCACATCCAACGTGTTTGCTCCAGTTGGAAACAAAGTAGGGAAGGCCTGCGCTTCGAGGTTAGGGACAGTGCTGTAGCTGACAGGCCTGTTGCCTTCGGCGGGGGCAATGCTAAATATGCCATCACCATAGGTCATCATTTCTTGTGCTATGTCATCTGCCTCCAAGCAACTGTCTAGGCCATGTCCAGGTCTCAGCGCATCTTGCTCATCTTCAACACTGGGGGGATCTTGATCCACTGCCTGCGATGCGTCGAGAGCTTCAGCAGAATCCGCTACTTCCATCATTTCAGCCTCATCACAACTGTCCATGACTTCGTCGGCGGGCAGATTTTCAACCTGGCCCTCCACATCGTCGTCATCATCGATTGTGACCGCTGTGTAGCCTGGGTGAGTCACTTTGAGTGTCCTCGCGCCCCGTACAACCTTCCTCATATTAACAATGTGAGACAAATGATGGCCTTTGAACCGCAGACGTCGCTTTAGCTTCATTCGGTACAGTCCGGATGAGCCGAGCCTTCTCGGTAAGGCGTTTATTGTGGTTTGCACCCGTGATGGCACACACACCACAGCACCAAGTACAGCTCCCTGTTTGCCTTTAGGAAGTGTGAGAATCTTGGCAAACGGTATGGCCAAAGCTAAGAGTTGCCTTTCCAGCACATTCAGATCGCTGAGTTCTGGGGGAATGGGTGCTAGCTCTAAATTGTTTGCGACAGCCAAGGCTGGCATTCTTCCAGCCTGTAGGGTGTCGTGACAATTCTTGCATATCCACTCGAGACGCCTTTCTTCGGGTACAGTGCAGGCTTGCGGGCCTCCACATTGATCGTCACACAAATGGACGTATTTGCCTGTCAAGCAGGCATCAACCAGCTTTCGCTTCCGTGTGAACTTGGAACGACGGCAACGGTACACAGATTCCGAGAAAAGTGCCCGATGGCACGTTGTGCACACATAAGTAGGGCCATATTTGATGTCTTCCTGGAAATCTGCTATAGCGATTTCTTCCAGGCTACGCTGTTTCGCAGCTTCAGCTTTCATTGCTTCTTCAGAAGTAGCTTCAGCCTCCCTAGACGCTTTTTCAGCTTCCCTCTTCTTCTCATCATGTCTCAGTCTGAGCAGGACTTGACATAACGCCTTGTACCTGCGTTTTATTTTATATGCAGCACGGATGTCACGGCGCAACTTAAAGTATTTGTCCGTTTCGCATTTGTGGGACATGTACAACCTCATATGTTGGGTGTGTTTTGCCCTGAACTCCGGGTCGTCTTGGAACCTCTTGTTGACATATGTCCTGGCATACGTCTTGTGCTTCTCTTTGAACACCAGGTCTTCTTGGAACCTCTTGTTGACATATGTCTTGTGCTTCTCTTTGAACACCACGTCTTCTTGGAACCTCTTGTTGACATACGTCATGTGCTTCTCTCTGAACACCGGGTCTTCTTGGAACCTCTTGTTGACATATGTCTTGTGCTTCTCTCTGAACACCAGGTCTTCACAGAACCTCTTGTTGACATATGTCTTTACATGTGTCTTGACCTTCTCTCTGAAAGAAACATCTTCGATATATCTTCTTCGGAAGTATGTGCTGTTATGTAGTTTTTGCTTAGCCTTGAATGCTACATCGAAACTGCATCTCCTAGCCCTATACTTCTTCATGTATTCATTTTTCCTGGCCCTAAAATCTGTATTAATTTTGCTTTGTTTTGCCTCAGGAGTTTGCTGTGAAGCTTCCTTCCTCTTCTGTTTTCTTCGTCTCTCTTTATTCAATTTGGATGATACAATGCCTGACTGCAAAGGAGACTTGGAACTTGAATGTTTGGAGCTCGATGGTCCAGTGTCACTTTCATCCTCGCTATTCAATTTGGATGATACAATGCCTGACTGCAAAGGAGACTTGGAGCTTGAATGTTTAGAGCTCGATGGTCCAGTGTCACTTTCATCCTCGCTAGTCAGATGGGGTGACGGAGAATTTGTCTGTTCAAATGTTACAGGCATGAAATCGAACTGGATTCTGTCAATCGCTATGGAATGCAAGGATTGATTTAGCTGTTCAATCTTAGCAATCAAATCATCCAAGTGAGTGAAAGTCATCATGACACATTTTCCTCCTCTCCATCGAGGCAAAGGTAGGCCATCAGCACTTCTGGCATGGGAGTCAAACAGTCCATATCTTCCAGACCTGTCTCTAAAGACAGCAATGGTGTATGGTGATACTGTCAGCAGTGCATAATTGACATCTACCGACAGGCACTGAAGTCTATTCTGTAGATTCAGCCACCAATTGCGTCGGTGAGTTTCTCCGTCATCTCTCATGTAGCCCATCTCTACATTATATTTAGTCACGGAGTACTTCTTGCGTTGTGTTTGAACAGTCAGGGGTATTTCTTCCATACTCAAAAAGTTGGAGTTGAACAGTTTGTCTTTCTTTAGTTTTGTTATGGTCCTTTTGTACAGCCGGTCTCCCTTGTCCAATATCTTGTCGAGATCATTACGCTTAATGTCACGACCTTCATGTTGGTGTGCCAAAAATGTCAGGGCCATGCATGTGCACTGCTTATTCCTTGACATATTGGAAAAGGAAAGATCATTCTGGCTTTTGGATGCCCGCACAGATATCACAGAGGGTGCTGGGATGTCACTCTGTTGTACAGGGTCATCGTTGGAAAGGTCCATGGCTTCTACAACAGATATCAGCAAGGGTGCTGGGATGTCGGTCTGTTGTACAAGGTCATCTTTGGAAAGGTCCATGGCTTCCACAACAGATATCACCGAGGGTGCTGGGATGTCGGTCTGTTGTACAGGGTCATTGTTGGAAAGGTCCATGGCTTCCACACTGCTGTGCGGTTCCTCAACTTCACACTGTGCATGTTGTTGAGACGTTTGTGCCAAATTGTCCATGACCGGGCTAAATATTTTTTTCCCTTCATCAACTTCCATGCAGTTGTATTCTGGGGATTTTGAATGTTTGGTGGCCCATCTATTCTTTGCAGCAATAGATCTCTTCTTCCGCTGAGGCATGATGTCGCAATGCAATGTGATATCTAGCTATGAACTTGTTTACGATTTATTCCAAACCTATCCACGCGAATGTGCTGTAGAATTATGTATGGGACACTTCCGGAGAACACGTTGCGTCGCAGATGCAACCGTTGTGAGCTTGTAGATGTGGCAGTGGAACTGCCGCACACCTTCTGCGCAATGGGACGTTGGATATATAAACAATATAACTGACTTCACTCTAAACAAATCAACTTACCGTTAAATATGAAGACACTAATGGAGCTCTTCAGATCTGATGAACACTAGTACAAAATAAAGAAATAAATAAACATACCTTGGCTTGCAGTAGTCGCAGACTGGGTAGTCGGTCAGTCAACCACCGCCGTGTCGACGAATAGAGCAGGATAGGTCCGCGCCAGTGCACCCACAGCTGAAAATAATTTTTAAAATACAGTATTTTAGACACATAAGTTAAACTGAAGACACATTATTGCTGCACATCAGGGTTTTCCAATGGCCAAATTATGTGAAGAATACCAAGCCTCAACATTGCACAACCTGTGAACAGATTGGGGCTTGGGGGCAACGTTCCTGCTACTGCAATGACAGATGTGCAGATACTAGTGTTGTTACTCCTTAGTTAGAACAAAATCTGTTGGGTAATACAAGCAAAAATGTTTTGCAGAGATCCGTCTTAGGGATGGCCAACCAGTAACCACCATCAGCTAATGATATATATTTATGGGTCAATTTAGAACCCCTAAAAACTTAGGTTAGGATTTTGCAAGGTATTTTTAGAATCTACGTCAGTCCTAAATGGGTGAAGCAACATACGATATACTGTTATGTTTTTGTAATTGCTCCTTAAACACTGAGAATAGATGAACCCCAAGACAATGTCCATTTGACAACATTAATACAGGGATTGACGCCAACAATTGCCCGGCCAACAATTGCCCGACTGCCCAGGGTAGGTAAATAAAATGGTCGGGCAGTTGAAGTTTGCTACCAGGTTGTCCGACCGGGTAGGTGCCCATTTTGAGTAACATAATGTGAGATTGTTTCTTTCGCCTACTTGTTATTCTTATTCTGTATATTTTTAATCTAATAAATCATTAAAACCGCTGTGTTGCAAGCCTTGAGGTTTGAGAAATAATAGTCACCTATTGGCTGTGAGAGTGTTTTACTGTGCATTCTGATTGGACTAGACACTCAGTAGTATATCCGGGAGGAAATGTATGAGCAGACTTAAACATTCGTAATGCGTCATGGATAGACGTGTTGTGAGCTTGTAGATCTGCTATTTTTGAGGCAACACCACACTCAGTAGTATATCCGGGAGGAAATGTATGAGCAGACTTAAACATTCGTAATGCGTCATGGATAGACGTGTTGTGAGCTTGTAGATCTGCTATTTTTGAGGCAACACCGTTTTATGGCTGAACTGAGCATATCATTATGTTGGTTGAAGTAGAGTCCGAGTGAACCTTGTATCTTTCCATAAGCGAGTCAACTCAATAATTTAGTTCATTTAACTTCCTTGCATCCTTTATTCGTTAAAAAGCAGTGTTGTATTGGTGATTGTTTGGGGGTCGTTATGTTAATGTTTGACACGCATCTCGCTAAAACTGGAGTTAGCAGACCATTATGCACTGAGACTCATTCCAATGTTAATGCAGGCTGGTGTGAAGTGACTCGACCCCAATACAACTACAGGCTAAGATGCATTATGATTACATGTTATAATGTAAAAGGCTTCATCAGATTATCTCTAAACATGTGGCATAACTTGCGACCATATAATGCTGAATGCTTGTACATTTATTGGATAAGTATATTAAAGACAAAGTTGAATTGTGAAGCATGACATCACCGCAAGAGCTTCTGTCCAGAATGTCCTTCTAAACTGGATGTAAAACTGTTGTAAAACCCGCGGCTGCTACCCTGGACCCAATCTAAGTTGTTAAACTACAGTAATAAACCCAGCAATAGTAAGTAAAGTATTTACACACTGTTGTGACTGACACACACACACACACACACACACACACACACACACACACACACACACACACACACACACACACACACACACACACACACACACACACACACACACACACACACACACACACACCTCAGTGTGAAGGAATGGTGCCATCTGCTGGACAAAATATGTCATTGCCACTTCCATTCACCAGTCCACAGAGGCCAGGTTTTTATTTATTTATTTTTATATTGGCGGGAAATTTCACCGATACCGATATAAACCGATATGCCCAAATAAGGCCATATCGGTCGCTCACTAATTCATACTACAGGTCAAATGTCGGAAATAACAGATCTACAAGCTCAAAAAGCATTGCATTAGCCCAGAATTGTCAGACAACATTTCCATGATAAATTAAAGGGAAACCATGCTCTACATAGTAAAACACAGGCCACATGTACAAAATAGCAGATCTACAAGCTCAAAAAGCATTGCATTAGCCCAGAGTTGGCAGCCAACCTTTCCATGGTAAATTATACGCCCATACAGTATATAGGCATATATGGAGATCAGGTTATAAACAGAGCATATGGGACTAATCGACATCAAAATCAGCAGTGGCCAATAGATATGGACATGCCAAAAGATGGCCATATAATAAAAGGAACATGGATGGGTACAACAGGTAATTTAACAAAGCCCCTGACATTATGACTCAGACATATGGGTTGGATTGGCTGTGAGACGTGTGAAACAAACCTCTAGTACATGAAGTTAGTCCTCTGCATCTACATATCCTAGCTGGTGGACTGCACTCTGGGAGCAGTTCAAGTTGGCCAACCGGTAACCACTATCAGCTTATGGTGATATACATGTATGATTCAATTTAGATCCCCTGAAAACTCAAGTCGGGATTTACAAGGCAATTTTAGAATCAACCTTAAGCCTAAATGGGTGAAGTGACATAGAATATACTGTATGTATTGGTAATGGCTGCTTAAACATTGACACCGAAATGGACCACGAGACAATTTCCATTTGCCACATTTACATAGTTACTGTACATCTGAAATTGGTTATTTTGAACCAGAATATTCTGGGCCATGGCTTTTGGCCTGGCAGAGACAACCATTTGCTAGTGTGTGTGTGTGTGTGTGTGTGTGTGTGTGTGTGTGTGTGTGTGTGTGTGTGTGTGTGTGTGTGTGTGTGTGTGTGTACAGTAATAGTGCAATCATAATAATTCAAGAACCAATGAAGTCACTTCGCATACACAAACTTTAGAAGGCAGTCGTATCCAATCAGGAGGGAATATGGGGATTTGGGACAGATCCATGTTGATGACCTGACTTTAGAAATACTGACTGACATCCGGTGGAGGTTTTGATAGTAACTGCTACCTAACGGCAATTAATGGTTTACATACTAAAATCCATTATGCACTTGTCATGGATATGAGATGGGGAAAAGTGTGACGTGCCGGACAGACTGACTGACAGGCGGTGGAGGTTTTGATAGTTAACTGCACCTGACGTCGCAATTAATGGTTTACATACTAAAATCCATTATGCGCATGGAAAGTTTTTCCGTCACATTTGGGCTTAATTACAATTGTGTCATTTTACAACAACTATAGAAATCAAAAGTTCAATAATTTCCGAAACAAATATTTTCATCATATGGCAAGAGATATCACGTAGCAATTTTTTTTGTATCTTGTAGAAAGCTGTTTTTGCTACTTGACATGAAGCAGGTCATTCATTTACATTCAGGTTAAAAAATAAGTTTCTGGCCGACAGCATGCAATGTGGCCGTCTGGAGTGAGTGGAGAAATATTGCCATCATTGAAGTTGGCCACTACTGATATAGAGGTACCGTGTAACGATATGCGTGATGTTTGGAAAGGATAGCACTATGCCAGGCATATGTGAAAAATGTGGGGGAGAGGTTCTGCCCTGTCATCCAGGGAGTGTGTGTGTGGTCAGTTTCGCTGCTCACAGACAGAATCAGACAGAAACAAGGTGCAAATCATATTCTCAGACATGCCTTTGGCCTGGGGGAGACAATAAAGTGTGCGCTAAAATAATATAGAAAATGTGTCTTCAGAATTGTAATGGCATCGAGGACATACATTCTGGTGTCAACCCCAATTATTATTCATTTAGTAGACCCTCCAGAAAAACTTCTGTAATCACTTAGGTGTCAAACAACAAACCTCAACAAACCAAATGTGTATCTCTGCATCTACACATCCTAGCTAACGGAGTGCACTCAGCAGTTTGGGAATGTGTTCGTTCAGCGACCCCTCAACACCTAAGACCACAGGCAGGGTATAGACTGGGGACCTAAAACTATGACATCAGTCTATATAAAGGTATTACAATTGAACTGTAGCTTTCAACTTTTTCAAGCCACGTCCCCCCAGACTAATCATATTTGAAATGGGGACCCCACAAGCTGACAAGCCTAAGTGCTAGTCAATTTAGTTTGACCCTGCACCACAGATAAATATGGTGAAATAGCTGATTTGAAAAATCACTACACCTCTCATTGAACTGGGGAGACCCCACCCCTAAAAGCATTTGGAATTACAGACATGACATTTCGTTTTGACTCTTAGGGATGAGCACCATGAGAACCACTATCAGCTAATAGTGATATACAGTACTGTATATATGTATGGGTCAATTTAGATCCCCTGAAAACTTGGGTCAGGATTTACACAGTATTTTTAGAATCAACCTCAGTCCTAAATGGGTGAAGTATACTACTAAGTAGGCTAATGCAGATGTATTTGCCAGTGGTACAAACTCAAAATAAGTATGGAATCATCTTTCAAAATGTGTTTGTAAATGTCTGCTTGAACAGTACTGCTGAGTCTGCTTAGCTAGTAGATCTGCTATTTTTGGCTAATGTTCTACTATGATAGGGATGCTAGGGTTTAAGTGGTTAATCCTATCACACAAAGATTTGGCGGCCCCCCTGTAGTAACTCTGAGGACCCCCTAGGGGTCCCGGCCGGACCCCCTGTTGAAGACTCCTGCTCTAGTACATTAAATTAGTCCTCTGCATCTACTTGGGATGTCATTAATGGTTAATTTACCAGCTGGTTAGCCATCAAGTGTGGGGGTCAGCAGCAATGACTGCATGTTTACAGTTCTAGCTTTTTTTATTCATACAGCGTGTCCCATGTCCAAAATAGCAGATCTACAAGGTCAAAATGTGTTGCATGAGCCTGCAGTTGTCAGCAAATACAAAAATCCACTGCCATGCACATTTCTCATGGATGTTATAGTTGATCTTCAGAGACATGAATGGAGATCACTGTTACATCTGAAACTATTTGATTTGCGTGTGTCAGTTAAAACAAACCTTGCAGTGTCAGTCAGTCTGGGAAGGTCGGTCCGTCAACAACAGCCGTGTCCACCAAAAGAACAGAAGAATCTGTCGTCGGGTCACAGCTGAAAATAATTCCAAAAATACTGTATTTTAGACCCAACTGAAGATACATGCATTATTGATTTACACACTGAAATCCATTGTGCACATGTGTACTTAAATATTTTAAATAGTTATTAACAATTCACCCTTTGTTAGCCTTCTGGTTGGTCCCGACTGACCAACCAGCAGGCTCTATGTGCCTTGTTCTGCCTTTTTAAAAATAAAATAAAAAATAACCGATTTACAAGCTCACAACGCCTCGCAGTGCGAGACGTTGTGAGGTCTGCTATTTTTGGTTAAAGTTGAATATGGACGCTAGGGTTAAAGTGGTTAATATAGAAATGGGGGAAAAAAGCAGGCTCTATGTGCCTTGTCCCACCCTGGTTCTGCCTTTTTATGTTGAATTTGCTAAAACATAATTTTTGAAGAAAAATAAAAACATAAAAACATGCTGAGTCACTATACTGCCACTGAGCAGCTCCATTTTACTGAAACTAAGTTTGAAATTAGAATTGAACACACATAATAACAATACGAGCAACTGAATTAAAATGTCCACTACCAGTGGATGGAGTGTCCCACCAAGACACAGCAACAAATGGGTGTGAGCGGACTTACAAATTAGGCCAGGGGTCTTCAACAGGGTGTCTGGGACCCCTAGGGGGTCCTCAGAGTTACAACAGGGGGTCCTCCAAATCTTTGTGTGAGATCTAACAATTTTTTTTTAACCCTAACGTCCATATTCTGAGAACTTTAGCCAAAAATAGCTCACAACGCCTCGCAGCGCGAGGCGTCCCAGGTTTTTGGCAACAACACAGATGCAGATAATTGGTGCACTGTGGAACACTGGAAAGAAATAATGCAACTGGGTTTGATATAAACTGATTCAAGGTGTGGATTATAGTCTCATACCACAGCAATTTAAGCATTTAAAGGGAAACCTTGAAACTATCCATTTTAGAATGGTTATTTTATCATACCTTGCAGTAGGGTGTCTGGTCAGTGAGTCAACCACAGCTGTGTCCAATGGATCAGGATCGTCTACACCCACAGCTGCAAAATGATTTAGAAAACAATATTTTAGACAAATCAATTTAAACCAAAGGCACATTTATTTTTCTACATACCAACATACACTGTTAGTAACATTAACCAAGAGGTTTTTCTTCTGCCTCATGGGAGTACGTATGCAAGGTCACCTTGAGGCTGATTTGAAGGGGGAAATAATGTGTGTCATTCCTTTGTTTACCTAGTGGGAATGTGCGTGCAAGATTTCACAGAAATGACATGACATGCTGTGTCCATAATTTGAGGCATTTTCTTCAAAACCGAGAACTTCTTTAAACTTTGGAAGACAATCTTTGCCAATCAGGGTGGAATAAGACAAATCTGAAATAGGCCTACACATTGGTTTAATGACTATAGAAAAACAAACAATTTTTGCACAAGATCAGTAGGAGTTATGTAAAACAACATGATATTCTGGTGGTGCTCTAAGGCAGTGGTTCTCAACCTGTGGGCCGGGACCCCCAGGGGGTCCCCAAATGATTTTGGGGGGTCCCCAGATGATATGAGGCAGACACCTCTAATATGTACTGTCATGAAACTGTACCTTTTCCTATGCAAACTTCTAATAAAGTCTTCAATCAATCAATCAGACATTGTGAAAATAGCCGATCTACATGCTCACATTATCAAATATTATCTAATATTAAGGCAGAAATTGTGAAAATAGCCGATCTACATGCTCACATTATCAAATATTATCTAATATTAAGGCAGAAATTGTGAAAATAGCAGATCTACAAGCTCACAAAACGCGAAGCGTAGCCGATCTACATGCTCACATTATCAAATATTATCTAATATTAAGGCAGAAATTGTGAAAATAGCAGATCTACATGCTCACAAAACGCGAAACGTTGTGAGCATGTAGATCTGCTAGATCTGCTATTTTCACATACATGTGTTATACAAAATGCCTCAACTCTTAGTTCTCGTCATGGTGGGGGGGTCCCCAGTTAAAATATGAATATTTTGGGGGTCACAGCCTGAAAAGGTTGAGAACCAATGCTCTAAGGGGCCCATGTGAAACAGTTGGGGCAGTGGTTCTACTGTAGCATCCATGGAGTGTGTGTGCACTGTTTCATCATTGATCAGTGACAGAGATTATCTGTCCACACACACTGATGGACAGGGTGCCAAACATATTCTCGACCATGCCTTTTGGCCTGGCAGAGACAGCCATTTGCTCAAATATTTGGTTATGACAGTTAGCTACAGTACAACAGTAGGGTATAGACCTAAATACAATTTAGGCATTTAGCAGATAGGCTTAATAGAAATGTACAATTAGCAAGGTAAACACTTGCTGTTTAAAGAATGCTGAGTGACAGAGTAGTGCATCAAGAAACTGATCCCAGGCAAACAAAGCAAAACATATTGTTGAGTACTGGAGTAATTTTTCCAAGTGTATGCTTTAAAATTACACAAGTATGATATAGGCTACATAGAAATATTTTCCAAATATTTGTAGCTGCCATAAAATGTGTACAATGCATTTTTATCACATGGCTGCAGTGTGCCAGATATTTTGGAAATAGCAGATCTACAAGCTCACATTAAGTGGTTAAACTTAAACGTTGAACCAGGGTTCTTGATGCCAAATACCAGCAAATAATAATACATTTTATTTATATCACACTTTACATTTGAAGCAAATCTCAAAGTGCTACATTAAAAGGCAAAATGGAAGAATATTAAGAAAATAGACTAAAGGCCCATTCCCACTGGTCCAGATAAAAAAAAACTCTTTCTCCAGATATTTTTCCATTCAAAGTGGATGGTAGATACAGATACAAAAAATATGTACCACAGATATTTGTCACAGATACTTTGATCTTTTGTCACAGATACTTTGATATTTTTTTAATCTGTATCTACCATCCACTTTGAATGGAAAAATATCTGGAGATAGAGATTTTTTTTATCTGTTATCTGGCCCAGTGGGAATGGGCCTTAAGAAATAAAAACAAGAAACAGAGAAATGAATAAGTTCAGAACGTTGTTCACCTATACAAAGCTAAGAAAAGGTTTAAAACACATGGGGCATCTAACAGACTTTCTAGGCAAACGCCTTGTTAAATTAAAATGTCTTTAATCCCCGCAACAAACACACACGCGCGATGAGAACACGCATAGATAGCGATATATACCAACTCTGACATACGCACGTGTTTTTGTTTGCATGGTCAGATCATTTTAATTTGAAAGTTGAACGGGATGTTCAATGTGTTTTTGTGTGTTAAGAAAACTGTATAGCACGCCGTGTCCTATGGCTGTGTTAAGTTACACAGGTTTGTTTGGGCGGAAACGGTGCTGTCTTCCACAATAAAGGCACACCAGCGTTTAATTCAGTTAA
This sequence comes from Nannobrachium achirus, assembly GCF_963921795.1. Lineage (NCBI taxonomy): Eukaryota > Metazoa > Chordata > Actinopteri > Myctophiformes > Myctophidae > Nannobrachium > Nannobrachium achirus. The sequence goes on from NC_137821.1 coordinate 25,334,593, forward strand.
CCCGTAGCCGTCAAAAAGTACCTTTTCAGCCGTTTTCAACGCTAAACGCGGGTATGCAGCCCGGTGCATGACTCAACTTCGTAACAAACAAGAAAACTAAGCTAACGTTAGCATCGATCATACGACAACAAAGCCATTTTGACAACAAAGCCATTTTGCTTTCAACCGGTAGCTATGGCCGGTAGCTAACGATAGCTTAAACACGACAGCGTCGTAGAAAACAAAGGATCGTGTTACGTAAAGTTAATTACCTGAGTGTTGCGAGGTCCTGCAGGGGGGAAAAAGATGAGATAAAAAGTGTAACAATGTCTAAATAAATCAATGGAATCGCTGGAAAATAGCAGCTACAGCTCTCGAGTTCTGTTGTCTCAGCTCACAAGGCAAGCGTAAACAACCAGTCACCAGCGTGCCATAAAGCAGACTGAGGGGGCGTACACAGGCGTGCTATTGGACATGCCCAGGACATGCCCCCTAAAGCCAGAGCTGTAATTGGACAGAACACCAGAAGCCGCCTACTGTTTCCGAAAACACACACACACGTGCACTGTTTAAAACTTGAAAAAGTATTTGTACTTTACTTGTCCAATTTCCAATACTTTTACTTCTACTAACTCCACTACTTCTCGGATCCAAATATTGTACTTTTACTCCACTACAATTATTTGAAAACTTTAGTTACTAGTTACTTTGCTGCATAAAATAAACCATAATATTATAAAACATACATGAACCACTTAAGCCCTATTTGAGCTTGTACTTTTACTTTTGGCACTTTGTACTTTTAATTTTTATGCCAACACTTTCATACTTTTACTCAAGTACATTTTGAATTCTGGACTTTTACTTGTAACGGAGTGCTTCTACATTGCTAAAGTGGGCGGAGTTAAGCCCCGATTTTACTGTGTTGTCATAACCGACAAGATCAATTGATACTTTTACTCAAGTAAAAAGATTTGAGTACGTTTTCAACCAATGCAAACAATTACAACATCAACGTTTATCTATCAACAAAAACAACAACAACAACAACAACAACAACATTAGTATTCACGCAATTTGTGTGCACCCCAAAGAAACTATTAACCACGTTATCGTTTGTAATGACTTGATTTTATAGGTGGGACGTTCGCGAACGAATCGAATCCTTTGAACGGCTCTTTGAAGTGAACGATGGGATCCGGTTGGCGCAATAGGTGGGACGTTCGCGAACGAATCGAATCTTTTGAACGGCTCTTTGAAGTGAACGATGGATCCGGTTGGCGCAGTAGAGAGCCGTTCATTTGGGGAAGAGACGCCCCCCCCCCCAAATTCAACATCTCCTTGTACTCCACTGAGTAGCCTACTGACTGAGTAGGCCTACAGTGATTGAGTGAGAGAGGAGCCAAATGAGCCAGTATTTTGAACGTCTGAGCCATAAATCCCACCTCTACTTGATTTGATCTGGAAGGGATTTAATCATAGAGTTATTTAATAGATAGGCTACAGCTGAGCCCGTGGACTTCGGGTCTGTGATTGGCTAACCAATAAATAGCCATTGAATTATAAAAAAAAAAAAAACGTTTTTTTTATTTATGATTTAAACAGACTTTTTATTTTATTTTGTCACTTTCACAAATCGTATGCTGTATATTAGCATTTTTATGGTGTATCTATTCTGCATCTAGCATGAAGGCATATCTATTCTGCATCTAGCATGAGGCCACATTTGTAACCAAAATCTTCGCTGGCCCGGGGGTCCCCAGAAGAAAAAAATCAGATAGAGATTATGATTAAACAGACTTTTTATTTTATTTTGTAACTTTCACAAATCGTATGCTGTATATTAGCATTTTTATGGTGTATCTATTGTGCATCTAGCATGAAGGCATATCTATTCTGCATCTAGCATGAGGCCACATTTGTAACCAAAATCTTCGCTGGCCCGGGGGTCCCCAGAAGAAAAAAATCAGATTGAGATGGGGTCTGCGGCCAAACACATATCTTTTTGGGGGTCCTTGACATGACACAGTTGGAACCACTGATTTATAGCATATGTTTTTCAGAAAACTGTGAGTGTGTGTGTGTGTGTGTGTGTGTGTGTGTGTGTGTGTGTGTGTGTGTGTGTGTGTGTGTGTGTGTGAAATTGTGAGTGTGTGTGTGTGTGTGTGTGACGCGCGATTAGAAAAGGTGTCGTTGGGATCCTGCGTTCGTGATGTAAGGATATGGTTTCTTGTTTTTAAGAAATGGGCTCCTCCCACAGTTTTAAAGAAATGGGCTCCTCCCACAAATTTGGCTGATTTATAGCATATGTTTTTCAGAAAACTGTGAGTGTGTGTGTGTGTGTGTGTGTGTGTGTGTGTGTGTGTGTGTGTGTGTGTGTGTGTGTGTGTGTGTGAAATTGTGAGTGTGTGTGTGTGACGCGCGATTAGAAAAGGTGTCGTTGGGATCCTGCGTTCGTGATGTAAGGATATGGTTTCTTGTTTTTAAGAAATGGGCTCCTCCCACAGTTTTTAAGAAATGGGCTCCTCCCACAAATTTGGCAAGGCGATTTTACGTTGTCGCGTCGCTCCCGAGATCGTTTGTGTTTCGTTTTGAGAGGGTCGTTCCCCCTGAAAAACACGTTTTGGCATGAAACGGTTACGTTTTGCGCGTTTGTGGCGCCCCCTATGAGTCGAAATGGAAATGCTTTTGGGGATTTGTTGAGTATACCACCCCCGACTAGTGGTTAAAATGTGGTGTTGACTGGATGTTTCGTTCCGGATTTATGGCTATTTTTTGCGAAACGGGCCCCTCCCGCTAAATTTGGAAGCTTGTTACGGACGAACGGTATGGACTATCGAAATATCGCTTGAATATGTTCATCGCATGGGTCCAGAGATCATGTGTACTGATTTTTGTGACATTTGGAGAAAATATGTAGGAAAAAGAGCAAAAAGTGTGTTTTGAAGAAAATTCAAAATGGCGGAAAATCTATCCTGACGCAAATGGGCGGGGGCTATATGGGGAGATGCGTCATGCCCCAAGGAATCCAGGGAAAAAGGAATTTTAAATTTCCGACCTACGGTTCAAGAGTTACAGGCCGAAACGTAAAGTGGGCTGTTATAGCGCCACCATGAGGCCAACTGACGAAATTATTTTTTCTTTAATTCTTGATATCATTATAAATCTCCTCTCCAAGTTTTGAAACTGTAGCCCCTATGGTTTGCGAGAAAGAAAATATTGAATGTGAGTTTTTGCGATTCCCATTATAAGTCAATGGGGAAAATTAATTCACTAATAAATTAATATCAATTAAACGATACAACTTTTTTCTTAGAAAAGTAATAGCACACTATTCCCGATCAAGCCGGTCGATTTGACATATGGCGCGAGTGTGTGGCGCAAAAACTGTGGGCTGTGAAGCGCGCCAAACTTTTGGTTACATTGAAAGAATAATAATAAATAAAGTTTCCCTAGAACTATAGTGTGTTGCCCTGTAAGGGCAACCACACTAACTAGAAAATGTGCAATTTGGGAAATTGCGAGTGTGGTTGCCTGCCCTGCCGCCCCCTATGGGTCGAACTGGAAATGCTTTTGGGGATTTGTTGAATATCCCACCCGTGACTTGTGGTTAAAATTTGGTGTTGACTGGATGTTTCGTTTCTGATTTATGGCTACTTATTACGAAACGGGCTCCTCCCGCTAACTTTGGAACCCTGTTACGGAAGAACGGTATGGACTATCGAAATATCCTTTGAATATGTTTATCGCATGGGTCCATAGATCATGTGTACCGATTTTTGTGACATTTGGAGAAAATATGTAGGAAAAGGAGCAAAAAGTGTGTTTTGAAGAAAATTCAAAATGGCGGAAAATCTATCCTGACGCAAATGGGCGTGGCCTATATGAGGAGATGCGTCATGACCCAAGGAATCCAGGGAAAAAGGAATTTTAATTTTCCGACCTACGGTTCAAGAGTTACAGGCCGAAACGTAAAGTGGACTGTTATAGCGCCACCATGAGGCCAACTGACGAAATTATTTTTTATTTAATCCTTGATATCATTATGAATCTCCTCTCCAAGTTTTGAAACTTTAGACCCTATGGTTTAAGAGAGAGAAAATAATTGAATGTGAGTTTTTGCTATTCCCATTATAAGTCAATGGGGGAAATTAATTCACTAATAAATTCATATCAATTAAACGATACAACTTTTCTCTTAGAAAAGTAATAGCACACTATTCCCGATCAAGCCGGTCGATTTGACATATGGCGCGAGTGTGTGGCGCAAAAACTGTGGGAGGAGATTCGCGCCGAAAAAAAGGTTACTCCAGTAAGTAAAGAATAATAATAATAATAAAGTTTCCCTAGAACTATAGTGTGGTTGCCCTGTAAGGGCAACCACACTAACTAGAAAATGTGCAATTTGGGAAATTGCGAGTGTGGTTGCCTGCCCCGCCCCGGCGCGAGTCGCGGGGATGCGCCGCCGGGATCCCGAGCAAAACGCGGGGGTCCGAGGGAGACGACGTCGGGACGGATAGCGTTGGGGCCGCGCGACGCGCGATTAGAAAAGGTGCCGGTCGGATCCTGCGTTCCTGAAGTAAGGATATGGTTTCTTGTTTTTAAGAAATAGGCTCCTCCCACGAGTTCCGCAAGGCGATTACGTTGTCGCGTCGCTCCCGAGATCGTTTGTGTTTCGTTTTGAGAGGGTCGTTCCCCCTGAAAAACGCGTTTTGGCATGAAACGGTTACGTTTTGCGCGTTTGTGGCGCCCCCTATGGGTCGAAGTGGAAATGCTTTCGGGGATTTGTTGAATATCCCACCCGCGACTTGTGGTTAATATTTTGTGTTGACTGGATGTTTCGTTTGTGATTTATGGCTGATTTTTGCGAAACGGGCCCCTCCCGCTAAATTTGGAAGCCTGTTACGGACGAACGGTATGGACTAGCGAAATATCGCTTGAATATGTTTATCGCATGGGTCCAGAGATCAACTGTACCGATTTTTGTGACATTTGGAGAAAATATGTGGGAAAAGGAGCAAAAAGTGTGTTTTGAAGAAAATTCAAAATGGCGGAAAATCTATCCTGACGCAAATGGGCGTGGCCTATATGCGGAGATGCGTCATGACCCAAGGAATCCAGGGAAAAAAATATTTTAATTTTCCGACCTACGGTTCAAGAGTTACAGGCCGAAACGTAAAGTGGACTGTTATAGCGCCACCATGAGGCCGGCTGATGTAATTATTTTTTAATAAATCCTTGTAGTTATTATGAACCTTCCCTCCAAGTGTTGTAACTGTAGGCCTTACCATTTCTGAGAGAAAAATACTGGAATGGGAGAATATTAGTGAATTAATTTTCCCCATTGACTTATAATGGGATACTAATAAATTAATATCAATTAAACTATACAACCTATCTCTTAGAAAAGTAATAGCACACTATTCCCGATGAAGCCGGTCGATTTGACATATGGTGCGAGTGTGTGGTGCAAAAACTGTGGGCGGTGAAGCGCGCCGAATGTGTTTAATCGCCTGGAGCGATTAAACACTAGAAAATGTGCAATTTGGGAAATTGCGAGTGTGGTTGCCTGCCCCGCCCCGGCGCGAGTCGTGGGGATGCGCCGCCGGGACCCTGAGCAAAACGCGGGGGTCCGAGGGAGACGACGTCGGGACGGATATCGCGGGGGCCGTGCGACGCGCGATTAGAAAAGGTGCCGGTCGGATCCTGCGTTCCTGAAGTAAGGATATGGTTTATTGTTTTTAAGAAATAGGCTCCTCCCACGAGTTCCGCAAGGCGATTACGTTGTCGCGTCGCTCTCGAGATCGTTTGTGTTTCGTTTTGAGAGGGTCGTTCCCCCTGAAAAACGCGTTTTGGCATGAAACGGTTACGTTTAGCGCGTTTGTGGCGCCCCCTAAGGGTCGAAGTGGAAATGCTTTTGGGGATTTGTTGAATATCCCACCCGCGACTTGTGGTTAAAATTTTGTGTTGACTGGATGTTTCGTTTGTGATTTATGGCTGATTTTTGCGAAACGGGCCCCTCCCGCTAACTTCGTAAGCCTGTTCCGGACGAACGGTATGGACTATCGAAATATCGCTTGAATATGTTTATCGCATGGGTCCAGAGATCATCTGTACCGATTTGTGTGACATTTGGAGAAAATATGTGGGAAAAGGAGCAAAAAGTGTGTTTTGAAGAAAATTCAAAATGGCGGAAAATCTATCCTGACGCAAATGGGCGTGGCCTATATAGGGAGATGCGTCATGACCCAAGGAATCCAGGGAAAAAATAATTTTAATTTTCCGACCTACGGTTCAAGAGTTACAGGCCAAAACGTAAAGTGGGCTGTTATAGCGCCACCATGAGGCTGACTGACAATATTATTTTTTATTTATTCCTTGAACTCATTATGCATCTCCTCACCAAGTGTTGAAACTGTAGCCCCTATGGTTTGCAAGAGAAAAAATAATTGAATGTGAGTTTTTGCTATTCCCATTATAAGTCAATGGGTTTGGCCTGAAACGGTTACGTTTTGCGCATTTGTGGCGCCCCCTAAGGGTCGAAGTGGAAATGCTTCTGGGGATTTGTTGAATATCCCACCCGCAACTTGTGGTTAAAATTTGGTGTTGACTGGATGTTTCGTTTGTTATTTATGGCTATTTTTGGCGAAACTGGCCCCTCCCGCTAACTTTGGAACCCTGTTACGGACGAACGGTATGGACTATCGAAATATCGCTTGAATATGTTCATCGCATGGGTCCAGAGATCATGTGTACTGATTTTTGTGACATTTGGAGTAAATATGTAGGAAAAGGAGCAAAAAGTGTGTTTTGAAGAAAATTCAAAATGGCGGAAAATCTATCCTGACGCAAATGGGCGTGGCCTATATGAGGAGATGCGTCATGACCCAAGGAATCCAGGGAAAAAGGAATTTTAATTTTCCGACCTACGGTTCAAGAGTTATAGGGCAAAAGGTAAAGTGGGGTGTTATAGCGCCACCATGTGGCCGACTGATGTAATTATTTTTTTATTAATTCTTACCCTTATTATGAATCTCCTCTCCAAGTTTTGAAACTGTAGCCCCTATGGTTTGCGAGAGAAAAATTATTGAATTTGAGTTTTTGCGATTCCCATTATAAGTCAATGGGGAAAATTAATTCACTAATAAATTCATATCAATTAAACGATACAACCTTTCTCTTAGAAAAGTAATAGCACACGATTCCCGATTAAGCCGGTCGATTTGACATATGGCGCGAGTGTGTGGCGCAAAAACTGTGGGCGGAGATTCGCGCCAAACTTTTGGTTACACTAGTCAAGAATAATAATAAAGTTACCCTAGAACTATAGTGTGTTGCCCTGTTAGGGCAACCACACTAACTAGAAAATGTGCAATTTGGGAAATTGCGAGTGTGGTTGCCTGCCCTGCCGCCCCCTATGGGTCGAACTGGAAATACTTTTGGGGATTTGTTGAATATCCCACCCGTGACTTGTGGTTAAAATTTGGTGTTGACTGGATGTTTCGTTTCTGATTTATGGCTACTTCTTACAAAACGGGCTCCTCCCGCTAACTTTGGAACCCTGTTACGGAAGAACGGTATGGACTATCGAAATATCGTTTGAATATGTTTATCGCATGAGTCCATAGATCATGTGTCCCGATTTTTGTGACATTTGGAGAAAATATGTAGGAAAAGGAGCAAAAAGTGTGTTTTGAAGAAAATTCAAAATTGCGGAAAAATCAATCCTGGCGCAAATGGGCGGGGCCTATATGGGGAGATGCGTCATGACCCAAGGAATCCAGGGAAAAAGGAATTTTAATTTTTTGACCTACGGTTCAAGAGTTATAAGCCAAAACGTAAAGTGAGCTGGTATAGCGCCACCATGAGGCCGACTGATGTAATTGTTTTTTAATAAATCCTTGTAGTTATTATGAACCTTCCCTCCAAGTGTTGTAACTGTAGGCCTTACCATTTCTGAGAGAAAAATACTGGAATGGGAGAATATTAGAGAATACATTTTTCCCATTGACTTATAATGGGATACTAATAAATTAATATCAATTAAACTATACAGCCTATCTCTTAGAAAAGTAATAGCACACGATTCCCGATGAAGCCGGTCGATTTGACATATGGCGCGAGTGTGTGGTGCAAAAACTGTGGGCGGTGAAGCGCGCCGAATGTGTTTAATCGCCCGAGAGCGATTAAACACGAGTGTGGTTGCCTGACTCACCTGGACGCGAGTTGCGGGGTGTGCTGGCGGGACCCCAGGAAAATGGTTTATCTTGTGCAGTAGTTCAGTGGAACAGTTGGTTTAATAGATATCAAAATACATTCTTATCAAAGCAACCTTTCTGAACCTTAATCTTTAGAGATTAGCACAATATGATTTGATATTGTGTGATAATGAAAATACTTTGTATAGAGTACATAATCTGCATAAAATTCTACATGCATTAAAACTCTGAACTCTGACTGGGGGGCTTTGGTAAAGAGGTGGATTAATGTAGTCTAATCATCGTCCTAACAATGGCCTGCAAATCAAAATATGAATGTTTGATGGCATGTCATTAAAATCTATCTTGACATGGCACACTGACTGACCATTACAAAAAGGTGGCAGTAGCCTGTCAATATAGGGCTATGTTTTCCCCACACTTGTATTATATTATGTCTAATTATGACTAAGATTCAGCACCTTTTATTTGCCTGGGCTGAGAATAGATATAAAATACCCTGTATTGCACTTGGGAACGTCTCACCTTATAATACAAGTGGAGCCAATGTTGAAACATGTCAAAGAGTTTAGTGGCTGTGTTGAAGCCATACCATTTGTATGCTGTATGATCGATACTGCTCAGCATGTCAGGCACATTATTGAATGGTGTCAAAATGACAATGCAAAACTATTGTTCAGGCTACTTTGTGACAAACTTTATCAGAGAGGTTGGATCCTTGTTGATCGCTTCACCATCTTGCACACAGTACACGGATTGAAGTCCATCCAGCAGGGATTGAAGTCCATCCAGAGAGCATGGATTAGTCAGGACACCATCAATACAAGTTTTGACTCTTGCAAGGATCAAACAGTTATGTGGAACCATGTAAAATACATTATAACACCAGATTGTAGAGGCAAGAATAATTGGAAGTTAACAAACCTTTAAACTGAATGTTCATGGGCTTGTGTATAATGGATTTATTCAAAAGAATCACTTTTTGTTCAAGTGGTGAATAACAATTCTGATTGTGGATAGTAATTCAAAAACCCAAAACACATCTGTATTCATAGTAAATGTCAGACTAAATAGATTACTAAACATATAGATTAACTTTCAAAACAGATTCACTTTTCAAACACATGGTAAAAAGAATAAGAGACACAAACACAGTAGCAGATATAGTTTAAAATGTTTATTAACAAACTGTTATTAGTACCTTTACTTTATGCAACACCATAAATATCTGTGCTATTATAATAAATGGTTAGTGGTTATGATTTTACTTTATGCAACACCATAAATATCTGTGCTATTATAATCAATGGTTAGTGGTTATGATTATATTTAACAATGTTATGGTTCAATTGTAAGATTTGTATGTTATGCTAAAGTTAACAGTTTTACTATTGACATATTTTACTATGGTTTATATTGATGTCAGATTGTTATTAGTACTATTATTGTCAAAACTAAAGTGGTGGAAAGTCTTACAAAATATTTAAGTGCTTGGCTTTAAATCTCAGCTATGTTTTTTTACTTTTACTCCACTACATCTTATCAAACATTATATTTTACTTTACAAATGTTGATTACTAACATAATACATTAACCACTACATTTACAATTACATTTTGACTATTTGCTATTTACAAATTTTGATTATTAACATTATACATTAACCACTACATTTTTAATTACATTTTGACTATTTGCTATTTGAAAATGGCTGTTTTTCTACACATTTATGCAAGCTAAACATTTGTAGTAGTTACCAAAACTGCAAAAAATATATATTTTAACCCTTCATTACCTATTTTAGATTTTCCAGGGTGAAGCGAAAAACCCCTGCCTCCTAATTTCAGAGTGCAGGGGGAAAAATGGTTCACCGACCCCTCAACGGCGATCAAGCAAGCTCCTGGAAAATGTATTTAAATAATAACTAACATTATGCAACTGATGAACAAATGTAGGTATTGTTTAGTTACTATTTTTGTAAATATTAACACAATACATTACTTCATTGCTAATTAAATGTTGACTATTGAAACCTGTGAAGTGTTACATTTTGCATGTATATTTTTAGACGTGTGCTATTTTCTGTACATTTTGATGCCAATACTGTTGTATGTTTAATCAAATAAATTTGGAATACTGAACATTACATTTACTTACTAGAAGACTATTTCTATCTAATTTTAAGTCAAACATTTGAGTACTTTTACCACCACTGTAAATATTTATTTCTAACTTTTGAGTCAATTAAAGATGTTGAACTGTTAACTAACATTCTGTAATTGATTAACTAATTTAGTCTAACCAGGTGTTGCAGGCCTAAAAACAAACAGTGGGTTAAGAAATGATCAATATGCACATGCAAATATAAGATGGGTCATGAACAGGCAGTATAAAATCAAAGTGGCATTTGGTTAAAGATGGTTAGTCCATGTTTTTGTAATCCAATTTAGGGATGGCCAATAATGTCATTCTATGTGAGCTTATATAAATTCAGTACCACATGTCCATGAGCCAGAGCAAAAATTAAATGAACAAAGACATATTATTTTCAAAGAACATTCCTGAAAAGTAGAAAAAGGTTAAAGGCAGAACAATTCAAACATCTGTTAGCACTGTAGAATCACTCAACGGCATCTGAAAAACAGGGAAAAAAGTGTTAGTATATTTAACCAATGCAGACGGTTCACAATCAACATGACATGACTGAAATAAAGTATTCAAATGAAGAAACAGAAATTAGAATTTACCCCTGTAAAGCAGAAAAGTGTTAAAGACATAACAAGTGTATAACAAGGCCACAATAAGAAATGTACTCGCAACTCAACCTTTTATTGATATAGTACATGTAACATTACAATGGTCAAGGTTGTACATTGATTAAACAAACATTACATAATGTAGATCAACATGACATGACTGAAATAAAGTTATCAAATGAAGAAACAGAAATTAGAATTGACCCCTGTAAAGCAGAAAAGTGTTAAAGACATAACACGTGTATAACAAGGCCACAATAAGAAATGTACTCGCAACTCAAGATTTTATTGATATAGCACATGCAACATTACAATGGTCAAAGTTGTACATTGATTAAACAAACAATACATAATGTAGATTAGTACACAACAATCACATAATGTAGATTAGTACACAATCACAGAAAGCAATGGGTTGGTTGGTTGGTGTTTAGGTGAGTAGGTCAAATCAGATTTGAGTTTTGGGAAATCGATTTCCATTATTTGAGGGCTATGTGTACCAGTAAGTGCTGCATCTTGTGCATTGTAATGTATTACTGGTCTGATTTGACCTTTGTGGGACTAGAGCCTGCCAGAGTGTGTTGATGAACAAAGTTCATCCATATCCCCCATAGCATCTCTGGTGTCCACCTTTGGGCAGATATCACCGTAAGTTCAAGTGTCATTGTGCGATTTTAAGTGGAGTTATATATATTTTACATTTAAAATGTAGTTATATATATTTTACATTTAAAACCAACCCAAAGCGTTTCCATGAGAAGAAAACCTATAGAACAGTCTATTCACAAAGGATTGGCCCTAACCCTAGTTATGAACATTTTAGTGACATCAGAGGCCCGACACGATGCTTTTATTGTGAAGCCAAGCGTTCCTGAACTTCTTTACTCCTGGAGGTTTCTGCATCAGGAATATAGCCGATCTGCAAGCCCGCGACGCGTTGAGCTTGTAGAAAAGTAGGTCTGCGTGCTGCCAGTGTTTGCAAGCACGTCCTGCAGTCTATGCACTAGTCATCTTCGGTGGACAATACGCAATACACAGGATTGTGATAGCTGTAGTATGTACGTAGCACTCCAGACTGTAGACATTGCTGTGGTCTTGAGATGTACATGTGATCCAACAGCGTGTTCTTTTCTGTGGTGGCCTCCTTGATGAGTTGTGCATATCCTCTGGACTCTAGAAGCCTTGTTATGGGCCCAGGAAAACCGTTCAGTAGGTCTTCGTTGAAGTCTCCACAGACTACGATGGGCTGGTGATCCATAACTTCCAAGGAGTCCAGAAGCGCCTTCAGGTTCTCCATAAATGGGTTACCATAATGTGGTGGTCTGTACACCGCAGCGATCAGAAGCTTGACAGGGGACTCGATCTTTACTGCCACAAACTCAAGGTTTGTCACATTGTGAAGGTAACGCTTTTCACTAGCCTGGAAATGGTCCCTCACATACACAGCGACGCCACCGCCGTTCTGTTCTGCACGTTCAGGTAGCTTTGCATATGACACGTGTCTGTTGCGGCTGAACATGGTGTAGCCGTCCAATTGCAGACTGTCAGCCACAAAGGAGCCAGTGAGATGCGTTTCTGTCAAGCACAGGACATCTGAAAGTGTCAGTTCGTGGTGTCGTTTGAGGTCCTGAATGTGAGCCGGTAGACTTTGAGTGTTGTGGTGGACAATCGTCAAAGTTTGGGCTTGGGCCGTCGTCTCTCGAAACTTCAACAGTGGCATGACACTGTCCAGAGACGCAGTCTTCATGGACTCCAGGGCAGCTGTGATTTCAGGATCAGCCCAGATTTTCTTCTCATCAAAGTCAATGATGTGCAATCCTTGCAGTGTCGTTGTCCTACTGAGGGCAACGTAGGCCATGCCTGGTAGGAAGACCGCTTTCAAGGAAACCACTGCGGATTGTGTAGTCTTCCCTTGGACTTTGTGAGACGTGCAAGCATATGCCAGCTTGATGGGAAATTGCCTGCGAATCACTTTGTGGTTACTCAGGTTTTCCTCCATCCTCTCGACGTACACCTGTGTGGCGCCAGGCGTAGTTCTCCGGTACTTCAGTCCTGCTTCAGGCTTGTCTAGCACCAGCCAAAGCTTGGTTACTGTAGTTCCGTCCCTGTCGACCCGCATGTCAACACCATCAATCTTGCCAAATGTGCCGTTTACAAGGCCATCCTCCACGTCTATGTTCCTAGTGATCATGACAGGGGCGCCTTCTGCAATTTGCAAGTTGTCCTCAAGATCCTTGTACTCTTTACCTTTCTTGGGTTTTGAGCGTCGAGTCATGCGGTGACTAATGTCGTCTCTCTCGTAGTCTTCTGCGGGTATGTCAACGATGTGAGTGTGTAGCAGAGACAAAGTGTCCGTGTTGTGTTTTTCAACCTGAGGGTTGGTTGCGAAGATGTGCAAAACATCCTTAGGACAATGTTGATCGTCAGTCAGTCTCTCACCAAGGAGTGCTCTGTCTGCATCGCTCAGCCGTTCCCTCTTGTCCTTGACTCTCAACCTATTCAGAAGTTGTGCATAGGGCACGTCATCCTTCTGTCGCATGATTTCTGTCAACGTGACCATCTCAAAGTGTTCACGCAGAAGATCCGGTTTGCCTTCTTCTGGCACGCATAGCGGTTTTCCGCTTGCCGTTGGAGGGAGCTGGTAAAAGTCACCTACTGCAAGTACCGACATGCCACCGAAGGGTTTCTTACTGCCTTTGATCTCTTGCAGTCTCCAGTGAACGTAGGTAAACAATTGCTTTGAAACCATCGAGATCTCATCGATGACGATGATCTCCGCATTTCCCAGCTTTGCCCTCACATCATCCAAACTGTTTCCCAGCCCTTTGTAGGGTGGGTTGAGGCTTCTGGGCAACTTCAACAGGGAGTGCAGTGTGTTACCCCCGATGTTGTACGCTGCAGTTCCTGTAAACGCAGACAGCAACACCATGGGCATGGATGCATCTGCGTCTTCATACAGTCTGGGGAGTCGACGGAGAATCCTTGTTGCCTCACCGAAGATGCACCTTATCAGGTGTGATTTGCCAGTTCCAGCACCCCCAGTGACAAAGAAGAGGAACGGTTCGGGGTTCTGCTCAAGTATGCTCTGAAAGCACCAGTCACGTACAGAGTGAAACACGGAAGCTTGTGTCTGGTTGAGGTTTTGACACATTGTACGCAGATAATCCAGGCTCATTTGCGGGGCTACTACTCTATGTGCAGGAATTGTACCCACCTCACGATTGCTGAACTCTGGCACATCATCTCGTTCTTCCACGTCCAGCGGATCCTCGTCTTGTTCGGCAAGACATTCCATGCGATCCAGCTCGTTTTCTGGAGCAATGTTGGCCCAGGCATTTTCAACTGGGCCATTTTTCCAGAACTCCTCCACGGCCTCTTCCACCGCTTGACTGTACTTTTCGAACCTCTTCTTGTTCTCAGCAACAATCGTTTTCGCGGGCCAAATCTCGTCTGTTCCGGGCAATCTCACACACGCGGACTCGTAGAATTCCTGGTATGTGGGGAACGTTTCGGTTTTGAGGGTCGATTGATAGCGATGAGGCAGGTAGACTTTAAGCAAGTTGCCATAGAATTTCTCTGGCTCCTTCTTTTCCGAGAATTTTGCATATCTGACAACTGCATCCTTGCCCTGGCGCTTCTTAATGGTTCCCATGTTGTCAGACAACTTCACGCAACTTTCGGGTTTTGCTTGTTGGCCGTACACCACCCTGTACTTGGATGCAAAGTCTGCTAGACACATGTTGTCAAACTCTGGTGTTTTGGGCCTGGCGTTGTACTTGTCCAGATATCCCTTCATCCACACTTGGTCCGAGTCGTCTGGTCTTTTCTTCAGCGCAGCGAGGGGGAGACTCATTTTCATTGCATCGTCATCCGTCGGGAGGAAGATGACATCACGGGAGCATTTCTTCAACGGCATGCTGCAAGTCCTGGCCACTGCCTCCTGAGAGCTAACCTGCCTGTTTTTCACATAGGTTTGAACGAGTTGGTTCATGGCATCCCTCTCGGTGACTTTCGTCGGATCGATGCCAACTACTACCTGTTTCAGAAGTTCCCCCATCTCATGTTCTGCCTTGGATATGTAGGAGAGCATGTATGTGATTGCGATATGGTGATCCAGAACAAACTGGATATCCATGTTAGCATTCCAGGCCTTCAGGAAAACTGGGTTGTAGTTGTTCACAAAGCAGTCCTTCACCCCGCGCTTCATGAGGAGCACGCGGTTCTTCCTCATGTCTTCAAGACAGCTGTCGTACTCTTCGCTGGTCATATTGCACTTTGCCAGCAAGTCCGGCAGATCTGTCACTCCTGACGCAGAGTCCAGCAGCAGGTCGAAAATTGGTTTGAGTTTCGCCATAGCAGCTTCTGCTCTTGCCGTCTGTTTTTTGCCAATGCCTTCGGCACGCTTTGCCTTTGGTGCGCTTTGGTTTGCGCCTTCATCCATGTCTTTGTTTGCTTCGCTTTCATCTTCTGTGCCACAGTCATTTCCAGTTGGATCAACCGCCTTTGGGTTTATTATGCAGGTTTTGTCCACTGGTGGCTTTGGAAATCCAAACCTGCATGTCCTCCTACCTTTCCTACAGGACTTTGTATGGTTTCGGCTGTGCATCTGAACCTGTAGGACAATTTGGTAAAGCACAGGATCTTCGTCCGGATCAGGCAGCTGGCACGAAATGTAGCGGTCTGCAAACTCGCAGATCTTCTCCTCTGAGTCAACGCCAAGGACGGGGGCGCCGTCGACCCACATTAATCCATGGAGGTGCGGGGACCCTCTGGCCTGAAACTCTATACGATGGAAGCAGTCGATGACGCGTCCTAATGGTAGAGCTTCTGAACGCACCAAGTTTGTGTAAGCGGAACGAACTCGCTTGTCAAACATTCGCATAGTTGTGACTGCGTTGCTTCTGAGAATGTCGCATTTCTCATTCCAGTCCAACTTTTCAAAATCCACGATCTGACCTTGCTGTGCTTTTATTGCCCTGATGACCTCTGGCCATCTGAACTCAGCCGCACTTATGGTCAAAAAGAAGGTGGGTGGGCCTAACTGACGGACCATGGCAAACAAGTCCAACAATGTCTTGTGCCAGTAAGCTGGAGTCCCTCTAATTGGTGACATGAATCGTGTTGCGTCTTTGTTTCTGACCAGTCTCTCGACTTCAGCCTTGTCTTGCAACATCTTGTTGGTGATCCTGCGACCATCCTTGGTTAAAGGTTTTCCTTTCTTTAACTGAAATGAGATGGTGTTTTTCGCAATGTGTGTCTCTGAGACACAATGTGCAAAGAAGAGAAAGCTTTGGTCTTTAGCGAACCGACCGTCAACACTGAAAAGTCTTGTGTTAAAGTAACGGCTTGGGGACAGTGGGATCCTTCTCTTCACGTCCAACGTGTTTGCTCCAGTTGGAAACAAAGTAGGGAAGGCCTTTGCTTCGAGGTTAGGGACAGTGCTGTAGCTGACAGGCCTGTTGCCTTCGGCGGGGGCAATGCTAAATATGCCATCTCCATAGGTCATCAATTCTTGTCCTATGTCATCTGCCTCCAAGCAACTGTCTAGGCCATGTCCAGGTCTCAGCGCATCTTGCTCATCTTCAGCACTGGGGGGATCTTGATCCACTGCCCGCGATGCGTCGAGAGCTTCAGTAGACTCCGCTACTTCCATCATTTCGGCCTCATCACAACTGTCCATGACTTCGTCTGTGGGCAGGTTTTCAACCTGGCCCTCCACATCGTCATCATCGTCTCTGATTGGGATGTCTCTGTAGTTTGGGTTAATCTGGTTGAGTGTCCTCGCGCCCAGTATAACATTCCTCATATTGACAGTGTGAAACAAATAATGGCCTTTGTGCCGCAAACTCCGCTTTAGCTTCATTCGGTACAATCCGGATGAGCCGAGCCTTCTCGGTAAGGCGTTTATGGTGGTTTGCATCTGTGATGGCACACACACCACAGCACCATGTACAGCCCCCTGTTTGCCTTTAGGGAGTGTGAGAATCTTGGCAAACGGTATGTGCAAAGCTAGGATTTGCCTTTCCAGAACATTCAGGTTGCTGAGCTCTGGGGGAATGGGTGCTAGCTCTAAATTGTTTGCGACAGCCAAAGCTGGCATTCTTCCAGCTTTCAGGGTGTCCCGACAGCACTTGCATATCCACTCGTGACGCCTTTCTTCGGGGACAGTGCAGTCTTGCGGGCCTCCACATTGATCGTCACACGAATGGACGTATTTGCCTGTCAAGCAGGCAGCAACCAGGTCTCGGTTTTGTGTGAAGTCGGACCGATGGCAACGATAAACTTGTTCCGAGAAAAGCGCCCGATGGCACGTTGTGCACACATAAGTCGGGCCATCTTCTATGTCTTTCTGGAAAGTGGCTATGGCGATTTCTTCTAACCTTTTCTGTTTTGCAGCAGCTCTAGCAGCAGCTCTAGCAGCAGCTTCAGCTTCCCTTTCCTTTTCGTCATGTCTCAGTCTGAGCTGGACTTGACACAACACATTGTACCTACGTTTAACTTTCAATGCAGCGCGGACACGGCGGCGCAACTTGAAATACATGTCCGTTTTGCATTTGTGGTCCATGTAAAACTTCATGTGTTTCCTGACCTTTTCCCTGTACTCAACATCT
The DNA here is from genome assembly GCF_963921795.1 of Nannobrachium achirus. Lineage (NCBI taxonomy): Eukaryota > Metazoa > Chordata > Actinopteri > Myctophiformes > Myctophidae > Nannobrachium > Nannobrachium achirus. The sequence goes on from NC_137821.1 coordinate 25,352,158, forward strand.
TCATTGAACCTTCTGTTGCGATCTGCCTTCTTCTTCCCTCTAAACACCTCATCTTCCCTGTACTTCTTGTTGCAATATCCCTTCATCTTGACCTGATGCTGCTCTCTGAATTCCTCATCTTCCCTGTACCTCTTGTTGCCATATGCTTTCTTGAATTTTTTTTGCTGTTCCCTGAATGTTCTCTCTCTTATGCTTCTCATGGCCATGTATTTCTGCATATAGGCCTTCCTCTGAGACCTAGGTTTTGGCTGAGCCTCTCTTTCCCTTCTCATCATTCTCCGTCTACGTTCTTTATTCACTTTTCTGGCCCTATCAGGTGTTGTGTTTGACATCACTATTGGGGATGGTTCATAGCCTACCTGCAAAGAATGTTTGGTGGTTGGATGACCAGTGTCAGATTCATCCTTGATAGTCAGATCAACAGGCTCTTTTTGATGCAGGTTGACAGGATGCATGTGCATAGTTGACGGACGTGGTGACAGAGCACTTGTGTGTTCAAATGTCACTGGCATGAAGTCAAACTGCATGTGGTCAATGCGTGACGAATGCAAGAAGTCATTTAGCGTGTCAATCTGAGCAATGAGATCTTCTAAGCGAGTGAAGGTCAACATTACAGCTTTTCCTCCCTTCCATTGAGGCAAAGGTAGGCCATCAACACTTCTGTCATGAGAGTCAAACAGTCCATATCTTCCAGAACCGTCTCTAAACACAGCAATGGTGTACGGTGATACTGTAAGGAGAGCAAATTTGACATTTTGTGACAGACACTGAAGTCTTTCCTTAAGATTCAACCACCAATGTTGTCGGTGAGGCTCTCCCTGATCTCTCATATAGCCCATTTCGATGTTCTGTCTTTGGACAGAGTACCTATTGTGTTGGGTTTCCACAGTGAGTGGCGTTTCCTCCATAGATAAATGTTCGCTCCTAAATTGTCCTTGCCGTTTTATTTTTTCTATTGTTCTTTTATACAGACCGTCACCCTTGTCCAATATCTTGTCAAGATCATCCGTCTTCAGGTCCAGACCTTCATTTAGGTGAGCCATAAATGTCAGAGCCATGCATGTACACTGACGATTCTGTGACATTAAGGAAAATGAACGATGATTCTGGCTTTTGGATGCTTGCACAGATATCACAGAGGGTGGCGCGATGCATGGTTGTTGTACAGGGTAATTGTCGGGGTCATTGTCGGAGAGTTCCATGTCCTCGCATGGTTGTTGTACAGGGTCATCATGAGAAAGTTCCATGTCCTCGTCAATGTTGCCTTTTTCTTCAACATCAGACTGTGCCTGTAGCTGAGGCTCCAAGGCTGGACTAATCGTTTCTCGCTTATCTTCATCCTCCTCAGCGCAACCATTTGGTGATGTTTTACATTTCCTATCAGCCCACACTTTACTCATATGGATCGATCTTTGTTTTTTTCTCGGCATGATGTCAACGTTCTAGGTCTTGACTTGAATGTAAAATGTTCACTCTTTAGCAAAAGAAAAACCTTCAAATATGTAGACTAATCACAATATACTAAGCATCACTAATCAACTTACTGTGTGTGTGTGTGTGTGTGTGTGTGTGTGTGTGTGTGTGTGTGTGTGTGTGTGTGTGCTTGTGTGTGTGTGTGTGTGTGTGTGTGTGTGTGTGTGTTAAACTAACCTTGTAGTAGTGTCACTCTGGGAAGGTCGGTTGGTCAATTGCAGCCGTGTCCAGATGTCCAGCCGCAGAATGGAAGAGCCCACAAGCCACAGCTGTAAATAATTTAAAAATACAATATTTTAGATACAGAGTTAAACTGAACATACATGTACCAACAAGTCTCCCTAATCGGGAGAAAAGCGACCGTAACGTAGCATACACAAACTTGATAATGAAAGCTGCAAGCAGCAGTGACCGGGCCTTTACAGGTCTATTACATCACAAGGGGCAGCAGTTACACTATTATAGTTATTACACTATTACCCTATTAAACCATTACACTTATTGAGCTATTTCACTATTACCATTATTACACATATTACACATATTGCACTACAATACTTATTGCGCTATTACACATATTACACTATTACACTTATTATGCTATTACACTATTACACTTATTACACTTATTGTGCTATTACGCTATTTCACTTATTACACTATTAGGCAGGTCTAAGCCTACAATCTTTCGATAAAAGGGTTTACCAAACTTTACTCAGTCGATTCCTATGTATTTTCTCCTGTAGAATCCATTTCTGCCATGTACATTTTTGTATTGTGCATAATTAATGAGATAATTAGCATATTTGACACAAGGGCGGAAATAACAGGGCAAACCCGATAACAATTTGATAAAAGGGTTTAACAAACTTTTCTCAGTTGATCCTTATGTATTTTTCCCTGTAGAATCCATTTCTGCCATGTACATTTTTGTAGTGTGCATATTTAATGAGCTAATTAGCATATTTGACACATCGGTGGAAATATTTGTATAATAATCTTATCCTGTGTTTCTTAAACTGGCAATAGGCAGACATAATTATGTATTTAGGCCACAGAATATTTACATTTGATCAAAATAAACCTATTTTTAAATAAAAATGATATAAAGGTTATCTTAGCAAATGGTAACAAATGCTAATGCTAACAAATGCTAATGCTAACACATGCTAATACTAACATATGCTAATACTAACATATGCTAATGTTAACAAATGTTAATGCTAATAAATGCTAATGCTAACAAATGCTAACAAATGCTAATGCTTACAAATGCGAATGCTATCAAATGTTAACAAATGTTAACTCAGTTACTGCCAATTTAATATTCATTCCTTCGGTTCTCCCTGCCAGCCCTCTCCATAGACTTCCATGTAATTTATAGTGCACAGATCATGCACGCCCATGCACAGATCATGCACAGATCATGCACCATGTTTGTGCAGGCTGTTCACAGCTTTCAAACAAAAAAAAGATTTGAAATCCGTTCAGGCATTCTTGAGATAATAGCCATTATGTTTTACATGTTATGTAAACAAAGATTGCTGCCCTGTATAAAGATGGGGTTGTATGGGGGTGGAACATGCAAAATCGTGATTGAAATCATGTTTACTAGATTTAATGGGGTCCAAAAAATATATATATTTTCTAAGTCAAAGTCGATTTAAGTCGTCTGGCAGGGAGGTCCAGAGTGAGAAAGTTGATCTAAAAGTCGTTTGGCACTGTATGAGTTAATGCTAATGCTAACAAATGGTAATGCTAACAAATGCTAATGCCAATACATGCTAATGCTAGTACATGCTAATGCTAACAAAAGTTAATGCAAAAAAAATGTTTGCACACATTTAGCGAGCTGCAGGAACACTTAAAACTTCTTAGAAAATGTATTTTCTAGTTATACAAATATTTCCACCGATGTGTCAAATATGCTAATTATCTTATTAAATATGCACAATACAAAAATATACATGGCAGAAATGGATTCTACAAGAAAAAATACCTAAGGATCAACTGAGAAAAGTTTGGTAAACCGTTTAATTAAATTGTTATAGGGTTTGCCGTGTTATTTCCGCCCATGTGTCAAATATGCTAATTATCTCATTAATTATGCACAATACAAAAATGTACATGACAGAAATGGATTCTACAGGAAAGAATACATAAGAATCAATTGAGAAGAGTTTGGTAAACTCTTATCATTTTTTAAATAGGGTTTGTCCTGTCATTGCCACCCATGTTACAAATAATTTGACACATGGGCAGAAAGAACTGGGAAAAAAAAATCATAGAAAATTAAATAAAAGGGTTTACCAAACTTTTCTCAGTTGATTCTAATGTTTTTTTCCTGTCGAATCCATTTCTGCCATGTACATTTTTGTATCATGCATAGTTAATGAGATAATTAGCATATTTGAGTCAAAATGCTAATTATCTCGTTAATTATGCACAATACAAAATGTACATGGCAGAAATGGATTCTACAGGGGAAAATACATTAGTATCAACTGAGAAAAGTTTGGTACACCCTTTTATCGAAAGATTGTAGGCTTAGACCTGCCTATATTACACTATTTCACTTATTACACTATTACACTTATTGCGCTATTACACTTATCACAAACCATTGAAAGATATAGCAAATAGGAACTATCAACTGTCGACCAATCAGAAGAGGGGGCGGGGCTAAGTTACCCTAAATAAGGACAATTAAGTCAAATGGCATCACCCATAAGTTTGTACGACAAACCCTTGACAATCAAGTTTCAACCTATCAGAAGAGGGGACGGGGCCAAGTTAAACCACTTAAAGGTGAAGAATTCTGAAACTAGTCAAATGACACGACCCACAAGTTAGTACGACAAATGGTTGATGAGTTATAGCCAAATGGAAAAATCAAGTTTCAACCAATCAGAAGAAGTGGTGTGGCAAGTTAAACCAATTAAGAACAGGGACTTTTTATCATGTGACACCACCCACAGGTTTGTAAGACAAAAAAGGAATAATCAAGTATCGACCAATCAGAAGAGGGGGCGGAGCTAAATGACACCAATTAAGGACAAGGACATTGAAACAAGTCAAATGACACCACAAGTTTGTACGACGAACGGTTGATGAGATATAGAGGCACTTCCTGTTTGGTGAGGGGCACTTCCTGTTTGGCGAAAAAACAACCAGTTAAGGTTAAGGACTCTTAATCATGTGATATGACGCCACCCACGCGTCTGTACGACAAACAGTTCATGAGATATAGAGGCACTTCCTGTTTGGCGGGGGGCCCTTCCTGTTTGGCGAAGGAAGCACCAATTAAGGTTAAGGACTCTTAATCATGTCATATAACGCCACCCACGCCTCTGTACGACAAACGGTTCATGAGATATAGAGGCACTTCCTGTTTGGTGAGGGGCACTTCCTGTTTGGCGAAGAAAGAACCAGTTAAGGTTAAGGACTCTTAATCATGTGATATGACGCCACCCACGCGTCTGTACGACAAACTGTTCATAAGATATAGAGGTATTTCCTGTTTGGTGAAGGGCACTTCCTGTTTGGGGAAGGAAGCACCAATTAAGGTTAAGGACTCTTAATCAAGTCATATGATGCCATCCACGCGTCTGTATGACAAACGGTTCATGAGATATAGAGGCACTTCCTGTTTGGCAAAGGGCACTTCCTGTTTGGCGAAGGAAGCACCAATTAATGTTATTAAGGACTCTTAATCAAGTCATATGACGCTACACGCGTGTCTATACGACAAACGATTCATGATATATAGAGGCACTTCCTGTTTGGCGAGGGGCACTTCCTGTTTGGCAAAGGAAGCACCAATTAAGGTTAAGGACTCTTAATCAAGTCATATGACACCAGCCACACGTCTGTACGACAAACGGTTCATAAGATAGAGGCACTTCCTGTTTGGCGAAGGGCACTTCCTGTTTGGCGAAGGAAGTTTGATCCTTCGCCACGGGCACGCTGTTTTACGAAAACTCACGATTCGAGCAACTTTTCATCGTTAAGGTGTCTTGAGTATGCCGAGCGAATGTGAAGTTGATCCGATTAACCCCATAGGAGGAGTTCGTTAAAGTGCGACCCGTGAAAACGGCCAAAAATGCGCCAAAACGCCACTAATTAGTCAAAATGGCTTACTTCCTGTTTGGTTTCGGACATGGCGCCAAGAGACTTTTTTGTGAGTCCAGACATGACACAGGTGTGTACCGATTTTTGTAGTTGTGGGTGAAACCGTATAGTAGGGCTGTTGCGTTGACATTTTGTACTTTTAGTATTGTTTTGTGATTTTAGGGCAAAATTTGTGGGAGCAGTGTCCAAAAATGTTTTTTTTTTTTTTTTTAATTGGCCAGATGGTGGCGCTAGATGGAACAGATGTATTTTAATGACATGATTGTAGAGATACTGTGTACCGCTTTGCGTGATTTTAGGGCAAAATCTTTAGGAGCAGTGTCCAAAAATGTGTCTTACAAGTCGGCCTCATGGTGGCGCTAGAAGAGGGGCATGTGAGAAATGAGGGGTTGTGGTTTGGCAGCCAAGGAGTGTGTGTGCAAAGTTTGGCATGGATGGGGGCAATGGTGGTGGAGATATGAGTAGGGCAAAAGTGTGACATCACGTGACGTGACTGCCTGACAGCCGGTGGAGGTTTTGATGGTAACTGCTAACTGACAGTCGCAATTAATGGTTAAATTTAGTCCCCGTCACCATGGAACGGTGGCAGAGAAATGAGTAGGGGAAAAGTGTAACAGGACGGACAGACTGACTGACAGGCAGTGGTGGTTTTCATACTAACTGCGACCTGACGGTGCAATTAATGGTTTACATACTAAAATCCATTATGAACATGTGGAAAGTTTGTCCGTCACATTTGGGATTAATTAAAATGTTCAACTATAGAAATCAAAAGTTCAATAATTTCCCAAATATTTTCATCATAAGGCAAGAGATATCACGTGTGGCATTTTTTTTTTTTTTTTTTGGAAAATAGCAAGGCAGGCAGGGAGACATGTTTAGAGCTTGTAGATCGTCTGTTTTTGCTTCTTGACATGAAGCAGGTTCATTTACAAAGTTAAAATCCAGAGATAAGAGGTTTCATGCCGACAGTATATGCAATGTGGCCTTCAGGAGTGAGTGGTGAAAAATTGCGGCCTTCTCCAATAACAAAGTTGGCCTCTCCTACTATAGAGGTACTGTGTAACGATATGCGTGATGTTTGGACAACATCTGTAGGAGTACTGTAAAAAGCACCTCCTGGTAGCACTATGCCAGATAAGCAACTGTCACTTCGCATACACAAACTTTAGAAGGCAGTCGTAGCCAATCAGGAGGGAATACGGGGATTTGGGACAGATCCATGTTGATGACATGACTTTAGAAATACTGACTGACAGCCGGTGGAGGTTTTGATAGTAACTGCGACCTAACGGCAATTAATGGTTTACATACTAAAATCCATTATGCGCATGGAAAGTTTTTACGTCACATTTGGGGTTAATTACAATTTTGTCATTTTACAACAACTATAGAAATCAAAAGTTCAATAATTTCCCAAACAAATATTTTCATCATATGGCAAGAGATCACGTAACAATTCTTTTTTTAGCTTTTAGATAGCTATTTTTGCTACTTGACGTGAAGCAGGTCATTCATTTACATTCAAGTTAAAAAATACGTTTCTGGCCGACAGCATATGCAATGTGGCCGTCTGGAGTGAGTGGAGAAATATTGCCATCATCGAAGTTGGCCACTAGTGATATAGAGGTACTGTGTAACGATATGCGTGATGTTTGGACATGGTAGCACTATACCAGGCATATGTGAAAGATGTGGGGGAGAGGTTCTGCCCTGTCATCCAGGGAGTGTGTGTGTGGTCAGTTTCGCTGCTCACAGACAGAAACAGACAGAAACAAGGTGCAAATCATATTCTCAGACATGCCTTTGGCCTGGTGGAGACAATAAAGTGTGTGCTAAAATAATATAGAAAATGTATCTTCAGAATTGTAATGGCATCGAGGACATACATTCTGGTGTCAACCCCAATTGTTATTCATTTAGTAGACCCTCCAGAAAAACTTGATTCTGTAATCACTTAGGTGTCAAACAACAAACCTCAACAAACCAAATGTGTATCTCTGCATCTACACATCCTAGCTAACGGAGTGCACTCAGCAGTTTGGGAATGTGTTCGTTCAGCGACCCCTCAACACAGCGACCACAGGCAGGGTATAGACTGGGGACCTAAAACTATGACATCAGTCTATATAAAGGTATTACAATTGAACTGTAGCTTTCAAATTTTTCAAGCCACGTCCCCCCAGACTAATCATATTTGAAATGGGGACCCCACATGCTGACAAGCCTAAGTGCTAGTCAATTCAGTTTGACCCTGCACCACAGATAAATATGGTGAAATAGCTGTTTTGAAAAATCACTACACCTCTCATTGAACTGGGGAGACCCCACCCCTAAAAGCATTTGGAATTACAGACATGACATTTCGTTTTGACTCTTAGGGATGAGCACCATGAGAACCACTATCAGCCAATAGTGATATACAGTACTGTATATATGTATGGGTCAATTTAGATCCCCTGAAAACTTGGGTCAGGATTTACACAGTATTTTTAGAATCAACCTCAGTCCTAAATGGGTGAAGTATACTACTAAGTAGGCTAATGTAGATGTATTTGCCAGTGGTACAAACTCAAAATAAGTATGGAATCATCCATTTACTTTCAAAATGTGTTTGTAAATGTCTGCTTGAACAGTACTGCTGAGTCTGCTTAGCTAGTAGATCTGCTATTTTTGGCTAATGTTCTACTATAATAGGGATGCTAGGGTTTAAGTGGTTAATCCTATCACACAAAGATTTGGCGGCCCCCCTGTAGTAACTCTGAGGACCCCCTAGGGGTCCCGGCCGGACCCCCTGTTGAAGACTCCTGCTCTAGTACATTAAATTAGTCCTCTGCATCTACTTGGGATGTCATTAACGGTTAATTTACCAGCTGGTTAGCCATCAAGTGTGGGGGTCAGCAGCAATGACTGCATGTTTACAGTTCTAGCTTTTTTTATTCATACAGCGGGTCCCATGTCCAAAATAGCAGATCTACAAGATCAAAATGTGTTGCATGAGCCTGCAGTTGTCAGCAAATACAAAAATCCACTGCCATGCACATTTCTCATGGATGTTATAGTTGATCTTCAGAGACATGAATGGAGATCACTGTTACATCTGAAACTATTTGATTTGCGTGTGTCAGTTAAAACAAACCTTGCAGTGTCAGTCAGTCTGGGAAGGTCGGTCCGTCAACAACAGCCGTGTCCACCAAAAGAACAGAAGAATCTGTCGTCGGGTCACAGCTGAAAATAATTCAAAAAAGACTGTATTTTAGACCCAACTGAAGATACATGCATTATTGATTTACACACTGAAATCCATTGTGCACATGTGTACTTAAATATTTTAAATAGTTATTAACAATTCACCCTTTGTTAGCCTTCTGGTTGGTCCCGACTGACCAACCAGCAGGCTCTATGTATCTTGTTCTGCCTTTTTAAAAATAAAATAAAAAATAACCAATCTACAAGCTCACAACGCCTCGCAGTGCGAGACGTTGTGAGGTCTGCTATTTTTGGCTAAAGTTCTCAGAATATGGACGCTAGGGTTAAAGTGGTTTATATAGAAAAGGAGAAAAAAAGCAGGCTCTATGTGCCTTGTCCCACCCTGGTTCTGCCTTTTTATGTTGAATTTGCTAAAACATAATTTTTGAAGAAGAATAAAAACATAAAAACATGCCGAGTCACTATACTGCCACTGAGCAGCTCCATTTTACTGAAACTAAGTTTGAAATTAGAATTGAACACACATAATAACAATACGAGCAACTGAATTAAAATGTCCACTACCAGTGGATGGAGTGTCCCACCAAGACACAGCAACAAATGGGTGTGAGGAGGGGCGGACTCGGAGAGACTTGAGGTACGGTTGAATTACAAATTAGGCCAGGGGTCTTCAACAGGGGGTCCGGGACCCCTAGGGGGTCCTCAGAGTTACAACAGGGGGTCCTCCAAATCTTTGTGTGAGATCTAACACTTTTTTTTTAACCCTAGAGTCCATATTCTGAGAACTTTAGCCAAAAATAGCTCAGAATGCCTCGCAGCGCGAGGCGTTGTGAGGTTGTAGATCGGCTATTTCCAGCAAAGAGGTTTGGTGTAGAGGGGACAAAGAGCAGACGTACAGACTAGTAAAAAGTCATCAAGTATTGACAGTTCAAGTGGTTAAATATTTGAAAACAAATTGACATGAATCCAAAATACACTTTGTTTCATTGTGCTGTCAAACAATGAAACTATATGGAATCTATGAACAGGTTGTGGGGGGTTCCTGCTTCATCACTCTTTCAACTAGGAGGACCTTGGCCTGAAAACGTTGAAGACCCCTGATTTAGGCATTAAGCAGATTCATGTACAATTAGCAAGGTAAACACATGCTGTTTAAAGAATGCTGAGTGACAGTAGTGCTTCTAAAAACTATGATCCCAGGCAAACAACAAATAAAAAATATAGACTTTAAAAATTACACTAGTATTATATAATATACAAATATTGACCAAATATCTGTACCTGCCATTTTAAAATGAGTAGGTATAATGCGTTTTTATCACATGGCTGCAGTCTGCCAGATATTTGGGAAATAGCAGATCTACAAGCTCACATTAAGTGGTTACACTTAAACCTTGAACCAGTGTTCCTCATGCCAAATACCAGCATCTCTCTCTCTCACTCACACAATCACATGGCTGCAGTCTGCCAGATATTTGGGAAATAGCAGATCTACAAGCTCACATTAAGTGGTTACACTTAAACCTTGAACCAGTGTTCCTCATGCCAAATACCAGCCACAGCGCCACACACACACACACACACACACACACACACACACACACACACACACACACACACACACACACACACACACACACACACACACACACACACACACACACACACACACACACACACACACACACACACACACACACACACACACACACACACACACACACACACACACACACACACACACACACACACACACACACACACACACACACGTGAAGGAATGGTGCCCTCTGCTGGACAAAATATGTCATTGCCACTTCCATTCACCAGTCCACAGAGGCCAGGTTTTTATTTATTTATTTTTATATTGGCGGGAAATTTCACAGATACCGATATAAACCGATATGCCCAAATAAGGCCACATCGGTCGCTCACTAATTCATACTACAGGTCAAATGTCGGAAATAACAGATCTACAAGCTCAAAAAGCCTTGCATTAGCCCAGAATTGTCAGACAACATTTCCATGATCAATTAAAGGGAAACCATGCTCTACATACTATCAGCTTATGGTGATATACATGTATGATTCAATTTAGATCCCCTGAAAACTCAAGTCGGGATTTACAAGGCGATTTTAGAATCAACCTTAAGCCTAAATGGGTGAAGTGACATAGAATATACTGTATGTATTGGTAATGGCTGCTTAAACATTGACACCGAAATGGACCACGAGACAATTTCCATTTGCCACATTTACATAGTTACTGTACATCTGAAATTGGTTATTTTGAACCAGAATATTCTGGGCCATGGCTTTTGGCCTGGCAGAGACAACCATTTGCTAGTGTGTGTGTGTGTGTGTGTGTGTGTGTGTGTGTGTGTGTGTGTGTGTGTGTGTGTGTGTGTGTGTGTGTGTGTGTGTGTGTGTACAGTAATAGTGCAACTCATAATAATGCAAGAACCAATGATTTACCATTTCATTATAAAGTCCATTATAAAGTCTGTTTGAATTGCAATGCTGACTTATGACAGCAGCCAGTTGTTGTCTACATACAAGCTCAATTCATACTACAGGTCACATGTCCAAAATAGCAGATCTACAAGCTCAAAAAGCGTTCCATTAGGCCGGAGTTGGGAAACCATGTTCTACATCTGTGCTACTCAACCCGCGGGCCGCATGCGTCCCTTTCCGCATGTCTGTGCGGCCCGTCATGATCATCAAAATATGATTTTTCTAAGCCTGTCAAAGTTAAGGTGCGATTAATGCGGTGATGTTTGAGCCTCGGTGCACTCTGTAGGTTAAGGATACAAATCAGGAAGCGAATGCAGTCAATGCACAAAGCACAGCAGTGACAGCAGGGCGAGATGCGGCTACACTTGACTAGAGCTAAGCTAGTACAACACGACAGCCAGACAAATCTGCAGAGATTTTGCAGCAGACAACCACAGTCGGGATCACTGGAGACTGGACGCATCGTGCGATATGAACGGTCGCGTCCGTCATGTTTCAGGCTAATGAAGACGTAGCCCTTGTCTGTGCTTGTCTCTGCCTCCTAGGCTCCGCCGTTATTGAAAAATAAAGTCTACAGATTGCAGCAACCAGGGAACTATGCTTATTGTACCACAATCTCCTCCAACAAGGTGTTGTGTTTTACAAAGCTCAAAGCATCAAACTGTTTACAAGTGTACAGTGCAACAGAGGCTGACTTGAGTTATCTTTCCATACAACAACTCTCTTCACCCAAAATAGCCGATCCACAAGTTATTTTTCCATACAACTACTCTCTTCACCAAAAATAGCCGATCTACAAGCTCGCAACGCAGACAATATTACCATTACTGACATTGCTGAATATAAAAATGTTTTATATTGCTAATAGGCAAAGTAAAAGGGAATCTTTTGGAAACGTTATGGGTTTGTAACTCAGTAAATGAAGGGAACCAAATGAACCTGTTCCATTTGTACTCTAGTATATTAACATTTAACATAAATTGGGGTCCCAGTGATATAAATATAATTAAATGGGTGTCTGTAGCCTAGTGTATTTAGAAATCCTAGTTCTAAGTTCAAACATTAGCCATTGCAAAATAAATATGAGATAAGATAAACATTTTGAAAATAGCTGATCTACAAGCTCACAGCGCTCAAACACATTTTTTTGAGGACTCAAACCTTTTCTGGGACCCATTTGAATGACCACCTGTGGCTCCCGGGACACATTACATTGAATACCTAGTAACATCACTGGACCCTCCAGAAAAACTTGATTCTGTGATCACAGAGACTTGGGTGTCAAACAACAACCTCTACACTTAACAGTTTGGGATTGTGTATGTTGTTCAACAACCCCTCAACACTTAAGACCACAGGCAGGGTATAAACTGGGGACCTAAAACTATGATCACATCAGTCTATATAATGAGTTTAAAATTGAACTAATAATTGCGATCGAAGGTCGCAGTATGACCATGAGAATTGTTGCACCTTGTGTCAGTCAGTAATTTTTTTTTTTACAATCTATGGTTCTATGGGTTTGTGTGTGGTTCTATGTGTTTGTTGCTCTGACATCACGCTCTGGCGTGATATCCCTTTTATGCCCATAGATAGTCGACAATGTGCTGTCGTGCCCATATATGGGCTCGATCACGCTTGCAATTTACAAACTTACAAACACATGGATGGAGATGGTGAAAACATATTCTGGGCCATGGCTTTAGGCCTGGCGGAGACCACCATTTGCTCAAATGTCTGCTTGAACAGTAAGTAGGCTAATGCAGATGTATTTGCCAGCGGTACAAATTCAAAATAATTCCGGAATCAACCATTTACTTTCAAAATGTGTTTTTAAGCGACTGCTTGAACAGTAATGCTTTGTCTGCTTGAATATTTACAAGCTCGATTCATGTGCAATTTGCATGTCCAAAATAGCAGATCTACAAGCTCAAAAAGTGCCGCATGAGGCCAACCCTTCCATGGTAAAGTTAAGGGAAACCATACTCTTAGTCTAAATACTAAAACACACAGTTATGCACATTTGTCATGGATGTTATAGTTCATCTGCAGAGACAGGGAGATTGCTGTTACTGTGATTTGCGTGTGTCAGGTTGGTCAAGTTACAAACCTCGCAGTGTCAGTCTGGGATGGTCCGGCCGTCAACAACAGCTGTGTCCAGGCCACCAAAGGAATGGAACACCAGGCACAGCTGAAAATAATTAAAAAGTATGAAAAAAAACTGAATTTCAGAAACAAAGTTAAACTATAATACATATATTATTGATTTACATATGGACACATCCATTCTTATGCACATGTGTCATAGTGTCAAGTTCCTCAGTTACATTTGAAGTAGTTATTTAGAATAACAATTTGGGCATTTAGCAGATATGCTTGATAGAAATGTACAATTAAAAAGGTAATGACATACTGTTTATAGAATGCTGAGACAGCCTAGTGCATCAAGAAACTCATGATCCCACTGCCAGGCAAACTACCTAGCATCAATCTAAACCAGGGGTCTTCAACGTTTTCAGGCCAAGGACCCCTTAGTTGAGAGAGAGATGAAGCAGGGACCCCCACAACCTTATCATAGATTCCATATATTATAGTGTCATCGTTTGACAGCACGGATGTCAGTGTATTTTGGATTCATGTCAATTTGTGTTTTCAGATATTCAACCACTTGATCCGTCAATACTTAATAAACTTGACCTTTCTCTCTGTACTTAGCCTGCTCTTTTTCCCCTCTAAACCAAACCTCTTTGCTAAAATAGCTGATCTACAAGCTCACAATTGTGGAGCTTGTAGATCTGCTATTTATTTGCTAAAGTTCTCAGAATATGGACATTAGGGTTCAAGTGGTTAATATAAAAAAGGAGAAAAAAAGATTCTATCACACAAAGATTTGGAGGTCCCCCTGTAGTAACTCTGAGGACCCCCTAGGGGTCCCGGACCCCCTGTTGAAGACCCCTGATCTAAACAATATAATGTAGTTGCATACTGGAGTAATGTTTGCATGCTTTAAAAATATCAAAGCATTATGCAACAAATATGGGGACTGCCCATAAGTCAGAAATGTCATTAGTCAGAATTGAGTTAGGGTTAGGTTTTAGGGTTAGGTTTAGGCCTAGTTACTGAGGTTAGGGTTAGAGTTTGGGTTAGATTTAGGCATAGTTTTACTGAGGTTTGGGTTCGGTTTAGGCATAGTTTTACTGAGGTTATGGTTTGGGTTAGGTTTATGCATGGTTTTACTGAGGTTAGGTTTAGGCATAGTATTTTCCACCAGGTTAACATCACCAGATTCTGACTAATGAGCTTTCTGACTAATGAGCCTTCTGACCAATGCCATGGCACCACAAATATTCTTCAAATATTTGTAAATGCCATTTTAAAATGTGTATAATGCATTGTGCTGCAGTGTGCCCGTTTTTTAGACTTAGACATTAAGTGGTTAAATCACACACACACACACACACACACACACACACACACACACACTTGATTCGTCAATACTTAATAAACTTGACCTTTCTGTCTGTACTTAGCCTGCTCTTTTTCCCCTCTACAAGTTAACAACTTTCCATACAGCCATGGGCGAGAACGCGCATATACAGCGATATAGTACCAACTATTAGTAAGCTGAGCTAACGCTAGCTTCGTTTGCATGTCCACAAAGCCATTGCGAGTTAGCTCACATTGCCGTTAGCTTTGCAGCTAACGCTAACGCTAGCTTCGTTTGCACGTCCACAAAGCCATTGCGAGTTAGCTCACATTGCCGTTAGCTTTGCAGCTAACGCTAACGCTAGCTTCGTTTGCACGTCCACAAAGCAATTGCGAGTTAGCTCACATTGCCGTTAGCTTTGCAGCTAACGTTAGCTTAAACACACAACAGTGTCGTATAAACAAACAAAGGATCAGGTTACGGAAAGTAAAACTTACCTGAGTGTTAGGTCCTGCGGGGAAAAAGATGCAAAAAAAGTGTGACAATGTCAATGTAAACCAAATGGAGTCGTTAGCAAGTAGCAGCAATTGCTTTCTGTGTTCCGTTAGCAGTACTCTCTCAAGCGCTTCAGGATGAAGAAAGCAGGAAGAGGGGGCGGTGTCCCCCAGTCTTATAGCAGCCGTGCGATTGGTCAAGCCGGTCAAGCCCCCTAAATCCCCGTGGAGTTCCGGTCTGTGATTGGCTTGAGACGATGACGTAGAGGCAAAGATTAGATGTTTGTCTATTCTGCATCTAGCTTAAGGTCACAGACATATTGCGATTTTATGGCTTATTTTGTAACATTACTGTAATGTTTAAAATTGAATGTATAAACAATGGGATATTACCAAGGTTACTCTTATATAGAAATTCAATGTAATGTTTAAGAATTAATACATATCCATGAAATAATAAAAGGCATAGCTTTATAAAAAAATAATAATAATAATAATAATAATAATTCATTATTAAAATATAGGCTACCTTTGTTTGTTTGTTTGTTTGTTTGATTGATTGATTGAATACTTTAATAAAAGTTTGCATAAGAAAAGGTACAGTTTCATGACAGTACAGTTGACTGGTACAAGGTTAACTAAAAGGAGATCCTAGTAAGCTTTTAGGCATATTTACACAACCTTTATGTATCTCATATAATATTGAATGACATACGGATCGAACAGAGTACTATGCAGTAGATATAGTCAGAAAAAAAGGTCTATTCTGCATCTAGCTTAAGGCCACAGACCCACATCTAGCGTTAGGCCACAGACCCTTCCAAAATAGATGATTGATTGATTGATGGATTGATTGAATACAATAATATAATATAACATTGAATGACAGACGGATGGAACAGAGTACTATGCAGTAGATATAGTCAGAAAAAAAAGGTCTATTCTGCATCTAGCTTAAGGCCACAGACCCGTTGGGAAATGAGTTTGGGTCGACTTCGAAGTGTATCCTTCCAAAATAGATGATCTACAAGCTCACGACAGGATAAGTGTTATTAACAGTACTGTCCTGTTTAAGAATTTAAGAAGAAACACTAGCATAACAAAGGATAGGTCTACTCTTATATAGAAATACATTGTAACATTTAGACCTAACTATCAATAAATATTCATTAATTGTTATAGTGTTGGAGATGTATTGAGTATTATTGAATGTCATCCATCCATAGCATCACAATGGAAACAAGGCCCAGGCTTTTTCATATTTTCCTATTAACAGGGGGCACAGTACTGCATTCAGTAGCGCTGTCGCCTCACAGCTATATGGTCCTGGGTTCGATTCCCAATGTGGACGCTGTGGGCGTGGTCTTTCCTCTGCATCATGGGGTTCTCAACCTGTGGGTCGGGACCCACCAAATTATTTTGGGGGGTCCCCAGATGATTAACTTAATGTGAAACATTACTCACTGAACAGTAAACAACTCAACTGTAAACAAACCAACCTAAAGTCTAAGTGTAGCCTATAGACAATAGGGTATCTGCACATTTCTAAATTGACAATGTAAGGACTTTTGAATGGCTAACATGACAAATTAAACATTGGTCACATTTTCAAATATTAGAAGCAGAAATTGTGAAAATAGACGATCTACATGCTGGCAACGCCTTGCAACGCGATGCGTTGTGACTTGTGAGCATGTAGATCGGCTTTTTTCACAATAGAACCGTGTTATACAAAATGTAATGCCTCAACTCTTAGTGCTCATCAGGGTGGGGGGGGGGGGGTCCCCAGTTAAAATATGATTATTTTGGGGGTTGCGGCCTGAAAAGGTTGAGGACCACTGCTCTAGGTGCCAGTGTTGGCAAAAGGGCCTTTCTATGTGAAGTTTGCATGTTCTCTCTGTGGCCCCTAGGTTAGGTACCCTTAAAAAATATGCAGTAATCCTGTTATCTATAATGCCTGCCCCTGGCATATGGAGGGGAAAGGAACTGGTTGGAATAACGTGTTCCTTCCATGCGCTCCGTCCAACCGGTCGGAGGCCAGAAGACGTGCGATTCAAAACAGTGCTCATCGGATCCTGCGTTTGTGATAAATGGATAAGGTTTATTGTGTTTAATATATAGGCTCCTCCCACAAATCTCGTAAGCTCCTCCAACAAGTTTTGCAAGTCGATTACGTTGTCACATCACTCCCGAGATCATTTGTGTTTCGTTTTTAGAGGGTCATTCCCCCAGAAAAAAACGCAATTTGGCACGAAACAGTTAATTTTTGCACGAAACGGTTATGTTTTGCACATTTGTGGCGCCCCCTATTGGTTGAAGTGGAAATCCTTTGGGTGATTTGTTGGGTATACCAGCCGCAACTTGTGGTTAAAATTTGGTGTTGACTGGATGTTTCGTTTATGATTTATGGCTATTTCTTGCGAAACGGGCCCCTCTCGCTAACTTCGGAAGCGTGTTCCGGACGAACGCTAGGGAGTATCTAAATATTGCTTGAATATGTTTATCGCATGGGTTCAGAGATCTTGTGTACCGATTTTTGTGACGTTTGGAGAAAATATGTGGGAAAAGAGGCAAAAAGTGTGTTTTGAAGAAAATTCAAAATGGCGGAAAATCTATCCTGACGCAAATGGGCGTGGCCTATATGGGGAGATGCGTCATGACCCAAGGAATCCAGGGAAAAAATAATTTTAATTTTCCGACCTACGGTTCAAGAGTTAGAGGGCAAAACGTAAAGTGGGGTGTTATAGCGCCACCATCTGGCCGAATGATGTAATTATTTGTTAATTAATTCTTAAAATTATTATGAATCTCCTCTCCAAGTTTTGAAACTTTAGACCCTATGGTTTAAGAGAGAGAAAATAATTGAATGTGAGTTTTTGCTATTCCCATTATAAGTCAATGGGGGAAATTAATTCACTAATAAATTCATATCAATTAAACGATACAACTTTTCTCTTATCGCAATAATAGCACTCGATTCCCGATGAAGCCGGTCGATTTGACATATGGCGCGAGTGTGTGGCGCAAAAACTGCGGGCCGTGAAACGCGCCGAAAAATAGTTTATCTATAAAGAATAAAGTTTCCCTAGGACTATAGTGTGTTGCCCTGTAAGGGCAACCACACTAACTAGAAAATGTGCAATTTGGGAAATTGCGAGTGTGGTTGCCTGCCCTGCCCCGGCGCGAGTCGTGGGGATGCGCCGCCGGGACCCTGAGCAAAACGCAGGGTTCCGAGGAAGACGACGTCGGGACGGATAGCGTCGGGGCCGTGTGACGCGCGATTAGAAAAGGTGCCGGTCGGATCCTGCGTTCCCAAAGTAAGGATATGGTTTCTTGTTTTTAAGAAATAGGCTCCTCCCACGAGTTCCGCAAGGCGATTACGTTGTCGCGTCGCTCCCGAGATCGTTTGTGTTTCGTTTTGAGAGGGTTGTTCCCCCTGAAAAAAGCGTTTTGGCCTGAAACGGTTACGTTTTGTGCGTTTGTGGCGCCCCCTAAGGGTCGAAGTGGAAATGCTTTTGGGGATTTGTTGAATATCCCACCCACAACTTGTGGTTAAAATTTGGTGTTGACTGGATGTTTCGTTTATGATTTATGGCTATTTTTGTGAAAACGGGCCCCTCTCGCTAACTTTGGAAGCGTGTTCCGGACGAACGGTATGGACTATCGAAATATCGCTTGAATATGTTTATCGCGTGGGTTCAGAGATCTTGTGTACCGATTTTTGTGACATTTGGAGAAAATATGTGGGAAAAGGAGCAAAAAGTGTGTTTTGAAGAAAATTCAAAATGGCGGAAAATCTATCCTGACGCAAATGGGCGTGGCCTATATGGAGAGATGCGTCATGACCCAAGGAATCCAGGGAAAAAATAATTTTAATTTTCCGACCTACGGTTCAAGAGTTATAGGGCAAAACGTAAAGTGGGGTGTTATAGCGCCACCATGTGGCCGAATGATGTAATTATTTTTTAATTAATTCTTAAAGTTATTATGAATCTCCTCTCCAAGTTTTGAAACTTTAGACCCTATGGTTTAAGAGAGAGAAAATAATTGAATGTGAGTTTTTGCTATTCCCATTATAAGTCAATGGGGGAAATTAATTCACTAATAAATTCATATCAATTAAACGATACAACTTTTCTCTTATCGCAATAATAGCACTCGATTCCCGATGAAGCCGGTCGATTTGACATATGGCGCGAGTGTGTGGCGCAAAAACTGTGGGCCGTGAAACGCGCCGAAAAAAAGTTTATCTAGAAAGAAATAAATAAAGTTTCCCTAGAACTATAGTGTGTTGCCCTGTAAGGGCAACCACACTAACTAGAAAATTTGCAATTTGGGAAATTGCGAGTGTGGTTGCCTGCCCCGCCCCGGCGCGAGTCGTGGGGATGCGCCGCCGGGACCCTGAGCAAAACGCAGGGGTCCGAGGGAGACGACGTCGGGACGGATAGAGTCGGGGCCGCGTGACGCGCGATTAGAAAAGGTGCCGGTCGGATCCTGCGTTCCTGAAGTAAGGATATGGTTTCTTGTTTTTAAGGAATAGGCTCCTCCCACAAGTTCCGCAAGGTGATTACGTTGTCACGTCGCTCCCGAGATCGTTTGTGTTTCGTTTTGAGAGGGTCGTTCCCAATGAAAAACGCGTTTTGGCATGAAACGGTTACGTTTTGCGCGTCTGTGGCGCACCCTAAGGGTCGAAGTGGAAATGCTTTTGGGGATTTGTTGAATATCCCACCCGCGACTTGTGATTAAAATTTGGTGTTGAATGGATGTTTCGTTTGTGATTTATGGCTATTTTTTGCAAAACGAGACCCTCCCGTTAAATTTGGAAGCCTGTTACGGGCCAACGGTATGGACTATCGAAATGTCGCTTGACTGTCTTCATCGCATGTGTCCAGAGATCTTGTGTACCGATTTTTGTGACATTTGGAGAAAATATGTGGAAAAAAGAGCAAAAAGTGTGTTTTGAAGAAAATTCAAAATGGCGGAAAATCCCTCCTGACGCAAATGGGCGGGGCCTATATGGGGAGATGCGTCATGACCCAAGGAATCCAGGGAAAAAGGAATTTTAATTTTTTGACCTACGGTTCAAGAGTTATAAGCCAAAACGTAAAGTGAGCTGGTATAGCGCCACCATGAGGCCGACTGATGTAATTATTTTTTAATAAATCCTTGTAGTTATTATGAACCTTCCCTCCAAGTGTTGTAACTGTAGGCCTTACCATTTCTGAGAGAAAAATACTGAAATGGGAGAATATTAGTGAATTAATTTTCCCCATTGACTTATAATGGGATGCTAATAAATTAATATCAATTAAACTATACAACCTATCTCTTAGAAAAGTAATAGCACACTATTCCCGATGAAGCTGGTCGATTTGACATATGGTGCGAGTGTGTGGTGCAAAAACTGTGGGCGGTGAAGCGCGCCGAATGTGTTTAATCGCCTGGAGCGATTAAACACTAGAAAATGTGCAATTTGGGAAATTGCGAGTGTGGTTGCCTGCCCTGCCGCCCCCTATGGGTCGAAGTGGAAATGCTTTTGGGGATTTGTTGAATATCCCACCTGCGACTTGTGGTTAAAATTTGGTGTTGACTGGATGTTTCGTTTCTGATTTATGGCTATTTTTGGCGAAACTGGCCCCTCTCGCTAACTTCGTAAGCCTGTTACGGACGAACGGTATGGACTATCGAAATATCGCTTGAATATGTTCATCGCATGGGTCCAGAGATCATGTGTACCGATTTTTGTGACATTTGGAGAAAATATGTAGGAAAAGGAGCAAAAAGTGTGTTTTGAAGAAAATTCAAAATGGCGGAAAATCTATCCTGACGCAAATGGGCGGGGCCTATATGGGGAGATGCGTCATGACCCAAGGAATCCAGGGAAAAAGGAATTTTAATTTTCCGACCTACGGTTAGAGAGTTATAGGCCGAAACGTAAAATGGGCTGTTATAGCGCCACCATCTGGCCGATTGATGTAATTATTTTTCAGTTAATCCTTAGAAGCACTAGGAATCTCCTCTCCAAATTGTGAAACTGTAGCCCTTAAGACTTTTGAGAGAAAAATACTTGAACTCGGCTCCCATTATAAGTCAATGGGAAAATTAATTCACTAATAAATTAATATCAATTAAACTATACAACTTTTCTCTTAGAAAAGTAATAGCACACTATTCCCGATCAAGCCGGTCGATTTGACATATGGCGCGAGTGTGTGGCGCAAAAACTGTGGGAGGAGATTCGCGCCGAAAAAAAGGTTACTCTAGTAAGTAAAGAAATAAAGTTACCCTAGAACTATAGTGTGGTTGCCCTGTTGGGCAACCACACTAACTAGAAAATGTGCAATTTGGGAAATTGCGAGTGTGGTTGCCTGACCCTCCCCGGCGCGAGCTGCGGGAATGAGCCTTCATGGACATGAGGAAAAATGTGGGGTTGATGTGCGTGCGTGTGAATGTGAGTCTGAACAATAGCGCCACTCCCTTAACATGTGTGGTCAGAAAAGGTACTGCAGGCTACATACAATGGTTGATGAGTAAAGTTGCACTTTTTGTTGTGGTGACAGGGGGTCCCTGGAGCCCTTGGGTCCTTCGAGGCTGTAATTTGGCAGGCAAGGAGTGTTTGTGTGTAAAATTAGGCATCGATTGGGGCAACGCTGGCGGAATCATTAGAAGTCGAAAAGTGTGACGTGTGACAGACTGACAGACACACAGACAGACAGGCGGTGTAGGTTTTGATAGTAAGTGCGACCTAACTAACTAGTAGTAACTAAAGTTTTCAAATATTTGTAGTGGAGTAAAAGTACAATATTTAGAGTCAAGATGTAGTGGAGTAGAAGTAAAATTATTGAAAATTGGTCAAGTAAAGTAAAAATTACTCAAAAGTGTACTTAAGTATATTATTTTAGTAAATGTACTTAGTTACTGTCCACCACTGCAAAGTGCAAACTAGTTCATACAACAGTTTTTATTTTTTGTATTCTATTTTTTCTTATCTTCTTTGCACCTGTGAGATTCTGTTTGGACCTTCCTATCAATTACACCAATGCATGATAGTGTAGTGGTAAGGAAGGTGGAGCATGAAGTTTTGCCTGTTTCCAAATTGCATGGAGCAACAGTTCGATTCCTGGAAGGGGTAAGTAAATTGCCCAGAGTGTCCACATTTGCTTTGTTTTGCTTATTTGGGTTTCCTTCCAGTCTTGTACTATAGTCACATTTTAGACAAAGAGTTGTTCACCCCCAAAATGAAAACGTTTCCATTGATTACTCATGCCATGGAGACTTGAGGTTGATATATTTTTGTATACATCACATTCTAAGCTTTTGTGGCTCTGTTATGTGACCTTTGAAATATCTAAGCGTTGACGATGTAAAGGCCGCCATCTAGTGTCAAATAATAATACTGCAAACATAACGATCACAGCGCTTGTATTTTATTGGCTTCTTTTTTTCGTAGGTTGTGGCTTATTAGGCTTAATTGATTTGTTAGTAATGGATTGTATTGTTTAAGTGAAGTTATTTATGTTGAACCCAAGGCCCGAGGGGCGGGGACAAATCAGGCCCGTCAGAGTATTATGTTCACTGGTCGTGGCCTGAACAGGTTGAGAACCACTGAACTTGCAGATTATTTGACTACTTGTTCAACGTGCGCGCGCGCGTGTGTGTGTGTGTGTGTGTGTGTGTGTGTGTGTGTGTGTGTGTGTGTGTGTGTGTGTGTGTGTGTGTGTGTGCGCGCGCGCGCGCGCGCGATTTAACCACTTAATGATGGTTACGTTTAAAAAGATGGGCACACTTCAGCCATGTGATACAATTCATTATACACATTGTAGGTGTGCATAAGACCTCGTTGCCTATTATACACATTGTAAAATGGCAAATACAGATATTGGAAGAATATTTGTTGCATATTTTAATGCTTTAAAATATATATATTTTTAAAGCATACAAATGACTCCAGTACTCAACTACATTATATCGTGCTATTAAGGGATATATTTGATTTTTTAAGGAATATCATTTTCCCTGTTTGCCTGTTGAACACATAATGCAAATGATAGTTCAAAAAGAAGATGTTTACCCTGTTATTATTATTAAACAATTATCTAATTCAACGAATATATCTATATTAAGTGATGAGTTAATATATAATTGTCTATATTTCGAGTATGACAGTCGGCTGATTATATTTCAGGTTCATTCAGTGGTTGCTTATTCATGCAAAGATAAACTCACAAGACCCACTTATGTTAATATTTTGCAAGATGCCCATCATAATAAATCTCATAAATAATTCCTGTGAGATCTGAAATGGGCGAGTAGAGAAACATATTCATATCTATCTATCAGTAACTTTTAACAAGGGCTATTTATTGTCCTCCATCCAAATGATGTATATACATGAATACAATTGAGTCATCCTTCATTGGTGCTGAATGGTCTTCCAGTGGCAATATCTTCGATGTATAATTTACAACAACCGATTGTAATGCAAATATCTAATACTTGACTAATAAGCCTATCTAGCATGCGCTAAGTAACACGTCTATAGTGCGTTGTTCCTGTTGCTATGACAGAACGAATGAACGAATTTAACATTGGTCAAAGTCCAGTCATGTTAGTTTCTGAATGTATTTTGTTATCACGGTTTCATATTGTGATAGATTAATCATGTACAAGTTAGTCATGTCCTATTATCCTAATAGAGTCCATAATAATATATAGGCCTATTATAAGATATTATAGCATACAAGTATTTCTAGACCCCTAGCGGAAATGTTGCTGTGCCTTAAAATAAAAGAAGGAATCACTCGGACTAATACCAGATACCACCACTGTTACATTGTTATATGGCCTATAGACCAGTAACATAATTTTTCATTGTCGTCAATAACTTTCTTGAAATCCGAGTGTGTCAGAATAAACGCTAGTCTCCATTAACCATGAAGAAGTATGCATGTAACAAAAACGACTGCATGTATGAAATAATTATACAAATATCAAGATAAGTTGTAGGCTATAAGATACATGCAGCCTAAATGGACTAATATTATGTTTATTTTCTTTGTCACAAAATGATTTATAGAACAATATAACATTTTAGACCAAACACTTTAGATTTAAAATGTAAAACAATATTCAGCCATAAAATCAATTAGGCAACAGAATGAAATGCAAGTGACAGGAATAAACACAACCAAGATTAGTGAACATTAACTATTTATTAAATGAATAAAATAAAATAAAATAAAATATAAAATATTGTTATTTTTTTTATTTCTTCTTGTCCTTCTCCCTTTTGTTGTCTGATCCCATGGCTCCTGTTGGTGGATTTAGATAGATTTAGACAGATACATTTTCGGATTAATATTCATTACATTTAAATACATTAGGCCTTGGCTATTTATATTATTCACTCACCTTCACTGAATAATGCAGCACATGTGGTACACGGCGCTGTTCGCTCCTGTAGGGCCTTTTTCTTATCCTTTAGCTCCTTTGAAAATTGAAGTTAGAAGAATCGATTATAAGTTTGCAATAGGAAAAAGTAGATTCATGACAGTAGAAATCAAAGCCATTCAAACTGGGTCTGGGTGACGGGCCTTCGTCAGCAGGTGGCATGTGCGCGCTGATGAAGGCCCGTCAGTGCCGAAAGCCCGTTGCTGTGTTGCTGCCGAGGACAAAAATTATATAATAAAGGAAGAAGTTATTCTAAAGTGAGTGCTGGCATCTCTTTTCTAAAGTAGCCTACTTTCGTTCTCTGAGCCGTGCATCCATGACATTAGTTAGTTATTGTTCAATGAAGTGAGTCCCAGGGCTCACTGGTGGTCATTGGAATGAGTCTAGTAATAATAATAATTATAATAATGGGTAATAATAATAATAACAATAAGAAGAAGAAGAATAAATACAAATGATATTAATGTAATAATTTTGGAGCCCCTGTGGCCTTGTTGTATTTAGGATAGCCATTATGTCGCTCACATAGCCTGCATTCATGGGTTTATTCATTTATTTATGGACATACAAGGTTTCCACCTGATATTATTTAGCTTAATAGTTCTGTATCCATACGTCAGTCATTTTAAGAAGATTTCATTCCTTTTGGCTTCTATGAATTTTCCAGTCCAGAGGTGCACATGTCCTGGCAGAGATTTCTCCCACAGAGCATAGTTCATACTGCGGAAGGCGAAGTGATGGAACTAACGAGGAGATGAGTCGGGTTTTTGCGCATGATATGATTGCAAGTGGCACTATTTTTTTCTCCCTTCTCCCCCCCCGCCCCCCCTCCCTCCCTCCCTCTCTCTCTCCCTCTCATTCTCTCTCTCTCTCTCTAGGTCTGGCTGTATTTAGTCCTTTGTATTAATCTATGTCCGACATGTGGCTGATTCTGTTTGATTGGCAGTGTCAACGTGTCATACTGCTCTGTCAAAATTACTTGTTTGATTACCTCTTCTCACATGTATTACTGTTTACAATCGGTTCCTTCTGAAGGCAGAACAAGGAACTGCAGGCACGAAAGTCAGGAGTAACGTGCCCAGGCAGTATTTGTAAAGTTATTAATATATTCGGAGGAGTGCCGTTTCACTACTCCAGACAAAGTATGCTATTATTACAGTAATGTTACTTGTAACGCGTTACACCCCAACTCTGCCTGTAAGTGGTACCTTGGAGGTGAGTCTGATACAGAAGGTTAAGCAGGACCCGAATTAGTTTGTTTTTTGCTTCACAAACGATGAGCCTACCTTGTTTGTCCTATGCAGCGCAGATAACTGTGTCTGCATCTCCTTTCGCTGCCCTTCCATGTCATCGAGGTCACGGAGGAACTTCTCCGCAAACTCGTTTACTTCTTCTCCAAGTGTTGGAAGCAACTTGTTGTTGTCCTGACTGCTATACTAAAAAGAGAAACAAGATATGAACATAATTATGTTTATATTTCACTATGATTCATGTTTGTGGCCAATGTGGAGTCAACTGGACTATGATATCTGATCACCGCACACAGACGTTTATCATTGGTAATTACAAATGGAATCATAACGTGTTGCTTTATACTACTTACGATAAGAAGGGACAGCTCCTCACGCAGAGCTTCACCTTCAGGTGAGCCTGCTGGTGGAAGTTTGGTTGGGGACTGGGATTCTGCCATATTTAATCTTCTTTTGTCTTCTCCTGTCTTCCTTCTAGCGATTGTTGGATTCTGATTGAATGGGTTGGTGGGCGGGTGCTCAGGCTATCTGGGAAATGGGTGGAGTTATTTTGCAGCTGATTTCTCATTGGACTTGCAATACGGAAGTAGGTAATTCATCTTCAAATGGTTTCATTTGGCGCGATTTTTGGTGACTGTGCGCGCTTTTCGTCTTGTATTTTCATTGGTTAAAAATGTAATTGAAGTATTTTGGTCATCAGTATGCAGTGACACTCAAACTGAGGTCCGCGGCCAGAAATTAAAGCTCTATTCAACTTGCCAGGTTGTTGTGTGTTATGTGTAATATATAAGATATTGCATCCTTGAGAGCAAAGGCCTAAGTGAAAACGTTTTTCTTTTTCACAGCATGACACCTTATGGTTTTAATAATAATTTTAAAATACATTAATTGAAGCCTGTTTTGCATAACAGTATAATATGCTTAAACATTGATGTTAAATGACATAATTCCATTCATGGGAAATCACTTGTGAAAGAAATATGTATCATAACACTTAAAGCCATACTGTTACAATAGTCTGTACATAAGTATACATGCTTTAATCTAGAAATATAATTTCCATGAGGCTAATTTCTGATTTCAAAATGTATATGAATGCATCAGAATAACATTTCCCTAGATTGTGTTAATGAGTTACCTCTTATATTTCATAGCATCATTGATAAGAATCAACGTCAAATCATAATAGTTATTTTCATTGTTAAACTTTTAGTTTAACAATTTTGCAAACAGTTTTGGACACACAAGGTTTCCAACAACCAATGATGATATGCTGTAAATGTAAAGTGCTGGGAGTGAAAATTATAATGTAGGGGTGCCTTGGATTAAAACAATATGTATGAGGATGAGGTGCCCTGAGACAAAAAAGAATTGGGAACCCCTGGTCTATACAACATTTGTAAATCCCCAGAAAAAACAAATAGATAAAAGTTCAGAATTATAAGTTTAAAGCCCTAGGGTGTTTAACTGTACTTGTATTCTACTACATTTTTTAATGTACTAACCATACTTGTCCTGTTCTCCATTTTTGTCTAATCAAATATTTAGACTAACATTATCTATAAACTGTAAAAACAAGTGGCATTTTGAAAGAAAGACATGTTTGGATGTTGACATTTTATTTTATTATAGATATTTTTTCAGTTCTTCAATTATGCCACCAATGAAAATGTCGTTCCCCTGGTCAGAAAAATGGACACCGTCCTTGCTAAAAAGGCGGTCTTCTCTGTGACTCAGATCATTATGTGGGATGATTCCACCGTTGATGTGATGCATGTAAGCGGATATTTCCGCATTTATCCAGATTCTTGCCCGGTTGATTTTGCCAGGTTGTCTGGCATACCTCCATTTCTGCCTTGGGCAGATGGAGGAGAAGAGCAGCTTTGTGTGTGGACACTTGTCCTTCAGCCACGCCAGGTCCTTCTTCATGCGTTGCAGCAGGATGAATCTTGGGGTCTTTCCTAGGTCATTTCCTCCTGCATGGAGGACCATTATGTCTGGTGCGCGTCTGGTGGCCAGTTCCGTGGTCAGCTTTGGGATGACTTGATCCCAAGTCATCCCACCCTTCCCAAACCATGAGACATTGGCCTGGAGTCCCAGATCTGGGCCAAGAGTGTGGCGAGCTCTGGGTTGTGCCCGGGCAATCAAACTCGATCCGATCACCCATACTGATGTACCTGTTAAATCAGAGAAGGTAGACATTTGCTGTTTGATACATACATGAATCATTTACATTAGTTCTTGAAATCCTAATTTGATTAGATAAATACTATCTTATTTGTTCAGAGTAGTTTTACATATTATGGACCTTTGTTCGATCAGATTGTTGGTTTGGTATTTGAATCATTTATACCTAAAGAAACTACACAACTTACATGTTTCTGGGTGTCGAGAGACAGCTTGAGTCGCTGCATGTGGTGTTTCTCCCACGTTGGTATCTGTGACAAATAAAATAGAATTTGTTTAATCTGTGCATTCTTAAGTAGATTGACAGATCTAATGTTGGCCCTGAAAGCAAGTTTTAATACAGGCCTATACATATTACCCTTCTTTGCCTAAAGTCATTAGGTAGTGTAAAACCGTTTGTACTGGGACTTTACAATGATTACCCACTGATGACTATAGTTAATTTGTATTGGCATATTGAACTGAACCTGTCAAATGTAACGTGTTATTCAAAGTTATATTTTTAGTAATCTACTGTCGTTGTAGAAATAGTTCAAAAGAATATTAAGGAGCAATATGGGTGATAGGCCTATTAGGATCTTGCAGATTGAGGAAATTAAGGATAAAAAGGCAGAAAACAAGCTGAGGAATGTCTTTAATAGACGAGTGTGAATAAACTGGTATAGAGGTCAAATGTGTGAATTGTGGTTAATTAAAATTGGAATAGATAAATATTATCCTATTTGTCCTGAGTAGTTTTACATATTATGGCTCTTGTTTGATCAGATTTTTGTTTTGGTATTTGAATGATTTATATCTAAAGAAACTTCACAACTTACATGTGTCTGGGTCCCCAGAGACATCTTCAGTGGCGGCTGGTGTGTCTCCCATGTTGGTATCTGTGACAAATAAAATGAATTTGTTTAATCTGTGCATTCTTAAGTACATTGACAGTTCTAATGTTGGCCCCGTATTTATAGTAATCTACTGTCGTTGTAGAAATAGTTCAAAAGAATATTAAGGAACAATAGGGGTGATATCCTTGAAGATTGAGGAAATTAAGGTAGGCCTAAGGAAGAAAACAAGCTGGGGAATGTCTTTAAAAGACGAGTGTGATCAAACTGTTATAGGGGTCAAATGTGTGAATTCTGGTTAATTAAATATGCATCTAGAGACATTTAAGCTATGTCATTTATCTATTTCAATTGAAATTCAAAGGGCTTCATCGGAATGCGAAAGTAGCCTACACGTCAACATTGTCAAAACAAACATCTAATACTAGTCCATTCTATTACGTTGCAAGTAGACTAAATGTCGAGTATTTGTGGGGTATAAATCTATGCAGAATAAAGAACCAAGTCTCCTTACATTATACAAGAAACACGTCCTGTCGGGTGCTATGTTGGAGTCTGTGGTCTTTGTTGTAGCAGTTCCTTCGTCAAAGTTTGCGACTGTGCTGTTGCTGTTGCTTGAGTGAATGAACTGTATCTGCATTTCTAACCGTTAAAATAGGCGTGTCTCTCTTTTTCCTTTTTTTCCCCTTAAAATTTGGCGCAAGATGTAATGTAGGTCAAAGTATTTGAAAGCCATTGGCTTAAATTCAACGATGATGTCATTAATTATGCGGGTTTTACTTTTTTTTTTTTTTTTTTTCCAGGTTTGTTGCCTAGCATCGCAGCGGAAGTGGTTTCCTGGTGGCTGGTGCCACTTAATTTCCCCCATTCATCTTCACTTTAGACTTTTACAAAAATATTTATAAAAATATGTTCAGCTTCGAACCAAGCCATCCAGGATAGCTATACAAAGGGTACTTATTAAATGTATATCAAATAATGTAATAATAAATTATGTTTTCACAAAGGTTGTATGGTCATGAATGATTCACTGCAGTCCTGTATGGTTTGGTACGATCAGGCTCAACTTTATTGTTACGAATATTTTTGTAATAGTCTCTAGGAGAATTTATTCACAGTTGCCATGGAAATTCGCCATTCTAGGATGTTTTGAAGGAAAGCAATTTGAGTAGGCCAGCTGTGTTCTGACTACGTTAACGATAGTAATATTTTCTTTTACTCAGGACTGATTTTTTTTTACAATCTTAATATTTTCTCCAATACGGTGTTTTAACGTTTTACAAGTATATTGTAATGTTTTGTCATTCTGTGACATTCTGCACCTTCTTTTTCACCTCCTGGGAATTAACACCATGTATTGTTCCTGGTAATAGGCCTATCTCAAGTTATAATAGAGTAAATGTGGAAACAAGTTGAAGCCATGCATTTTTCTATAGACTCATTGTATCATAGTTAGGCCTATTCCTATCTCCTCTCGCACATAACTATTGCTTAATGGTGTCAATTCGCTGTTAGGTCCATGTTCATTAGCTGCAATCATTTCAATGTTAGAAACCAGTCCTAATCCTCGACTAGGTCGCTATATTGTAATAACTCTAATTCACCATTTGATAACACAAGAAATTAACATACTATTAGACCATTTACATGTAGCCTATAGAGTTTATCTTGACATTATCATTTTTCACAAAGGTAGTCGTTTTATACATGCATACTCTATATTCGTTTATGGTAAGGCAAATAGAAACAAATTCTCACATTTTGCATTTCAAGAACGTTATGTGCCCCATTGATAAACTCGTGGATGGTAGACTGCCCAGAACACTTAAAGCCATAGTGTTGGGTACAGTACTTAAATGCTACAGTTGCTTGTACTGTATAGATTATCAATGCTGCTGCAATATAGGTTAGTAATATCGTTGCCATTAGGCCAATTTTTCGCTATCAAAAGGAAAATGTACGTTGTGTTAATGACCATTAAGGTAACTTATTATTCATTGCAACCATTTCTAACCCTGAGGAATTATACATTCGGTTCAGTAGGCAATAGAGGTTATAAGGCATAAATATATAGACTACAGTGTTGATACTGACAAATATAACATTATTGAAGACGTAACATTTAACCATCTATGCTTCATGTGAGATTTAGGGTTTTGGCCATTATGAGCTGGACAAAGACTTTGATTTGCAAACATTTTATTATATTTTATTATATTAATTCTGCCAGTTCTTTGTCTTCCATCTCCATCTCCTCCACATCTTTCTCCATCTCCTCCCCATCATTCTCTTTCTCCTGGGCGATTGGCAACCCTGTTGGGCAGCTGGGTCCTGCCTCCTCGACTGTGTGACTGTCCATGTCTTCGCAGAATGCTGTTAGAGGATAAAAGAGTAATGAATAATCTCACTCAAAGTAAGAGTACTGTTACTTTTTTAGTAAAGGAGTAAAGTACCTGTCCAGGAAATTACTCATGAGTAGTGCTGCTGCAGCCACACCCAAATATCTGAGTGGAATCTGCATTTTGACAATGCATTTCAATGAAAATAGAGTGGATTTTGCAGAAATCCTTTATTGGCATGAAAACGCCCCCGTCTCATTGAAATGCATTGGCAGAACGCAGATTGCTCTCATAGGTATTTTGGTATCGTAAAGAGTAAAAATAGCCTATTTATTAATTACTGAGTAAGCCTATTTAAAAACTACTGTTTTTTTGTTATATTACTGTTACTCAAGCTGTCTCAATGTAATGTCATTAATCAGGAGAAGATGAACACTATTCAGAAATCCCTTTTTTGCAAACTGTGTATAAACATTAGACACATATCAGGTATTGCAAATGTTGGAAGCAAAGGACTTAAAATGATAATGAAATATAATATATAACATTGAAAGTAATAATTTGCTAGCTTTTGTTTTTGCTAGCATTGTCAGGAATTTAGACTATCCAATGATTCATTGTGAGATTCAGATTCATCCATTTTCTCCCAGTCAAAATATTCTTATTCAAAGTCCAAATAAAAGGTAACGAGTACAAGTAATACTTTAAATTCAAAGGTAAGAGTAAGAATAAACCATTTAAAAGTATTTTAAAAGTACTGATCTTCAAAAAAGACTTCTCTTGAGTAAATATTGCTTTAACTCTTTAACCTTAATTGATTTGCGTTTATGAAACGATATGGAATCTATTAAAAAAAGTTGTGGGGGTCCCTGCTTCATCTCTTGCTCAACTAAGGGGTCCTTGGCCTGAAAACGTTGAAGACCCCTGTGCTATACATTAAACAGCAACAGATGTAAGATATCAAAGGAATTCTAAAGGCTCTAACAGTTAAGGGTGAAGAGCTGAGCTATCACTTCATTGCAGTGTACTTTTAAACTACTTTACTATGGTAGAAGTCGGCCCGGAGTCTTACTTTCATCCAAATATGATGAACAATTAGGACAGCTTGTCCTGGGTTTGGGCGGGTGTTTCTCTAGGAACCATATGTGCTTCTTAATGGCGGCATTGGTTGTGGCCATCTCCTTCGCCTGGTCAGCCAGTCGCCTCTTCATTCTCTCCAGGGTAGTGAAGTATCTCATGCTTGCAGTAGCTACTGCAAGCATGTTTTGTGATACTTCAGCGCGTGTGACACATTTGTCATCACCACAGGAGTACTGTTAAAAGAATGATAAAATACACACACACACACACACACACACACACACACACACACACACACACACACACACACACACACAGTCGATAATATTATCAACATGCATTGCAGAGATGGAATAAACTTCGGCATTTGTGTCTTAATGAAGAACAATTTTGGAATTAACGTTGACAGGTTTAATGTTTAAACTTACAACGAGAAGTCGGAGCTTTGCGCTCAATCTTTTCGCTTCCGTAGAGTTTCCTTGGGGTATATTTGCCATTCTGTGATCTTCTCCGGACGCGAGTTGACACGCTTGCTGTCTGGGAAGGAATGAAGGTCAGACTGACTCGCCAAGGTGCATTGTGGTTATAAAGCGAAGGCCGAGGGCGTGTCTGAAAATTGACATCAACATGGCTCTTTGCTGCCACCAAGTGACAATAAAGTCAATTTACAACACATATTTTCCAATGTTAAATGTTTATTTCGTGGCATTGTTCAAGAAATTAGTTGGTATAGGCTATGACTTTCAGTGTTAGGTTGTTCATTGATATTCATTTATATTAATATAACATTATAATACCTTATAATGTTAATGTCTTCTATCTATATTAGTGAATTGTGAATTAAACTTGCATATAGGGTCAGTGTGTATTTTAGTTTTCTGCTGTGTGAAATGGCAGCATTCTGTCAAGCAAAAGTAATATTTTAAATGTGCAATATTTTGTCCATGAATTGAATAAAGCACAGGACTTGCTGGTCTGATTTGTGAGACACAATGTTACATTACAATAGCATAATACACGTGTAACACATTAAATATTGTAGGCCTATTGTGGATAACAGTATCCAATGTCTTGTGTTAATACATTTGTTTATACACTTCCTTGCAAATCCCTAAAATAACAGATAAATACCCAGGGTGTGTGACTGTATTTGTGCTGTAGGCCTACTACAATTTTTATTGTATTGACATACTTGTTCTGTTCTCCATTTTTGTCTAATAAAATACTCAAATACTGGTTATACGTGAGTAAATAAAAACACTGTTTTGAGTAAAACATTACCGTATATCTTCTTTATCTATACACACACACACACACACACACACGTATATTGATAGAATACCTTATAGTGTTAATGTCTCGTATTTGTATTAGTCAATAATGAATTAAACTTGCCTATATATATTGTGTTGTGGAAAACATTAACCTATGTCTTGTGTTAATATATTTGTTTAGCACTTCCCTTGAAATCCTGAAAAACAATAGATAAAACAGTTATTCTAAGTTTAGACACAAGTTTAAAGATGCAGGGTGTATAAATGTACTTGTAATGTACATTTTTATTGTGTTGACTATACATGTAGGCCTACTGTTTTCCTCTGTATCGAATAAATCACTCATTGAAAATAATCAATATCTATAACATGTAAAAACAAGTCAGTTTTTGAAAGAAAGACAAGTTTGGATGTCAACATATTTATTTTACTACAGACTTCCTTGAATTCCCCCAATGAACATGTCATCCCAAGATCTGTGAAATGAACACCGTCATGGCTAAATAAGTGGGCATCTTTGTGACTTATGTCATTGTGTACAATGACTGCACCACTGGCATTTTGATGTATGTGTACATTTTGCATTTATCCAGACCCTTGCCCTGTTAATTTTTCAAGGTTGTATGGCATCTCTCCATTTCAGTCTTGGAATGATGCAGGAGATCAACTTTGAGGACATTTTCTTTCAGACATACCAGCTAGGTACTTCTTCATTTTCTGGAGCAGGATGAAGCGTGGGGCTTTTCCCAGGTTGTTTCATCTTACGTGAAGGTCTAGAATGTCTGGGGCATGTTTGGTGTGTCAGCTCCTTGGTCAGCCTTGGGACGACTTGTTCGTAGATCATCCTCCCATTTCTTGGTAAAATGAGGGGTTTTAAGGGTGGCACTATGTACAGCAAGTTTGTCCCTGATAGTAAACCCATGATCAGAGAGAATTTCATCAGTTTGTCCAAGGCGTTAAAAAATCCAGATTTTACTGTAATTTATGTCAGAAGTTCAGCCACCCATGCCTGGTGAAAGAAAAGAAATGGATCCTGCTGGTGACATCTCACCAAATATTTTATAGTGTTGTGTTAATAACTTTTTATAATATAATTAACTTGTGTGAATAATTTTATTGAGCCTTTGTAGTTAAATTTGACGGCCTGTTAATAAAAATATTTGTACAATCAATGTTGCACCTGCAGTGTTTATACTTGAGTTTAAATTATTTTGGCATGGTTTTTAATACCATATGCTTGCTTGAATTTAAAACCTTACTCATATCAGGGAGTTTACCTTTGAATATTTTGGATAATTGACATTCTGTAACATTGAATCAAAATGCAATATTCTTGTTGCTGAGACCCAATCATAGCTTCTTTAAAATAGGCCCTTAGAGGCACAGACAACCAGAAAGTAAGCTTTACATTTTAGGATCAACCACCCAAAAATAACACCATTAAAGGCCCATTCCCACTGGGCCAGATAACGGATAAAAAAATCTCTTTCTCCAGATACTTTTCTATTCAAAGTGGATGGTAGATACAGATAAAAAAAAATTGCCACAGATAAAAGTATCTGTGGCAAATATCTGTGGTAGATATTTGTTTTATCTGTATCTTCCATCCACTTTGAATGGAAACAATATCTGGAGAAAGAGATTTTTTTTATCTGTTATCTGGCCCAGTGGGAATGGGCCATTAGACCTATGAATAACAGAACACTTGCTGCTTTTCTTTTGATTGAGCTGTAGGAAAACTCAGTGTTTCTCAGTTTTTATTTTAGTTTCTCAGTTTCAGTTTTAGTTTGTTAATGTTCAAGTATAGGTTGACCCACTCTGTAGAAAACTGGGTGAACTTGACTTGGAGATCATCATCGATAACCTTTGGGACTGTGAATTCTGAAAGAGAGGAACAGTATTTACAGTGGTTAAACACTTACAGTAGTGACAAGCTGAGTCCATAGCATGGGCTTATGGGGCTTTTAAGCTGTGACATCATTTTGTAGGCAGAGGAGAACTCTGCCCCCAGAGCATTTTCTGTCCCTCGCTATTTCAACAGATCCGAGACAAAAAATAACGACTAAAGTATATTTCTAACACTTTCCTTTCAACAACAAAGAGAAGAAAAATTTGTAAATAGTACAAATAGTAAAAAGATTCACGGAAACTGGGGGCAGAAATTCTCCTCTGCCTAGAAAATGATGTCATACTTAACAGCCCCGGTCAGCTATGTTTGAAAAGTAATACACATTTTGAGGAGGGAGGGGGGGGGGGGGGGGGTCCTGATAAAAAGACTAAGTACATTACTTGAAGCTAAAGATGAAGTTTACAACACAATCTACACATTAAAATGAATCTAGCATTAATAGGAAAGATCACACAAAAACAAGAATTTTCACAACCATATAATGCTACTATAGTATCATGTCAGCAAGCATCATGGTCAGTATCATGTCATTATGTGGCCATATGAAATCTATGAAAACATTGATGTATAAGACAATTTGATACAGTATACAATGCACGTCCTTGCTTCATCTGTCTCTCCTAAAGGGTCCTTGGCCTGAAAACGCTGACGACACCTGGACAAAAGTGTGTGGGGTTCTTAGTTACCAGAGTAAGGCTCCACTGAGGAATCCTCTTCTATGGCTGCTGTGGATTACCAACATCCATCAGTGGTCTGTGATGAATAGGTTCATCATGTCTTCTTCTTTTCCTCTCAAATCTGTTGAGAAGAGAGCTAACACTTATGTTTCTCATCTACATAATCCAAAAATGAAAAGTTAAAATTGCTCTGCTGTAGCTTAATCCATTGAGATAATTTAAGGAGTGCAAGAAAACCAAGCTCAAATAATGGTAAATGAACATGTAAATTACATAATGGTCTGTTTACCTCTCAAGTTTGGCTTTTCATTTGTTAGGGTCTTTCCTTGAGTGAGGGAAGATTGAAGGCACCAAGTCCATAGATACTGCTCCTATAAAATAAAAACGTTTGCTTTACAGACTGACTGTATGGTTTGTACAAAACATTAAGTAGAACAGTTACATTTGTTTATAACTATAAATATATCCGTGACAGACAATTAAATATAGACCAATGATTAGACTAAAGTATTCTAATCTAACAACATTTCTCACATTTCCGGGGACCCCCAGCCATTCAGCCAAACAATAGTTAGGATCCAAATGGACGTTTATGGGTATGGTACTGTAATTTTGAGAGGGTACAAACGAGGGGACCAAATAGGTTTGGTACCATTTATCCATTCTCATGAGTTAAATTAACATTGATTTTACAATATAGGCTACATTGGGGTCTGAGAGCTAGAAACATCATTAAATGGAGGTCCGATAATGAAAGTCAAATTGGGAGTCCTTGAAATTATAATGGTTGGGATTGTATTCGCAAAAATCTTCTCATAGTTATGGGGGTCCCTGCCTGGCATATCTTTTCAAATGGAGGTCTGTGGGCTAATAAGTGGCAATTTGGGGGTCCTTGACATGAACAAGTTTTAGAACCACTGGCTTAATTCATTTACCTGATATGAAATGGGCACTGCTTAGTCGTGCATTGTTGATGAGATCTTTCCATTTGGTTCTTCAGATGGCTTGCAGCCAAAGCCCTCTGAGTTTCCTATTGAATGCAGTGTTATTCATTGGTATCCGGTAAAAGGCATGATTTTGATTATGACTGTGTCAGTTCTGACAACCAACGTACTGCGCGACACAACTGATATCTCCCAAACACAGTCCAAACATGAGTCTATTGTTGTGAGCTGAGCTGCATGATTGTTGTGAGTCCCTCACTTCCGCACGGTTTACTGCTGCCGGAAACACCGGGGTGGGCGCCTATGGTGCGCACCCAGCAGATATGGGATTTATGGGTCTTTGAAGTGAGCCGGATTTCTGGGATCCGTTCCTTTCAAAAAGCCGTTCAAAAGACTAGCTGATTGTAGTTATACTAGTTACTTTGTAGATTTTGATTATAATTACAAATTCACTTCAACCCTATACATTTCAGCCATAGGCTATATAGGCTACATATCCGCCATTTGAAAATAGCCGATCTACAAGCTCACAATGTGTTGCATTTGAGATGCATTGTGAGCTTGTAGATTTGCTATTTTCAAATCATTTTTCTACATTAACAACTGTAAAATGGGACATTTTGCATAATTTGTATTTTAAGTGTATTTTGATACCAATACTTTACTTTTGCACTTTACTCAAGTACATTTTAATTCCAAACTTCTACTTGTGGCAGAGTATTTCCACGTTGCAGTACCAGTATTGAGTTGACACGTTTACATAAGTAAGGAATGTTTTGTACAGTACTTATTCCACAATTGTTAATTTACTAAATGAACGGCTCCCTACTGTGAACCGGATCCCATCGTTCATTTCAAAGAGGCGTTCAAAAGAATCGATTCGTTCGCGAACGTCCCACCTCCAGCGCGCATCCACACTGTTTTTATACAGATAATTCCTCAAAACAACAATAAACCATGGTTTTAGTATTATAACATAGGAACATTGGTATGTTAAAACACAATGGGTGGCGAGGATTATAGTTGCCATGGAAACCCGTAATTTTAGGTTGTTTGGTAAAGTAATCCAAGTAAATGTAATCCGAGTATGTCATGTTATTTCCACGATATAATTTTCTTTCATAGAATTTAGACAATTGCGTGCCTTATAGCTTTTGTACGGCAGGTAGAGAAGGCCGCGTTTTAAACATGAAGGTGATTTAAAGGTTAGATTATACTATAATTTTGCGAATGTCTGTCTGTCTGTCTGTCTGTCTGTCTGTCTGTCTGTCTGTCTGTCCCAGCGTTTCTCCTCAGTGGCTGGAGCAATTGATCTGAAATCGCATCACCATTAGCATATGATCACACCTGACATATCTGTGAAGCCCGTTTGTCACTTTCACAAATCATATGCTGTATATTAGCATTTTTATGGTGTAACTACTATCTATTCTGCATCTAGCATGAGGCATATCTATTCTGCATCTAGCATGGGGCAACATGGGGTTTAAATAGCTCTGTGTGTGTGTGTGTGTGTGTGTGTGTGTGTGTGTGTGTGTGTGTGTGTGTGTGTGCGTGCGTGCGTGCGTGCGTGTGGGTGGGGGGGGGGGTGTTGGCTGGCCCTCTTTCAGATGTTGTCATGTAGATCGGTACACAGTATCTCTGTAGCCTTTAAACGAAACGGGTATTTCTTACATTGATGCTCCTACATATTATCATGCAAGCACCAAGTTACTTTCCATCCCTCATATACTGTGTGCACAGTGCACACCCCATAACCCACACACTGCACATCATTTCGGAGCTCATATCTTTGAACGGGTTTAACTTAAGGACTAGTATATATAAACTGTAACATCATGACTCTGTACTTTTTTCAATGCAAACTTCTATTAAAGTCTTTAATCAATCAATCATTCAATCAATCATGTATCAAATAAAAATTACCTTATGACCACAAATCCGCGAAATATAAAGATTTTCAAAAACATCCTTTTAGTTTTCCCCATGTTTTATTTTAGGCTTTGTTGATATCAATAAAACCTACATACCTACATTTCAAATTATTAATCCGTCCATCCCACAGACAGACATCATATTTATTCAAGTTTGTGCATCTGTTTGATATAAACGATCATAGTGTATCATAATCACATATTATGTATTAAGCATTAATCAGATGTTTCATTGGTTACAATAGTCTTCTTTTATATTGTCTAATTGTCTGAATAACTCCGAGATGGAAATTATTTAACATGCTGAAGTACACATCTGCATTCAAAAATCAAAATGTTAACCTGTTAATCAAAATGTTCAACCAGATGTTTCCTTACCATTGTGGTCCATTGAACACATTATCCTTCCTGTTCAGTAGCCTAGTTGACCCAGTCCGCTCCACAAGGGAACAGAATGTTATAGATCTCAAAGGACATTCTATAAAGTTTGTTCTGAACTTAGAGTAATTGTCTTATCTGTAATTTGCAAGTTATATAAGCAAATGTATATTAAGAAAAGACACAGGGTTATGTTTCCCCCAATAATGTGTATACTATTTTACTCCTCTGCACCTTTTTTGCACTACCTGCTAATATATTAAACTCTATGTATTTTTCTCGGCAATATCTCACATTATAACACAGTAAAGGTGGTAGTGTCCTAACCTGACATTGCCAGATGGTGGAAGCATTGCGTGTGCAATGCATACGCAATGCTGCAACCATGTGGTGGAGTCATGTTAGTCAATATCCCAATGAAAAATGATTGTTCAGCAGACATTGTGACAGCTAATATTGTGACAGATTTTACATCACCAGACAGGAGTGATGTAATTATGTTGTTTGCTTCACCATCTTCCACAAAGTACAGGGATTGAAGTCCATTCCATCCGGCAGGCAGTGATTGGTCACAAAGAACAATGTCAAATACAAGCTTTGATTGTTGCAAGGATCAAACTGATGTGTGGATAAATAAATTAAACACACATTGTTGATAGTCAATAAATACAGGCAGATAAACAACTTTATTGTGTTATTGCGACCGTAAGGTCGCAGTTTAGTATCAAAACCTCCACCGTCCGTCCGTCCGTCTGTCCGTCGGTCACACGTCACACGTCACACCTTTGCCCTGCTCATATCTCCGCATCAGTATGACATCACACTGCTGACATCAGTATGACATCGGCAGCCATAGTTACACCTGGAATGTTGAATCTCCATATATGGAGATAACCTACGCATCACACATTGTCTGACCTCACCAGCCCATACTTGGGCATGGACGACTTATATCTCCATATACGGAGATGGCCATATATGGAGATATGATGACATCACAGAGTCCACAGCTGATGATGTGGCGTGATGTCATACAATACACAAACAAGCCCTATATAAAGGGGCAATTCTCACCGAAGAAGAGAGCATTCCCCACTAGCTGAGTATCTTAAGATGGTTGGATGTGATGATAAGCTATAAGCTTAGTTGATCCTGGCGATAAGGTCTGAGTCGAGGAATGCTCTCTTCCCTGGTGAGAATTGCCCCTTTATATAGGGCTTGTTTGTGTATTGTATGACATCACGCCACATCATCAGCTGTGGACTCTGTGATATCTCCATATATGGCCATCTCCGTATATGGAGATATAAGTCGTCCATGCCCAAGTATGGGCTGGTGAGGTCAGACTTTGTGTGATGCGTAGGTTATCTCCATATATGGAGATTCAACATTCCAGGTGTAACTATGGCTGCCCATATGACGTGAGAGGTGGACGTTGTGATATTTGTGAGCTTATCTCCAGATTAGGGAGTCTTACTGGTATTAATATAGGGTATGTGTATGGGCTTGTCCATAAGCAGTTACATTTATTCCAAAGTTTAAGTTTAACTGGTTAAGCATAAGTGGTGAAGAACCATTCTGATTGTCGATAGTAAGTACCAAAACATAAGTGTTTTTCTTGTAAATGTTTGAGTACCAATTTTACTACCAGACATTCTTTTCAGGAAAATGCTTTATCGTGTGCAGTAGCTCAGAGTGGAACAGATGTTTCTAGATATCAAAATACATTTTTCTTAAAGCAACTATGTGAGTCTTATTCTTGTGACTTGATATTGTGTGAAGTTGTAAATATTTTGCATAGAGCATAAGTCAGCATGTTTTTGAAATTAAGTACCTTGTTTCTATTTTGTAGATCAGGGGTACATAATTTGCATATAACTCAACATTTATTCAATTCAACTCAAAATATTTCGAAATGTTTGATGGCAACATAAAAATATCTAGACATGGCACATTGACTGACCATTTTCATAAGGTTGCTGAACCTTGTCAATATAGGGATATGCTTTCCCCACACTTGTATTCATTTCTGTCCAATTATGAGATTCAGCACCTTTTATTTTCCTGGGCTGAGAATAGATATAAAATACCCTGTATTGCACTTGGGAACGTTTCACCTTATAATACAAGTGGAGCCAAGGTTGAAACATGTCAAAGAGTTTAGTGGCTGTGTTGAAGCCATACCATTTGTATGCTGTATGATCGATACTGCTCAGCATGTCAGGCACATTATTGAATGGTGTCAAAATGACAATGCAAAACTATTGTTCAGGCTACTTTGTGACAAACTTTATCAGAGAGGTTGGATCCTTGTTGATTGCTTCACCATCTTGCACACAGTACATGGATTGAAGTCCATCCAGCAGGGATCCAGAGAGCATGGATTAGTCAGGACACCATCAATACAAGTTTTGACTCTTGCAAGGATCAAACAGTTATGTGGAACCATGTAAAAAACATTATAACACCAGATTGTAGAGGCAAGAATAATTGGATGTTAACAAACCTTTAAACTGAATGTTCATGGGCTTGTGTATGGAGGTGTATAATGGATTTATTCAAAAGAATCACTTTTTGTTCAAGTGGTGAATAACAATTCTGTTTGTCGATAGTAATTCAAAAACATAAAACACATCTGTATTCATAGTAAATGTCAGACTAAATAGATTACCAAACATATAAATTAACTTTCAAAACAGATTCACCTTTCAAACACATGGTAAAAAGAATAAGAGACACAAACACAGTAGCAGATATAGTTTAAAATGTTTATTAACAAACTGTTATTAATACCGTTACTTTATGCAACACCATAAATATCTGTGCTATTATAATCAATGGTTAGTGGTTATGATTTTACTTTATGCAACACCATAAATATCTGTGCTATTATAGTCAATGGTTAGTGGTTATGATTATATTTAACAATGTTATGGTTCAATTGTAAGATTTGTATGTTATGCTCAAGTTAACAGTTTTACTATTGACAGATATTTTACTATGGTTTATATTGATGTCAGATTGTTATTATTCGTACTATTATTGTCAAAACTAAAGTGGTGGAAAGTCTTACAAAATATGTAAGTGCTTGGCTTTAAACCTCAGCTATACTGGATATGTTCAAAAGTTTTTCTTTTTTATTTTATTTTACTTTTACTCCACTACATCTTATCAAACATTATATTTTACTTTACAAATGTTGATTACTGACATAATACATTAACCACTACATTTACAATTACATTTTGACTATTTGCTATTTACAAATTGTGATTATTAACATAATACATTAACCACTACATTTTAATTACATTTTGACTATTTGCTATTTGAAAATGGCTGATCGACAATACTTTTAACAGTTTTTCTACACATTTATGCAAGCTAAACATTTGTAGTAGTTACCAAAACTGCAAAAAATATATATTTTAACCCTTCATTACCTATTTTAGATTTTCCAGGGTGAAGCGAAAAACCCCTGCCTCCTAATTTCAGAGTGCAGGGGGAAAAATGGTTCACCGACCCCTCAACGGCGATCAAGCAAGCTCCTGAAAAATGTATTTAAATAATAACTAACATTCTGCAACTGATGAACAAATTTAGGTATTGTTTAGTTACTATTTTCTTTTCAAATATTAACACAAAACATTACTTCATTCCTAATTAAATGTTGACTATTTGAAATTAGCTGTTCTACAATCTCAGGAAACATTGCAAAGCTATGTGTTGTGAGCTGGTAGATCTGCCATTTAGCT
Organism: Nannobrachium achirus; assembly: GCF_963921795.1. Lineage (NCBI taxonomy): Eukaryota > Metazoa > Chordata > Actinopteri > Myctophiformes > Myctophidae > Nannobrachium > Nannobrachium achirus. The sequence goes on from NC_137821.1 coordinate 25,395,417, forward strand.
GTTTGCATTTGAAACCTGTGAAGTGTTATATTTTGCATGTATATTTTAGACGTTTGCTATTTTCTGTACATTATGATGCCAATACTTTTGTATGTTTAATCAAATAAATTTGGAATACTGAACATTTACTTGTAGAAGACTATATCTATCTATCTACTTTTAAGGCAAACATTTGAGTACTTTTACCACCACTGTAAATATTTATTTCTAACTTTTGAGTAAATTTAAGATATTGAACTAGTAACTAACATTCTGTTATTGATTAACTAATTTAGTCTAAATAGGTGTTGCAGGCCTAAAAACAAACAGTGGGTTAAGAAATGATCAATATGCACATGCAAATATAAGATGGGTCATGAACAGGCAGTATAAAATCCAAAGTGGCATTTGGTTAGAGATAGTTAGTCCATGTTTTTGTTATCCAATTTAGGGATTAGCTCAATTCTATGTGAGCTTATATAAATTCAGTACCACATGTCCATGAGCCAGAGCAAAAATGTAATTAACAAAGAAATATTATTTTCAAAGAACATTCCTGAAAAGTAGAAAAGGGTTAAAGGCAGAACAATTCAAACATCTGTTAGCACTGTAGAATCACTCAACGGCATCTGAAAAACAGGGAAAAAAGTGTTAGTATTTTGTAAATATGCAGACGGTTCACAATCAACATGAAAGACAGAAATTGAAGAAACAACAAATGAAGAAACAGAAATTACCCCTGTAGAGCAGAAAAGTGTTAAAGACATAAGTGTATAACAAGTCCACAATAAGAAATGTACGCGCAACTCAAACATTTATTGATAAAGCACATGTAACGTTACAATGGTCAAAGTTGTACATTGATTAAACAAACATTACATAATGTAGATTAGTACACAACATTACAATGTCAAAGATGTACATTGATTAAACAAACATTACATAATGTAGATTAGTACACAACATTACAATGTCAAAGATGTACATTGATTAAACAAATATTACATAATGTAGATTAGTACACAACAATCACAGAAAGCAATGGGTTGGTTGGTTATTTGGTTGGTGTTTAGGTGAGTAGGTCAAATCAGATTTGAGTTTTGGGGAATCGATTTCCATTATTTGAGGGCTATGTGTCCCAGTAAGTGCTGCATCTTGTGCAGAAATGTATTACAGGGCTGATTTGACCTATGTGGCGCCACAGCCTGTTATGGCGTGATTATGAACAGAGCTCATTCTTTCTCATTAACATCTGTGACGTCCACTGTTGGGCAGCTTTATGTGTTATCGTTTGATGTCAAGTGTATTTAGTGGAGTGTATTTATATTGTGCACATTTAAAACCAACTCAAAGCGTTTCCATGAAACAAAATTCGCAATGAAGTAACTCTAACCCTAGCTATGAACATTTTACTGACATCAGAGGCCCGACACAATGCTTTTATTGTGAAGCCAAGCGTTCCTGAACTTCGTTACTCCTGGAGGTTTCTGCATCAGGAATATAGCCGATCTGCAAGCCCGCGACGCGTTGAGCTTGTAGAAAAGTAGGTCTGCGTGCTGCCAGTGTTTGCAAGCACGTCCTGCAGTCTATGCACTAGTCATCTTCGGTGGACAATACGCAATACACAGGATTGTGATAGCTGTAGTATGTACGTAGCACTCCAGACTGTAGACATTGCTGTGGTCTTGAGATGTACATGTGATCCAACAGCGTGTTCTTTTCTGTGGTGGCCTCCTTGATGAGTTGTGCATATCCTCTGGACTCTAGAAGCCTTGTTATGGGCCCAGGAAAACCGTTCAGTAGGTCTTCGTTGAAGTCTCCACAGACTACGATGGGCTGGTGATCCATAACTTCCAAGGAGTCCAGAAGCGCCTTCAGGTTCTCCATAAATGGGTTACCATAATGTGGTGGTCTGTACACCGCAGCGATCAGAAGCTTGACAGGGGACTCGATCTTTACTGCCACAAACTCAAGGTTTGTCACATTGTGAAGGTAACGCTTTTCACTAGCCTGGAAATGGTCCCTCACATACACAGCGACGCCACCGCCGTTCTGTTCTGCACGTTCAGGTAGCTTTGCATATGACACGTGTCTGTTGCGGCTGAACATGGTGTAGCCGTCCAATTGCAGACTGTCAGCCACAAAGGAGCCAGTGAGATGAGTTTCTGTCAAGCACAGGACATCTGAAAGTGTCAGCTCGTGGTGTCGTTTGAGGTCCTGAATGTGAGCCGGTAAACTCTGAGTGTTGTGGTGGACAATCGTCAAAGTTTGGGCTTGGGCTGTCGTCTCTCGAAACTTCAACAGCGGCATGACACCGTCCAGAGACGCAGTCTTCATGGATTCCAGGGCAGCTGTGATTTTAGGATCAGCCCAGATTTTCTTCTCATCAAAGTCAATGATGTGCAATCCTTGCAGTGTCGTTGTCCTACTGAGGGCAACGTAGGACATGCCTTCTAAGAAGACCCCTTTCAAGGAAACCACTGCAGATTGTGTAGTCATCCCTTGGACTTTGTGAGCCGTGCAAGCATATGCCAGCTTGATGGGAAATTGCCTGCGAATCACTTTGTGGTTACTCAGGTTTTCCTCCATCCTCTCGACGTACACCTGTGTGGCGCCAGGCGTAGTTCTCCGGTACTTCAGTCCTGCTTCAGGCTTGTCTAGCACCAGCCAAAGCTTGGTTACTGTAGTTCCGTCCCTGTCGACCCGCATGTCAACACCATCAATCTTGCCAAATGTGCCGTTTACAAGGCCATCCTCCACGTCTATGTTCCTGGTGATCATGACAGGGGCGCCTTCTGCAATTTGCAAGTTGTCCTCAAGATCCTTGTACGGTTTACCTTTCTGGGGTTCTGAGCGGCGAGCCATGCGGTGACTAATTTCGTCTCTCTCGTAGTCTTCTGCGGGTATGTCAACGATGTCAGAGTGGAGCCGAGTCAAAGCGACCTTGTTGTGTTTGTCAACCTGATCGTTGGTTGCAAAGATGTGCAAAACATCCTTAGGACAATGTTGACTGTCAGTCAGTCTCTCACCAAGGAGTGCTCTGTCTGCATCGCTCAGTCGTTCTCTCTTGTTCTTGACTCTCAACCTATTCAGAAGTTGTGCATAGGGCACGTCATCCTTCTGTCGCATGATTTCTGTCAACGTGACCATCTCAAAGTGTTCACACAGAAGATCCGGTTTGCCTTCTTCTGACACGCAAAGTGGTTTCCCGCTTGCCGTTGGAGGGAGCTGGTAAAAGTCACCTACTGCAAGTACCGACATGCCACCGAATGGTTTCTTACTGCCTTTGATCTCTTGCAGTCTCCAGTGAACGTAGGTAAACAATTGCTTTGAAACCATCGAGATCTCATCGATGATGATGATTTCCGCATTTCCCAGCTTTGCTCTCACATCATCCAAACTGTTTCCCAGCCCTTTGTAGGGTGGGTTCAGGCTTCTGGGCAACTTTAACAGGGAGTGCAGTGTGTTCCCCCCGATGTTGTACGCTGCAGTTCCTGTGAATGCCGACAGCAGCACCATGGGCATGGATGCGTCTCTGTCTTCATAAAGTCTGGGGAGTCGACGGAGAATCCTTGTTGCCTCATGGAAGATGCACTTTATCAGGTGTGATTTGCCCGTGCCAGCACCTCCAGTGACAAAGAAAAGGAACGGTTCGGGGTTCTGCTCAAGTACGCTCTGTAAGCACCAGTCCCGTACAGAGTGAAACACTGAGGCTTGTGTCTGGTTTAGGTTTCGACACATTGCACGCAGAAAATCTAGGCTCAATTGTGGGGCCACTACACTATGTGCAGGAATTGTACCCACCTCACGAGTGCTGAACTCTGGCGCATTGTCTCGTTCTTCCTCTTCCAGCAGATCCTCGTCTTGTTCGGCAAGACATTCCATGCGATCTAGCTCGTTTTCTGGGGCAATGTTGGCCCACGCGTTTTCAGCGGGGCCATTTTTCCAGAACTCCTCCACGGCCTCTTCCACCGCTTGACTGTACTTTTCGAACCTCTTCCTGTTCTCAGCAACAATCATTTTCGCGGGATAAATCATGCCTGTTCCAGGCAATTCCACGCACGCAGACTCGTAGAATTCCTTGTACGTGGGGAACGCTTCTGTTTTGAGGGTCGATTGATAGCGATGAGGCAGGTAGACTTTAAGCAAGTTGCCATAGAATTTCTCTGGCTCCTTCTGTTCCGAGAATTTTGCATATCTGACAACTGCATCTCTGCCCTCGCGCTTCTTAATGGTTCCCATGTTGTCAGACAACTTCAAGCGACCTTCGCCTTTTGCTTGTTGGCCGTACACAACCCTGTACTTGGACGCAAAGTCTGCCAAACACATGTTGTCAAACTCGGGTGTTTTGGGCCTGGCGTTGTACTTGTCCAGATATCCCTTCATCCACACTTGGTCTGAGTCGTCTGGTTTGTTCCGCAGCGCGCTGAGGGGGAGACTCATCTTCATTGCATTGTCATCTGTCGGGAGGAAGATAACATCACGGGAGCATTTCTTCAACGGCATGCTGCAAGTCCTGGCCACTGCCTCCTGAGCGCTAACCTGCCTGTTTTTCACATAGGTGTGAACAAGTTGGTTCATCGCATCCCTCTCGGTGACCTGCGTCGGATCGATGCCAACCACTACCTGTTTGAGAAGTTCGCCCATCTCATGTTCTGCCTTTGAAATGTAGGAGAGCATGTATGTGATCGCAATATGGTGATCCAGAACAAACTGGATATCCATGTTAGCATTCCAGGCCTTCAGGAAAACTGGGTTGTAGTTGTTCACAAGGCAGTCCTTCACTCCGCGCTTCATGAGGAGGACGCGGTTCTTCCTCATGTCTTCAAGACAGCTGTCGTACTCTTCGCTGGTCATATTGCACTTTGCCAGCAAGTCCGACAGGTCTGTCACTCCTGACGCAGAGTCCATCAGCATGTCGAAAATTGGTTTGAGTTTCTCCATAGCAGCTTGTGCTCTTGCTGTCTGTTTTTTGCCAAGGCCTTCGGCACGCTTTGCCTTTGTTTTGGTTGCGCTTTGGTTTGCGCCTTCATCCATGTCTTTGTTTGCTTCACTTTCGTCTTCTGTGCCACTGTCATTTGCAGTTGGATCAACCGCCTTTGGGTTTAGTATGCACGTTTTGTCCACTGGTGGCTTTGGAAATCCAAACCTGCATGTCTTCCTACCTTTCCTACAGGACTTTGTATGGTTTCGGCTGTGCATCTGAACCTGTAGGACAATTTGGTAAAGCACAGGATCTTCGTCTGGATCAGGCAGCTGGCACGAAATGTAGCGGTCTGCAAACTCGCAGATCTTCTCATCCGAGTCAACGCCAAGGACGGGGGCGCCGTCGATCCACATCAACGCGTGAAAATGTGGGCTTCCCCTGGCTTGGAACTCGATACGATGGAACCAGTCGATGACGCGTCCGAAAGGTAGAGCTTCTGAATGTACCAGTTTTTTGTAAGCGGATTTAACTCGCTTGTCAAACATTCGCATGGTTGTGACTGCGTTGCTTCTGAGAATGTCGCATTTCCCATTCCAGTCCAACTTTTCCCAATCCACAATCTGGCCTTGCTGTGCTTTTATTGCGATGATGACTTCTGGCCATCTGAACTCAGCAGCACTTGCGGTCACAAAGAAGGTTGGTGGTCCTAACTGACGGACCATGGCAAACAAGTCCAACATCGTCTTGTGCCAGTAAGCTGGAGTCCCTCTAATTGGTGACATGAATCGTGTTGCGTCTTTGCTTCTGACCAGTCTCTCGACTTCACGCTTGTCTTTCAACATCTTGTTGGTGATCCTGCGACCATCATTGGTTAAAGGTTTTCCCTTCTTTAACTGAAAGGAGATGCTGTTTTTTGCAATATGTGTCTCTGAGACAAAGTGTGCAAAGAAGCAAAAGCTTTGGTCTCTAGCGAAACGACCGTCAACATTGAAAAGTCTTGCGTTGAAGTAACGGCTCGGGGACAGACGGACCCTTCTCTTCACATCCAACGTGTTTGCTCCAGTTGGAAACAAAGTAGGGAAGGCCTGCGCTTCGAGGTTAGGGACAGTGCTGTAGCTGACAGGCCTGTTGCCTTCGGCGGGGGCAATGCTAAATATGCCATCACCATAGGTCATCATTTCTTGTGCTATGTCATCTGCCTCCAAGCAACTGTCTAGGCCATGTCCAGGTCTCAGCGCATCTTGCTCATCTTCAACACTGGGGGGATCTTGATCCACTGCCTGCGATGCGTCGAGAGCTTCAGCAGAATCCGCTACTTCCATCATTTCAGCCTCATCACAACTGTCCATGACTTCGTCGGCGGGCAGATTTTCAACCTGGCCCTCCACATCGTCGTCATCATCGATTGTGACCGCTGTGTAGCCTGGGTGAGTCACTTTGAGTGTCCTCGCGCCCCGTACAACCTTCCTCATATTAACAATGTGAGACAAATGATGGCCTTTGAACCGCAGACGTCGCTTTAGCTTCATTCGGTACAGTCCGGATGAGCCGAGCCTTCTCGGTAAGGCGTTTATTGTGGTTTGCACCCGTGATGGCACACACACCACAGCACCAAGTACAGCTCCCTGTTTGCCTTTAGGAAGTGTGAGAATCTTGGCAAACGGTATGGCCAAAGCTAAGAGTTGCCTTTCCAGCACATTCAGATCGCTGAGTTCTGGGGGAATGGGTGCTAGCTCTAAATTGTTTGCGACAGCCAAGGCTGGCATTCTTCCAGCCTGTAGGGTGTCGTGACAATTCTTGCATATCCACTCGAGACGCCTTTCTTCGGGTACAGTGCAGGCTTGCGGGCCTCCACATTGATCGTCACACGAATGGACGTATTTGCCTGTCAAGCAGGCATCAACCAGCTTTCGCTTCCGTGTGAACTTGGAACGACGGCAACGGTACACAGATTCCGAGAAAAGTGCCCGATGGCACGTTGTGCACACATAAGTAGGGCCATATTTGATGTCTTCCTGGAAATCTGCTATAGCGATTTCTTCCAGGCTACGCTGTTTCGCAGCTTCAGCCTCCCTAGACGCTTTTTCAGTTTCCGTCTTCTTCTCATCATGTCTCAGTCTGAGCAGGACTTGACATAACGCCTTGTACCTGCGTTTTATTTTATACGCAGCGCGGATGTCACGGCGCAACTTAAAGTATTTGTCCGTTTCGCATTTGTGGGACATGTACAACCTCATATGTTGGGTGTGTTTTGCCCTGAACTCCGGGTCGTCTTGGAACCTCTTGTTGACATATGTCTTGTGCTTCTCTCTGAACACCAGGTCTTCATGGAACCTCTTGTTGACATATGTCTTGTGCTTCTCTCTGAACACCAGGTCTTCATGGAACCTCTTGTTGACATATGTCCTGGTATATGTATTGTGCTTCTCTCTGAACTCCTGGTCTTCACATTTCCGCTTGTTGAAATATGTCTTGCACATCTCTCTGAAAGAAACATCTTCGATATATCTTCTTCGGAAGTATGTGCTCTTTTGTAGTTTTTGCTTAGCCTTGAATGCTACATCGTAACTGCATCTCCTAGCCCTATACTTCTTCATGTATTCATTTTTCCTGGCCCTAAAATCTGTATTAATTTTGCTTTGTTTTGCCTCAGGAGTTTGCTGTGAAGCTTCCTTCCTCTTCTGTTTTCTTCGTCTCTCTTTATTCAATTTGGATGATAGAATGCCTGACTGCAAAGGAGACTTGGAGCTTGAATGTTTAGAGCTCGATGGTCCAGTGTCACTTTCATCCTCGCTATTCAATTTGGATGATACAATGCCTGACTGCAAAGGAGACTTGGAGCTTGAATGTTTAGAGCTCGATGGTCCAGTGTCACTTTCATCCTCGCTAGTCAGATGGGGTGATGGAGAATTTGTCTGTTCAAATGTTACAGGCATGAAATCGAACTGCATTCTGTCAATCGCTATGGAATGCAAGGATTGATTTAGCTCTTCAATCTTAGCAATCAGATCATCCAAGTGAGTGAAAGTCATCATGACACATTTTCCTCCTCTCCATCGAGGCAAAGGTAGGCCATCAGCACTTCTGGCATGGGAGTCAAACAGTCCATATCTTCCAGACCTGTCTCTAAAGACAGCAATGGTGTATGGTGATACTGTCAGCAGTGCATAATTGACATCTACAGACAGGCACTGAAGTCTATTCTGTAGATTCAACCACCAATTGCGTCGGTGAGTTTCTCCGTCATTTCTCATGTAGCCCATCTCTACATTATATTTAGTCACGGAGTACTTCTTGCGTTGTGTTTGAACAGTCAGGGGTATTTCTTCCATACTCAAAAAGTTGGAGTTGAACAGTTTGTCTTTCTTTAGTTTTGTTATGGTCCTTTTGTACAGCCGGTCTCCCTTGTCCAATATCTTATCGAGATCATTACGCTTAATGTCACGACCTTCATGTTGGTGTGCCAAAAATGTCAGGGCCATGCATGTGCACTGCTTATTCCTTGACATATAGGAAAAGGAAAGATCATTCTGGCTTTTGGATGCCCGCACAGATATCACAGAGGGTGCTGGGATGTCACTCTGTTGTACAGGGTCATCGTTGGAAAGGTCCATGGCTTCTACAACAGATATCAGCAAGGGTGCTGGGATGTCGGTCTGTTGTACAAGGTCATCTTTGGAAAGGTCCATGGCTTCCACAACAGATATCACCGAGGGTGCTGGGATGTCGGTCTGTTGTACAGGGTCATTGTTGGAATGGTCCATGGCTTCCGCACTGCTGTGCGGTTCCTCAACTTCACACTGTGCATGTTGTTGAGACGTTTGTGCCAAATTGTCCATGACCGGGCTAAATATTTGTTTCCCTTCATCAACTTCCATGCAGTTGTATTCTGGGGATTTTGAATGTTTGGTGGCCCATCTATTCTTTGCAGCAATAGATCTCTTCTTCCGCTGAGGCATGATGTCGCAATGCAATGTGATATCTAGCTATGAACTTGTTTATGATTTATTCCAAACCTATCCACGCGATTCCACGCGAATGTGCTGTAGAATTATGTATGGGACACTTCCGGAGAACACGTTGCGTCGCAGATGCAACCGTTGTGAGCTTGTAGATGTGGCAGTGGAACTGCCGCACACCTTCTGCGCAATGGGACGTTGGATATATAAACAATATAACTGACTTCACTCTAAACAAATCAACTTACCGTTAAATATGAAGACACTAATGGAGCTCTTCAGATCTGATGAACACTAGTACAAAATAAAGAAATAAATAAACATACCTTGGCTTGCAGTAGTCGCAGACTGGGTAGTCGGTCAGTCAACCACCGCCGTGTCGACGAATAGAGCAGGATAAGTCCGCGCCAGTGCACCCACAGCTGAAAATAATTTTTAAAATACAGTATTTTAGACACATAAGTTAAACTGAAGACACATTATTGCTGCACATCAGGGTTTTCCAATGGCCAAATTATGTGAAGAATACCAAGCCTCAACATTGCACAACCTGTGAACAGATTGGGGCTTGGGGGCAACGTTCCTGCTACTGCAATGACAGATGTGCAGATACTAGTGTTGTTACTTCTTAGTTAGAACAAAATCTGTTGGGTAATACAAGCAAAAATGTTTTGCAGAGATCCGTCTTAGGGATGGCCAACCAGTAACCACCATCAGCTAATGATATATATTTATGGGTCAATTTAGAACCCCTAAAAACTTAGGTGAGGATTTTGCAAGGTATTTTTAGAATCTACGTCAGTCCTAAATGGGTGAAGCAACATACGATATACTGTTATGTTTTTGTAATTGCTCCTTAAACACTGAGAATAGATGGACCTCAAGACAATGTCCATTTGACAACATTAATACAGGGATTGACGCCAACAATTGCCCGACTGCCCAGGGTAGGTAAATAAAATGGTTGGCCAGTTGAAGTTTGCTACCAGGTTGTCCGACCGGGTAGGTGCCCATTTTAAGTAACATAATGTGAGATTGTTTCTTTCGCCTACTTATTCTTATTCTGTATATTTTTAATCTAATAAATCATTAAAACCGCTGTGTTGCAAGCCTTGAGGTTTGAGAAATAATAGTCACCTATTGGCTGTGAGAGTGTTTTACTGTGCATTCCGATTAGACTAGACACTCAGTAGTATATCCGGGAGGAAATGTATGAGCAGACTTAAACATTCGTAATGCGTCATGGATAGACGTGTTGTGAGCTTGTAGATCTGCTATTTTTGAGGCAACACCACACTCAGTAGTATATCCGGGAGGAAATGTATGAGCAGACTTAAACATTCGTAATGCGTCATGGATAGACGTGTTGTGAGCTTGTAGATCTGCTATTTTTGAGGCAACACCGTTTTATGGCTGAACTGAGCATATCATTATGTTGGTTGAAGTAGAGTCCGAGTGAACCTTGTATCTTTCCATAAGCGAGTCAACTCAATATTTTAGTTCATTTAACTTCCTTGCATCCTTTATTCGTTAAAAAGCAGTGTTGTATTGGTGATTGTTTGGGGGTCGTTGTGTTAATGTTTGACACGCATCTCGCTAAAACTGGAGTTAGCAGACCATTATGCACTGAGACTCATTCCAATGTTAACTCATTTAGTGCCACCCCTTTCACCACTAGAGGGCGCCCAGTGGCCAGAGAAAATCCCATAGAGATATGCTGGTATATGCAGAAGCCCTGCAGCCATGACTTGCCTGAACACTTTCCTTTGTGCATGACTGCATGTACAGGAAGAGGATGAAGTTAGCTTGAAGTTAGCTATTGGCTACCAAGCATTTTAGAAGCCTTATTTTCGTCAACTTAGCCATGATTAAACCTTGCACACCTCATGCATGGGAAAAAAACAGAGAAGAATGAGCTCTGAAAAATCCAATGCAATCCAGAGTGGATTTGTGCAGTTTGTTCACAGCTTTCAAACAAAAAAATCCGATTGGAAATCTGTTCAGGCATTCTTGAGATAATCGCCCTTATGTTTTACATGTAATGTAAACAAAAATGGCTGCCCTGTATGTTAGATGGGGTTGTATGGGGGTGGAACATGCAAAATCGTGATTGAAATCATGTTCACCAGATTTGATGGGGTCCAAAAAAAAAAAAAAAAATTCAAAAAAAATGTTTTCAAAAAAAAAAAAAAAATTTTTTTTTTTTTTTTTTTTTATATCCCGAACTTGTTCGGGATAGGCACCCTGTGATACGATCATATATCCCGAACTAATTCGGGATAGGCACTCAATGAGTTAATGCAGGCTGGTGTGAAGTGACTCGACCCCAATACAACTACAGGCTAAGATGCGTTATGACCAGTAAGACTCCCTAATCGGGAGATAAGCAAATAGGGCAAAAATGTGTTTTTCCCAAATCTTCTTGATCCATGTTGATGACATGAGTGTAGACATGCTGTGTAGTGATATTCGTGATTTTAGGGCAAAAACTGTAGGAGCAGTGTCCAAAAATGTGTTTGAAAAATCGGTCTGAAGGTGGCGCTAGAATAGGGCCATGTGAGAAATGAGGGATGGGGTCTCCGCGTTGCCTTGGCGGACGAATAGGTACCGGCCCTGGCTCTCCCGGACGCTCCTAGCCCGAGTTACGGTATTTTATGTGCGCTGCAGTGGCAGGGGGTCCTCCACTGGGGGCGCCACCACTTTTGCATCCGTTCTGGAGCAGCAGGAGTCGGTGGTCCCCGGGAATTCCCCGTGAGCAGCCCCGTTGGGGTGGTCATTTGGTCATTTTTGCACATTTGGTAATTTTTTACATCTGGGGGTCCCCCAGGGACCTGGGGGTCCCTGGGGCTCCGGGGGTCCTTGGAGGTTGTAGTTTGGCAGTCAAGGAGTGTGTGTGCAAAATGTGGCATGGATGGGGGCAACGGTTGTGGAGATATGAGCAGGGCAAAAGTGTGACGGACTGACTGACGGACAGACAGCCCGTGGAGGTTTTGGTAGTAAATGCGACCTACGGTCGCAATTACATGTTATAATGTAAAGGCTTCATCAGATTATCTCTAAACATGTGGCATAGCTTGCGACCATATAATGCTGAATGCTTGTACATTTATTGGATAAGCATATTAAAGACAAAGTTGAATTGTGAAGCATGACATCACCGCAAGAGCTTCTGTCCAGAATGTCCTTCTAAACTGTGGATGTAAAACTGTTGTAAAACCCGCGGCTGCTACCCTGGACCCAATCTAAGTTGTTAAACTACAGTAATAAACCCAGCAATAGTAAGTAAAGTACTTACACACTGTTGTGACTGACTGACTGACTGACTGACTGACTGACTGATGACACACACAACACACACACACACACACACACACACACACACACACACACACACACACACACACACACACACACCTCAGTGTGAAGGAATGGTGCCCTCTGCTGGACAAAATATGTCATTGCCACTTCCATTCACCAGTCCACAGAAGCCAGGTTTTTATTTATTTATTTTTATATTGGCGGGAAATTTCACCGATACCGATATAAACCGATATGCCCAAATAAGGCCATATCGGTCGCTCACTAATTCATACTGCAGGTCAAATGTCGGAAATAACAGATCTACAAGCTCAAAAAGCATTGCATTAGCCCAGAATTGTCAGACAACATTTCCATGATAAATTAAAGGGAAACCATGCTCTACATAGTAAAACACAGGCCACATGTACAAAATAGCAGATCTACAAGCTCAAAAAGCATTGCATTAGCCCATAGTTGTCAGCCAACCTTTCCATGGTAAATTATACGCCCATACAGTATATAGGCATATATGGAGATCAGGTTATAAACAGAGCATATGGGACTAATCGACATCAAAATCAGCAGTGGCCAATAGATATGGACATGCCAAAAGATGGATGGGTACAACAGGTAATTTAACAAAGCCCCTGACATTATGACTCAGACATATGGGTTGGATCGGCTGTGAGACGTGTGAAACAAACCTCTAGTACATGAAGTTAGTCCTCTGCATCTACATATCCTAGCTGGCGGATTGCACTCTGGGAGCAGTTCAAGTTGGCCAACCGGTAACCACTATCAGCTTATGGTGATATACATGTATGATTCAATTTAGATCCCCTGAAAACTCAAGTCGGGATTTACAAGGCGATTTTAGAATCAACCTTAAGCCTAAATGGGTGAAGTGACATAGAATATACTGTATGTATTGGTAATGGCTGCTTAAACATTGACACCGAAATGGACCACGAGACAATTTCCATTTGCCACATTTACATAGTTACTGTACATCTGAAATTGGTTATTTTGAACCAGAATATTCTGGGCCATGGCTTTTGGCCTGGCAGAGACAACCATTTGCTAGTGTGTGTGTGTGTGTGTGTGTGTGTGTGTGTGTGTGTGTGTGTGTGTGTGTGTGTGTGTGTGTGTACAGTAATAGTGCAACTCATAATAATTCAAGAATCAATGATTTACCATTTCATTATAAAGTCCATTATAAAGTCTGTTTGAATGCAATGCTGACTTATGACAGCAGCCAGTTGTTGTCTACATACAAGCTCAATTCATACTACAGGTCACATGTCCAAAATAGCAGATCTACAAGCTCAAAAAGCGTTCCATTAGGCCAGAGTTGTCAGCCAACTTTTCCATGGTAAATTAAAGGGAAACCATGTTCTACATCTGTGCTACTCAACCCGCAGGCCGCATGTGTCCCTTTCCGCATACTACAGGTCACATGTCCAAAATAGCAGATCTACAAGCTCAAAAAGCGTTCCATTAGGCCGGAGTTGTCAGCCAACTTTTCCATGGTAAATCTTCTACATCTGTGCTACTCAACCCGCGGGCCGCATGCGTCCCTTTCCGCATGTCTGTGCGGCCCGTCATGATCATCAAAATATGATTTTTCTAAGCCTGTCAAAGTTAAGGCGCGATTAATGCGGTGATGTTTGAGCCTCGGTGCACTCTGTAGGTTAAGGATACAAATCAGGAAGTGAATGCAGTCAATGCACAAAGCACAGCAGTGACAGCAGGGCGAGATGCGGCTACACTTGACTAGAGCTAAGCTAAACACGACAGTCAGACAGACAAATCTGCAGAGATTTTGCAGCAGACAACCACAGTCGGGCTCACTGGAGACTGGACGCATCGTGCGATAATGAACGGTCGCGTCCGTCATGTTTCAGGCTAATGAAGACGTAGCCCTTGTCTGTGCTTGTCTCTGCCTCCATGGCTCCGCCGTTATTGAAAAAATAAAGTCTACAGATTGCAGCAGCCAGGGAACTATGTTTATTGTACCACAATCTCCTACAACAAGGTGTTGTGTTTTACAAAGCTCAAAGCATCAAACTGTTTACAAGTGTACAGTACAACAGAGGCTGACTTGAGTTATTTTTCCATACAACTCTCTTCACTCAAAATAGCCGATCCACAAGTTATTTTTCCATACAACTACTCTCTTCATCAAAAATAGCCGATCTACAAGCTCACAACACAGACAATAGTACCATTACTGACATTGCTGAATATAAAAATGTTTTATATTGCTAATAAGCAAAGTAAAAGGGAATCTTTTGGAAACTTTATGGGTTTGTAACTCAGTAAATAAATGGAACCAAATGGACCTGTTCCATTTGTACTCTAGTATATTACCATTTAACATAAATTGGGGTCCCAGTGATATAAATATAATTAAATGGGTGTCTGTAGCCTAGTGTATTTAGAAATCATGGCTCACATTAGCCAAATTGCAAAATAAATATAAGATAAGGCTAACATTTTGAAAATAGCCGATCTACAAGCTCACAGCGCGCAAACAAATTTTATTGAGGACTCAAACCTTTTCTGGGACCCATTTGAATGACCACCTGTGGGTCCCGGGACCCATTACATTGAAAACCTAGTAACATCACTGGACCCTCCAGAAAAACTTGATTCTGTGATCACAGAGACTTGGGTGTCAAACAACGACCTCTAGATTAAATGTGCATCTCTGCATCTGCACATCCTAGCTAACGGAGTGCACTTAATAGTTTGGGATTGTGTATGTTGTTCAGCAACCCCTCAACACCTAAGACCACAGGCAGGGTATAAACTGGGGACCTAAAACTCACATCTATATAATGCTTTTAAAATTGAACTAATAATTGTGATGGAAGGTCGCAGTATGACCATGAGAATTGTTGCACCTTGTGTCAGTCAGTCAGTACGTTTTTTTTTTTCACAATCTATGGTTCTATGGGTTTGTGTGTGGTTCTATGTGTTTGTTGCTCTGACATCACGCTCTGGCTTGATATCCCTTTTATGCCCATATAGTTGACAATGTGCTGTCATGCCCATATATGGGCATTCACACTTGCAATTAGACCACTTGTTAGACCAGCTGTCCACAAACACATGGATGGAGATGGTGAAAACATATTCTGGGCCATGGCTTTTGGCCTGGCGGAGCCAACCATTTGCTCAAATGTCTGCTTGAACAGTAAGTAGGCTAATGCAGATGTATTTGCCAGCGGTACAAATTCAAAATAAGTCCGGAATCAACCATTTACTTTCAAAATGTGTTTGTAATCGACTGCCTGAACAGTAATGCTTTGTCTGCTTGAATATTTACATTTACAAGCTCGATTCATGTGCGATTTGCATGTCCAAAATGGCAGATCTACAACCTCAAAAAGTGCCGCATTAGCCCAGAGTTGTCAGCCAATAAAATAGCCGATCTACAAGCGTATAACGCCTCGCGCTGCGAGGCTTTGTAAGCTTGTAGATCGGCTATTTTTGGCTAATGTTGTACTTGAATAGGGATGCTAGGGGGTTCAAGTGGTTAACGCAAAACACATGATCCTATCACACAAAGATTTGGTGGCCCCCTGTAGTAACTCTGAGGACCCCTAGGGGTCCCAGGCCTCCTGTTGAAGACTCCTGCTCTAGTACATGAAATCAGTTCTCTGCTTTACGGTTAATAGTGTGGGGGTCAGCAGCAATGACTGCCTGTCTACAATTCTTGCTGCCTAAGCTGAGCATTTTTTTATTAAGAACAACTTAATGACTCGCTGTCGAAAAAAGAAAACCAAGGCAAATAGGCAGATCTGCAAGCTCACAACAAGGCTTTCAAATTTCCATCTGCTTTAACCCCATGACAGTATGACAGCGCTAGTACAGGGTCTTCAACGTTTTGAGGCTTTGTAAGCTTGTAGATCGGCTATTTTTGGCTAATGTTGTACTTGAATAGGGATGCTAGGGGGTTCAAGTGGTTAACGCAAAACACATGATCCTATCACACAAAGATTTGGTGGCCCCCTGTAGTAACTCTGAGGACCCCTAGGGGTCCCAGGCCTCCTGTTGAAGACTCCTGCTCTAGTACATGAAATCAGTTCTCTGCTTTACGGTTAATAGTGTGGGGGTCAGCAGCAATGACTGCCTGTCTACAATTCTTGCTGCCTAAGCTGAGCATTTTTTTATTAAGAACAACTTAATGACTCGCTGTCGAAAAAAGAAAACCAAGGCAAATAGGCAGATCTGCAAGCTCACAACAAGGCTTTCAAATTTCCATCTGCTTTAACCCCATGACAGTATGACAGCGCTAGTACAGGGTCTTCAACGTTTTCAGGCCAGGGACCCCTTAGCTGAGAGAGAGATGAAGCAAGTACCACAACTACATATTGTATAAAATTGTGTTGCAGAATAAAACTGTTCACAGATTTCTTAGACAGCTCAGACTTGTTTGACAGCACTGTCATCCTATTGTATATTTTCAGGCATTTAACCACTTGAACCGTCAAATACTTTAATCTGCTCTTTTTTCCCACTACAAACCTTGCCAAAAATAGCCGATCTACAAGCGTATAACGCCTCACGCTGCGAGGCTTTGTAAGCTTGTAGATCGGCTATTTTTGGCTAATGTTGTACTTGAATAGGGATGCTAGGGGGTTCAAGTGGTTAACGCAAAACACATGATCCTATCACACAAAGATTTGGTGGCCCCCTGTAGTAACTCTGAGGACCCCCTAGGGGTCCCAGGCCTCCTGTTGAAGACTCCTGCTCTAGTACATGAAATCAGTTCTCTGCTTTACGGTTAATAGTGTGGGGGTCAGCAGCAATGACTGCCTGTCTACAATTCTTGCTGCCTAAGCTGAGCATTTTTTTATTAAGAACAACTTAATGACTCGCTGTCGAAAAAAGAAATACGTCTATGTTCAGTTTTGTGTCTGTCTAACTGTTGTTCTAACAACAGCCGTTTCTCATTCTAGTGTTGTATTGAACATAAGACTATACTCAATACTCACTCTTGTGCCTCAATAGATGGACCCCAAGATAATTTCCATTTGCCATATGACATAGTTAAGATTTGAAATGGTCAAGTTTGAACATGTGTGAAATTGGTTATTTTATCATACCTTGCAGAAGTCAGGTAACCCTCTGGTCAGGAGTCAACCAATGGAACAGGATCGGTCACCCACAGCTGAAAAATGATTTAGAAAACACTGTATTTTAGACACATCAAATTGAAACCAAAGACACTTTGATGTACATACTAACATACTCTGTTAGTACCATTAACCAAGAGGTTGTTCTTCTGCCTCGTGGGATTGTGCATGTTTGCACAAGATCAGTAGGAGTTATGTCAAAAGAAGTGATATGAAGAAACCAGCCTTCTGGTGGTGCTCTAAGGCGGTGGTTCTCAACCTTTTCAGGCCGTGACCCCCAAAATAATCATAATTAACTGGGGACCCCCCACCCTGACAAGCACTTTGTATATTGTGAAAATAGCCAATCTACATGCTGTGAGCATGTAGATCAGCTATTTTCACAATTTCTGTCTCTAATATTTGACAATTTGGCCAACGTTTAATTTGACATTTTAGGAGTATTAAAAAGTCATTAAATTGTCACTTTAGAAATGTGCAGATACCCTCTATTCCCTTAAACTTTGGTTTGTTTACTGTTGAGTGAGAAAACAATGCTGCACATTCAGTTAATCAGCTAGAGACCCCCCAAAATAATTTGGGGATCCCCCTGGGGGTCCCGGCACACAGGTTGAGAACCACGGGCCTATGTGAAACATTTGGGGCAGTGGGAAACAGTCATGTATCATGTTGTGGTTCTGTTATGGCATCTATGGAGTGTGTGCACGGTTTCATGTTGATCGGTACCAGAGATTAGCAGTCCACAGACACATGGATGGACAGGGTGCAAAAAATATTCTCTGCCAGGCCAAACATTTGCTCAAATATTTGATTGTGACAGTCAGTTAAAACAGTAAGCTAATGCAAATGGATTTGCCAGTGGTACAACTGAAAGTCAAAAGAGGTCAATAATTTACAAAATTTGTTTGTAAGGGCCTTTGCACACAGGAGCATAGCATTTTTTTCCGTTAGCCAATGAGTTTTTACCGCAATGCAGATTTATGACAGCAGCCAGTTGTTGTCTACATAAAAGCTCAATTCGTACAGTGGTTCGCATTTTCAAAATAGCAGATCTACAAGCTCAAAATGCCTTGTATGAACCTGGAGTTGTCAGCGCGGCGTTGTGTGCTTGTAGATCGGCTGTTTTCACTAGTTTTGTGCGACAGAGGTTACTGCCTGCAGTAATGATATTGTAGTGATTATGTGGTGAGGAAAACGTTGAGATAATAGCCATTTTGGTTAGAAATGACTGAAAATAACTTTGTACTAAATATTTTAAGTGTCCAAATATTATCAAATGATCTTGCGGCACCCCTGGACTGCCGTTGCGGTGCCCCGTCACCCACTTTGAAAACCCCTGCTCTACACACTAAAATCCACTGTTGTGCATGCTGGGATGCTGACAGAACCCTCGCTAAAAGCCCCCGGACAAAAATCCACTCGTCCTAGACAGTTTGCCCTCCTGGCCCCCAAACTGTGGAATAAACTCCCTGTCGCACTTAGAACTACAGACTCACTCCCTAGCTTCCGCTGTGGACTGAAGACTCACCTCTTCAGACTCCACCTAAATCCCATAGCACTACTGTAACACTCCCCTTCCCTCAATGACCAATGACCATACATGAAGCTAGATAGCATTTATTTTAGGTTTTACAAGTTTTTAATTTAATTAGGTGCGTGGTCTAACTATGTTATTGTTTTTTAGCATGTATTATATTGCTGTATTGTTGTTAATGTACTGACATATTATCTTGTACTTATTATAGTGATGTGTATTACCTGCGTATTGTAAGTCGCTTTGGATTAAAAGGGTCTGCTAAATGCCTAAACTGTAAAGCGTAAACTAAACTGTGCATGCACATTTCTCATGGATGAGTTGATCTGCAGAGACAGGGAGATCGCGGTTACATCTGAACAGTTTGATTTGCATCAGGTTGGTCCAGTTAAACACACCTTGCAGTGTCCGTCTGGGATGGTCCACCCGTCAACAACAGCTGTGTCCAGTAGTCCACCAAAAGAACAGAACACCGGTCACAGCTGAAAATAATTTCAAACATACTGATTGTTAGAAACAAAGTTAAACTATAGATACTTATGTTATTGATTTACATACTGACATTTATTGTTATGCACATGTGTCAGATATGATGACAGAAATGTACAATTAACAAGGTAATGACATACTGTTTATAGAATGCTGAGACAGCCTAGTGCATGATCACAGGCAAACTACCTAGCAAAACCTAGCATCAATCTAAACCAGGGGTCTTCAACGTTGTCAGGCCAAGGACCCCTTAGTTGAGAGAGAGATGAAACAGGGACCCCCACAACCTTATCATAGATTCCATATAGTGTCATTGTTTGACAACACGATTGTCAGTGTATTTTGGATTCATGTCAAGTTGTGTTTACAGATATTTAACCACTTGATCCGTCAATACTTAATAAACTTGACCTTTCTCTCTGCACTTAGCCTGCTCTTTTTCCCCTCTACACCAAACCTCTTTGCTAAAAAATAGCTGATCTACAAGCTCACAACGCCTCGCAGCGCGAGGCATTGTGGAGCTTGTATATCTGCTATTTTTTGGCTAAAGTTCTCAGAATATGGACATTAGGGTTCAAGTGGTTAAGATTCTATCACACAAAGATTTGGAGGACCCCCTGTTGTAACTCTGAGGAACCCCTAGGGGTCCCGGACCCCCTGTTGAAGACCCCTGATCTAAACAATATAATATAGTTTCATACTGGAGTAATGTTTGCATGCTTTAAAAAGGCATTGTGGAGCTTGTATATCTGCTATTTTTGGGTAAAGTTCTCAGAATATGGACATTAGGGTTCAAGTGGTTAAGATTCTATCACACAAAGATTTGGAGGACCCCCTGTAGTAACTCTGAGGAACCCCTAGGGGTCCTGGACCCCCTGTTGAAGACCCCTGATCTAAACCATATAATATAGTTTCATACTGGAGTAATGTTTGCATGCTTTAAAAATAACAAAGCATTATAATATGCATGCCATTTTAAAATGTGTATAATGCATTGTGCTGCAGTGTGCCCTTAGACATTAAGTGGTTAAATGACGCACGCACACACGCACACGCGCACACGCACACACACACACACACACACACACACACACACACACACACAACGTGCATACACAGGGATACGCACGTGGTTTTTGTTTGCATTGTCAAATTATTTTAATTTGAAAATTGAACGGGATGTTCAATGTTTTTGTGAGTTAAGCCAACTAACCAACAATGGTCGTGTTAAGTTACACAGGTTTGTTCTGGGCGGAAACGGTGCTGTCTTTCACAATAAAACACCACCAGCCTTCAGTTAGCTCGTTAGCTCGTAGCCTTCAAATTATAAAAGTAGCCTACTTTTTCAGCCAATTTCAATGGCAAACGCGGGTACTCAGCCCGGGGCAGGACTCAACTTTATAACGAACTAGAAAGCTAACCTAACGTTAGCATCGATCATACGACAACAAAGCCATTTTGCTTTCAACATGGCCGGTAGCTAACGATAGCTTAAACACGACGTCGTAGAAAACAAAGGATCGTGTTACGTAAAGTTAATTACCTGAGTGTTGCGAGGTCCTGCAGGGGGGAAAAAGATGAGATAAAAAGTGTAACAATGTCAAAATAAATCAATGGAATCGCTGGAAAATAGCAGCTACAGCTCTCGAGTAACAACCAGTCACCAGCGTGTCGTAAAGCAGACTGAGGGGGCGTACACAGGCGTGCTATTGGACATGCCCAGGACATGCCCTGACAAGCCCCCTAAAGCCAGAGCTGTAATTGGACAGAACACCAGAAGCCGCTTCCTGGAAAACACACACACACACACACACATGTGCACTGTTTAAAACATGAAAAAGTATTTGTATTTTACTTGTCCAATTTCCAATACTTTTACTTCTAATAACTCCACTACTTCTCGGATCCAAATATTGTACTTTTACTCCACTACAATTATTTGAAAACTTTAGTTACTAGTTACTTTGCTGCATAAAATAAACCATAATATTATAAAACATACATGAACCACTTAAGCCCTATTTGAGCTTGTACTTTTACTTTTGGTACTTTGTACCTTTAATTTTTATGCCAACACTTTCATACTTTTACTCAAGTACATTTTGAATTCTGGACTTTTACTTGTAACGGAGTGCTTCTACATTGCTAAAGTGGGCGGAGTTAAGGCCCGATTTTACTGCGTTGTCATAACCGACAAGATCAATTGATACTTTTACTCAAGTAAAAAGATTTGAGTACGTTTTCAACCATCAACGTTTATCTATCAACAAAAACAACAACAACAAAAACAACAACAACAACAACAACATTAGTATTCACGCAATTTGTGTGCACCCCAAAGAAACTATTAACCACGTTATCGTTTGTAATGACTTGATTTTATAGGTGGGACGTTCGCGAACGAATCGAATCTTTTGAACGGCTCTTTGAAGTGAACGATGGGATCCGGTTGGCGCAATAGGTGGGACGTTCGTGAACGAATCGAATCTTTTGAACGGCTCTTTGAAGTGAACGATGGGATCCGGTTGGCGCAATCGGTGGGACGTTCGCGAACGAATCGAATCTTTTGAACGGCTCTTTGAAGTGAACGATGGGATCCGGTTGGCGCAATCGGTGGGACGTTCGCGAACGAATCGAATCTTTTGAACGGCTCTTTGAAGTGAACGATGGGATCCGGTTGGCGCAATCGGTGGGACGTTCGCGAACGAATCGAATCTTTTGAACGGCTCTTTGAAGTGAACGATGGGATCCGGTTGGCGCAATAGGTGGGACGTTCGCGAACGAATCGAATCTTTTGAACGGCTCTTTGAAGTGAACGATGGATCCGGTTGGCGCAGTAGAGAGCCGTTCATTTGGGGAAGAGACGCCCCCCCCCCCCCCAAATTCAACATCTCCTTGTACTCCACTGAGTAGCCTACTGACTGAGTAGGCCTACAGTGATTGAGTGAGAGAGGAGCCAAATGAGCCAGTCTTTTGAACGTCTGAGCCATAAATCCCACCTCTACTTGATTTGATCTGGAAGGGATTTAATCATAGAGTTATTTAATAGATAGGCTACAACTGAGCCCGTGGACTTCGGGTCTGTGATTGGCTAACCAATAAATAGCCATTGAATTATAAAAAAAAAAAAAAAAAAAAAAGCTTTTTTTATTTATGATTAAACAGACTTTTTATTTTATTTTGTCACTTTCACAAATCGTATGCTGTATATTAGCATTTTTATGGTGTATCTATTCTGCATGTAGCATGAAGGCATATCTATTCTGCATCTAGCATGAGGCCACATTTGTAACCAAAATCTTCGCTGGCCCGGGGGTCCCCAGAAGAAAAAAATCAGATTGAGATGGGGTCTGCGGCCAAACACATATCTTTTTGGGGGTCCTTGACATGACACAGTTGGAACCACTGATTTATAGCATATGTTTTTCAGAAAACTGTGTGTGTGTGTGTGTGTGTGTGTGTATGTGTGTGTTGTGTGTGTGTGTGTGTGTGTGTGTGTGTGTGTGTGTGTGTGTGTGTGTGTGTGTGTGTGTGTGTGTGTGTGTATGCGCGCGGCGCCGCGCGCGCGTGTGTGTGTGCGTGCGTGCGTGTGTGTACTTTCAACACATTTTCATATTGTTTTTATTATATTACAAATTGATGCTTTTTACATTTTGCTGGATTCTCCAACATTTCTTCTGTTATTCTTACATTTCCACATGCAAGCACCACTAATCCCTCACATAGCCTATTGTACACACCACATCACCTATACTCTGCACATAATTTGAAGCACATATCTTTGAACGGGGTAGGACTATTTACATATATTCATGAATTGAATCCATAGGATCACAATGGAAACAAGCCACAGCTGGCTTTTTTGTGTTTTCCTAATAATGTACAGGGGGCACAGTGGTGCAGTCAGTAGCGCTGTCCCTCACAGCTATAAATGGTTCTGGGTTTGATTCCCGCTGTGTTCTCCCTGTGCCCCCTACGGAAGGTACCCTCACAAAAATATGCAGAAATCCTGGTCTCTATAATGCCTGCCCCTGGCCATATGGAGGGGAAAGGAACTTATTGGAATAACGTGTTCCATCCATGCGCTCAGTCCAACTGTTCAAGGGCAATATATGCGCTCCGTCCAACTGTTTGGGGGCGGTGGGATGTGCGATTTAAAACGGTGCTCATTGAATGGGGCCGTGCGACGCGCGATTAGAAAAGGTGCCGTTGGGATCCTGCGTTCGTGATGTAAGGATATGGTTTCTTGTTTTTAAGAAATGGGCTCCTCCCACAGTTTTTAAGAAATGGGCTCCTCCCACAAATTTTGCAAGGCGATTTTACGTTGTCACGTCGCTCCCGAGATCATTTGTGTTTCGTTTTGAGAGGGTTGTTCCCCCTGAAAAACGCGTTTTGGCCTGAAACGGTTACGTTTTGTAACTTTGTGGCGCCCCCTAAGGGTCGAAGTGGAAATGCTTTTGGGGATTTGTTGAATATCCCACCCGCAACTTGTGGTTAAAATTTGGTGTTGACTGGATGTTTCGTTTTTGATTTATGGCTATTTTTGGCAAAACGGGCCCCTCTCGCTAACTTCGGAAGCGTGTTCCGGACGAACGGTATGGACTATCGAAATATCGCTTGAATATGTTTATCGCGTGGGTTCAGAGATCTTGTGTACCGATTTTTGTGACATTTGGAGAAAATATGTGGGAAAAGGAGCAAAAAGTGTGTTTTGAAGAAAATTCAAAATGGCGGAAAATCTATCCTGACGCAAATGGGCGTGGCCTATATGGGGAGATGCGTCATGACCCAAGGAATCCAGGGAAAAAATAATTTTAATTTTCCGACCTACGGTTCAAGAGTTACAGGCCAAAACGTAAAGTGGGCTGTTATAGCGCCACCATGTGGCCGACAAATTTTGCAAGGCGATTTTACGTTGTCACGTCGCTCCCGAGATCATTTGTGTTTCGTTTTGAGAGGGTTGTTCCCCCTGAAAAACGCGTTTTGGCCTGAAACGGTTACGTTTTGTAACTTTGTGGCGCCCCCTAAGGGTCGAAGTGGAAATGCTTTTGGGGATTTGTTGAATATCCCACCCGCAACTTGTGGTTAAAATTTGGTGTTGACTGGATGTTTCGTTTTTGATTTATGGCTATTTTTGGCAAAACGGGCCCCTCTCGCTAACTTCGGAAGCGTGTTCCGGACGAACGGTATGGACTATCGAAATATCGCTTGAATATGTTTATCGCGTGGGTTCAGAGATCTTGTGTACCGATTTTTGTGACATTTGGAGAAAATATGTGGGAAAAGGAGCAAAAAGTGTGTTTTGAAGAAAATTCAAAATGGCGGAAAATCTATCCTGACGCAAATGGGCGTGGCCTATATGGGGAGATGCGTCATGACCCAAGGAATCCAGGGAAAAAATAATTTTAATTTTCCGACCTACGGTTCAAGAGTTACAGGCCAAAACGTAAAGTGGGCTGTTATAGCGCCACCATGTGGCCGACTGATGTAATTTTTTAAAAATTAATTCTTACAATTATTATGAATCTCCTCTCCAAGTTTTGAAACTGTAGACCCTATGGTTTGCGAGGGAAAAATAATTGAATGTGAGTTTTTTCGATTCCCATTATAAGTCAATGGGGAAAATTAATTCACTAATAAATTAATATCAATTAAACTATACAACTTTTCTCTTAGAAAAGTAATAGCACACTATTCCCGATCAAGCCGGTCGATTTGACATATGGCGCGAGTGTGTGGCGCAAAAACTGTGGGAGGAGATTCGCGCCGAAAAAAAGGTTACACTAGAGGTCAAGAATAATAAAGTTTCCCTAGAACTATAGTGTGTTGCCCTGTTAGGGCAACCACACTAACTAGAAAATTTGCAATTTGGGAAATTGCGAGTGTGGTTGCCTGACTCACCTGGACGCGAGTTGTGGGGTGTGCTGGCGGGACCCCAGGAAAATGGTTTATCTTGTGCAGTAGTTCAGTGGAACAGTTGGTTTAATAGATATCAAAATACATTCTTATCAAAGCAACCTTTCTGAACCTTAATCTTTAGAGATTAGCACAATATGATTTGATATTGTGTGATGTTGAAAATACTTTGTATAGAGTACATAATCTGCATAAAATTCTACATGCATTAAAACTCTGAACTCTGACTGGGGGGCATTGGTAAAGAGGTGGATTAATGTAGTCTAATCATCGTCCTAACAATGTCCTGCAAATCAAAATATGAATGTTTGATGGCATGTCATTAAAATCTATCTTGACATGGCACACTGATTGACCATTACAAAAAGGTGGCGGTAGCCTGTCAATATAGGGCTATGCTTTCCCCACACTTGTATTATATTATGTCTAATTATGACTAAGATTCAGCACCTTTTATTTTCCTGGGCTGAGAATAGATATAAAATACCCTGTATTACACTTGGGAACGTCTCACCTTATAATACAAGCGGAGCCAATGTTGAAACATGTCAAAGAGTTTAGTGGCTGTGTTGAAGCCATACCATTTGTATGCTGTATGATCGATACTGCTCAGCATGTCAGGCACATTATTGAATGGTGTCAAAATGACAATGCAAAACTATTGTTCAGGCTACTTTGTGACAAACTTTATCAGAGAGGTTGGGTCCTTGTTGATCGCTTCACCATCTTGCACACAGTACACGGATTGAAGTCCATCCAGAGAGCATGGATTAGTCAGGACACCATCAATACAAGTTTTGACTCTTGCAAGGATCAAACAGTTATGTGGAACCATGTAAAATAAAGTATAACACCAGATTGTAGAGGCAAGAATAATTGGAAGTTAACAAAGCTTTAAACTGAATGTTCATGGGCTTGTGTATAATGGATTTATTCAAGTGGTGAATAACAATTCTGATTGTGGATAGTAATTAAAAAACCCAAAACACATCTGTATTCATAGTAAATGTCAGACTAAATAGATTACCAATCATATAGATTAACTTTCAAAACAGATTCACTTTTCAAACACATGGTAAAAAGAATAAGAGACACAAACACAGTAGCAGATATAGTTTAAAATGTTTATTAACAAACTGTTATTAGTACCTTTACTTTATGCAACACCATAAATATCTGTGCTATTATAATCAATGGTTATGATTTTACTTTATGCAACACGATAAATATCTGTGCTATTATAATCGACAATGGTTAGTTGTTATGATTATATTTAACAATGTTATGGTTCAATTGTAAGATTTGTATGTTTTGCTAAAGTTAACAGTTTTACTATTGACAGATATTTTACTATGGTTTATATTGATGTCAGATTGTTATTATTAGTACTATTATTGTCAAAACTAAAGTGGTGGAAAGTCTTACAAAATATGTAAGTGCTTGGCTTTAAACCTCAGCTATACTGGATATGTGCAAATGTTTTTATTTTATTTTTTTTTACTTTTACTCCACTACATCTTATCAAACATTATATTTTACTTATGTTGATTACTCACATAATACATTAACCACTACATTTACAATTACATTTTGACTATTTGCTATTTACAAATTTTGATTATTAACATAATACATTAACCAGTACATTTTTAATTAGATTTTGACTATTTGCTATTTGAAAATGGCTGATCTACAATACT
Organism: Nannobrachium achirus; assembly: GCF_963921795.1. Taxonomy (NCBI): domain Eukaryota; kingdom Metazoa; phylum Chordata; class Actinopteri; order Myctophiformes; family Myctophidae; genus Nannobrachium; species Nannobrachium achirus. The sequence goes on from NC_137821.1 coordinate 25,422,365, forward strand.
TTTAACAGTTTTTCTACACATTTATGCAAGCTAAACATTTGTAGTAGTTACCAAAACTGCAAAAAATATATATTTTAACCCTTCATTACCTATTTTAGATTTTCCAGGGTGAAGCGAAAAACCCCTGCCTCCTAATTTCAGAGTGCAGGGGGAAAAATGGTTCACCGACCCCTCAACGGCGATCAAGCAAGCTCCTGGAAAATGTATTTAAATAATAACTAACATTATGCAACTGATGAACAAATGTAGATATTGTTTAGTTACTATTTTTGTAAATATTAACACAATACATTACTTCATTGCTAATTAAATGTTGACTATTGAAACCTGTGAAGTGTTACATTTTGCATGTATATTTTTAGACGTGTGCTATTTTCTGTACATTTTGATGCCAATACTTTTGTATGTTTAATCAAATAAATTTGGAATACTGAACATTACATTTACTTACTAGAAGACTATTTCTATCTACTTTTAAGTCAAACATTTGAGTACTTTTACCACCACTGTAAATATTTATTTCTAACTTTTGAGTCAATTAAAGATGTTGAACTGTTAACTAACATTCTGTAATTGATTAACTAATTTAGTCTAACCAGGTGTTGCAGGCCTAAAAACAAACAGTGGGTTAAGAAATGATCAATATGCACATGCAAATATAAGATGGGTCATGAACAGGCAGTATAAAATCCAAAGTGGCATTTGGTTAAAGATGGTTAGTCCATGTTTTTGTAATCCAATTTAGGGATGGCCAATAATGTCATTCTATGTGAGCTTATATAAATTCAGTACCACATGTCCATGAGCCAGAGCAAAAATTAAATGAACAAAGACATATTATTTTCAAAGAACATTCCTGAAAAGTAGAAAAAGGTTAAAGGCAGAACAATTCAAACATCTGTTAGCACTGTAGAATCACTCAACGGCATCTGAAAAACAGGGAAAAAAGTGTTAGTATATTTAACCAATGCAGACGGTTCACAATCAACATGACATGACTGAAATAAAGTATTCAAATAAAACAGAAATTAGAATTTACCCATGTAAAGCAGAAAAGTGTTAAAGACATAAGAAGTGTATAACAAGGCCACAATAAGAAATGTACTCGCAACTCAACATTTTATTGATATAGTACATGTAACATTACAATGGTCAAGGTTGTACATTGATTAAACAAACATTACATAATGTAGATCAACATGACATGACTGAAATAAAGTTATCAAATGAAGAAACAGAAATTAGAATTGACCCCTGTAAGGCAGAAAAGTGTTAAAGACATAACACGTGTATAACAAGGTCACAATAAGAAATGTACTCGCAACTCAAGATTTTATTGATATAGCACATGCAACATTACAATGGTCAAAGTTGTACATTGATTAAAAAAACAATACATAATGTAGATTAGTACACAACAATCACATAATGTAGATTAGTACACAATCACAGAAAGCAATGGGTTGGTTGGTTGGTGTTTAGGTGAGTAGGTCAAATCAGATTTGAGTTTTGGGAAATCGATTTCCATTATTTGAGGGCTATGTGTACCAGTAAGTGCTGCATCTTGTGCATTGTAATGTATTACTGGTCTGATTTGACCTTTGTGGGGAACTAGAGCCTGCCAGGAGTGTGTTGATGAACAAAGTTCATCCATATCCCCCATAACATCTCTGGTGTCCACCTTTGGGCAGATATCACCGTAGGTTCAAGTGTCATTGTGCGATTTTAAGTGTGGTTATATATATTTTACATTTAAAATGTAGTTATATATATTTTACATTTAAAACCAACCCAAAGCGTTTCCATGAGACAAAAACCTATAGAACAGTCTATTCACAAAGGATTGGCCCTAACCCTAGTTATGAACATTTTAGTGACATCAGAGGCCCGACACGATGCTTTTATTGTGAAGCCAAGCGTTCCTGAACTTCTTTACTCCTGGAGGTTTCTGCATCAGGAATATAGCCGATCTGCAAGCCCGCGACGCGTTGAGCTTGTAGAAAAGTAGGTCTGCGTGCTGCCAGTGTTTGCAAGCACGTCCTGCAGTCTATGCACTAGTCATCTTCGGTGGACAATACGCAATACACAGGATTGTGATAGCTGTAGTATGTACGTAGCACTCCAGACTGTAGACATTGCTGTGGTCTTGAGATGTACATGTGATCCAACAGCGTGTTCTTTTCTGTGGTGGCCTCCTTGATGAGTTGTGCATATCCTCTGGACTCTAGAAGCCTTGTTATGGGCCCAGGAAAACCGTTCAGTAGGTCTTCGTTGAAGTCTCCACAGACTACGATGGGCTGGTGATCCATAACTTCCAAGGAGTCCAGAAGCGCCTTCAGGTTCTCCATAAATGGGTTACCATAATGTGGTGGTCTGTACACCGCAGCGATCAGAAGCTTGACAGGGGACTCGATCTTTACTGCCACAAACTCAAGGTTTGTCACATTGTGAAGGTAACGCTTTTCACTAGCCTGGAAATGGTCCCTCACATACACAGCGACGCCACCGCCGTTCTGTTCTGCACGTTCAGGTAGCTTTGCATATGACACGTGTCTGTTGCGGCTGAACATGGTGTAGCCGTCCAATTGCAGACTGTCAGCCACAAAGGAGCCAGTGAGATGCGTTTCTGTCAAGCACAGGACATCTGAAAGTGTCAGTTCGTGGTGTCGTTTGAGGTCCTGAATGTGAGCCGGTAGACTTTGAGTGTTGTGGTGGACAATCGTCAAAGTTTGGGCTTGGGCCGTCGTCTCTCGAAACTTCAACAGTGGCATGACACTGTCCAGAGACGCAGTCTTCATGGACTCCAGGGCAGCTGTGATTTCAGGATCAGCCCAGATTTTCTTCTCATCAAAGTCAATGATGTGCAATCCTTGCAGTGTCGTTGTCCTACTGAGGGCAACGTAGGCCATGCCTGGTAGGAAGACCGCTTTCAAGGAAACCACTGCGGATTGTGTAGTCTTCCCTTGGACTTTGTGAGACGTGCAAGCATATGCCAGCTTGATGGGAAATTGCCTGCGAATCACTTTGTGGTTACTCAGGTTTTCCTCCATCCTCTCGACGTACACCTGTGTGGCGCCAGGCGTAGTTCTCCGGTACTTCAGTCCTGCTTCAGGCTTGTCTAGCACCAGCCAAAGCTTGGTTACTGTAGTTCCGTCCCTGTCGACCCGCATGTCAACACCATCAATCTTGCCAAATGTGCCGTTTACAAGGCCATCCTCCACGTCTATGTTCCTAGTGATCATGACAGGGGCGCCTTCTGCAATTTGCAAGTTGTCCTCAAGATCCTTGTACTCTTTACCTTTCTTGGGTTTTGAGCGTCGAGTCATGCGGTGACTAATGTCGTCTCTCTCGTAGTCTTCTGCGGGTATGTCAACGATGTGAGTGTGTAGCAGAGACAAAGTGTCCGTGTTGTGTTTTTCAACCTGAGGGTTGGTTGCGAAGATGTGCAAAACATCCTTAGGACAATGTTGATCGTCAGTCAGTCTCTCACCAAGGAGTGCTCTGTCTGCATCGCTCAGCCGTTCCCTCTTGTCCTTGACTCTCAACCTATTCAGAAGTTGTGCATAGGGCACGTCATCCTTCTGTCGCATGATTTCTGTCAACGTGACCATCTCAAAGTGTTCACGCAGAAGATCCGGTTTGCCTTCTTCTGGCACGCATAGCGGTTTTCCGCTTGCCGTTGGAGGGAGCTGGTAAAAGTCACCTACTGCAAGTACCGACATGCCACCGAAGGGTTTCTTACTGCCTTTGATCTCTTGCAGTCTCCAGTGAACGTAGGTAAACAATTGCTTTGAAACCATCGAGATCTCATCGATGACGATGATCTCCGCATTTCCCAGCTTTGCCCTCACATCATCCAAACTGTTTCCCAGCCCTTTGTAGGGTGGGTTGAGGCTTCTGGGCAACTTCAACAGGGAGTGCAGTGTGTTACCCCCGATGTTGTACGCTGCAGTTCCTGTAAACGCAGACAGCAACACCATGGGCATGGATGCATCTGCGTCTTCATACAGTCTGGGGAGTCGACGGAGAATCCTTGTTGCCTCACCGAAGATGCACCTTATCAGGTGTGATTTGCCAGTTCCAGCACCCCCAGTGACAAAGAAGAGGAACGGTTCGGGGTTCTGCTCAAGTATGCTCTGAAAGCACCAGTCACGTACAGAGTGAAACACGGAAGCTTGTGTCTGGTTGAGGTTTTGACACATTGTACGCAGATAATCCAGGCTCATTTGCGGGGCTACTACTCTATGTGCAGGAATTGTACCCACCTCACGATTGCTGAACTCTGGCACATCATCTCGTTCTTCCACGTCCAGCGGATCCTCGTCTTGTTCGGCAAGACATTCCATGCGATCCAGCTCGTTTTCTGGAGCAATGTTGGCCCAGGCATTTTCAACTGGGCCATTTTTCCAGAACTCCTCCACGGCCTCTTCCACCGCTTGACTGTACTTTTCGAACCTCTTCTTGTTCTCAGCAACAATCGTTTTCGCGGGCCAAATCTCGTCTGTTCCGGGCAATCTCACACACGCGGACTCGTAGAATTCCTGGTATGTGGGGAACGTTTCGGTTTTGAGGGTCGATTGATAGCGATGAGGCAGGTAGACTTTAAGCAAGTTGCCATAGAATTTCTCTGGCTCCTTCTTTTCCGAGAATTTTGCATATCTGACAACTGCATCCTTGCCCTGGCGCTTCTTAATGGTTCCCATGTTGTCAGACAACTTCACGCAACTTTCGGGTTTTGCTTGTTGGCCGTACACCACCCTGTACTTGGATGCAAAGTCTGCTAGACACATGTTGTCAAACTCTGGTGTTTTGGGCCTGGCGTTGTACTTGTCCAGATATCCCTTCATCCACACTTGGTCCGAGTCGTCTGGTCTTTTCTTCAGCGCAGCGAGGGGGAGACTCATTTTCATTGCATCGTCATCCGTCGGGAGGAAGATGACATCACGGGAGCATTTCTTCAACGGCATGCTGCAAGTCCTGGCCACTGCCTCCTGAGAGCTAACCTGCCTGTTTTTCACATAGGTTTGAACGAGTTGGTTCATGGCATCCCTCTCGGTGACTTTCGTCGGATCGATGCCAACTACTACCTGTTTCAGAAGTTCCCCCATCTCATGTTCTGCCTTGGATATGTAGGAGAGCATGTATGTGATTGCGATATGGTGATCCAGAACAAACTGGATATCCATGTTAGCATTCCAGGCCTTCAGGAAAACTGGGTTGTAGTTGTTCACAAAGCAGTCCTTCACCCCGCGCTTCATGAGGAGCACGCGGTTCTTCCTCATGTCTTCAAGACAGCTGTCGTACTCTTCGCTGGTCATATTGCACTTTGCCAGCAAGTCCGGCAGATCTGTCACTCCTGACGCAGAGTCCAGCAGCAGGTCGAAAATTGGTTTGAGTTTCGCCATAGCAGCTTCTGCTCTTGCCGTCTGTTTTTTGCCAATGCCTTCGGCACGCTTTGCCTTTGGTGCGCTTTGGTTTGCGCCTTCATCCATGTCTTTGTTTGCTTCGCTTTCATCTTCTGTGCCACAGTCATTTCCAGTTGGATCAACCGCCTTTGGGTTTATTATGCAGGTTTTGTCCACTGGTGGCTTTGGAAATCCAAACCTGCATGTCCTCCTACCTTTCCTACAGGACTTTGTATGGTTTCGGCTGTGCATCTGAACCTGTAGGACAATTTGGTAAAGCACAGGATCTTCGTCCGGATCAGGCAGCTGGCACGAAATGTAGCGGTCTGCAAACTCGCAGATCTTCTCCTCTGAGTCAACGCCAAGGACGGGGGCGCCGTCGACCCACATTAATCCATGGAGGTGCGGGGACCCTCTGGCCTGAAACTCTATACGATGGAAGCAGTCGATGACGCGTCCTAATGGTAGAGCTTCTGAACGCACCAAGTTTGTGTAAGCGGAACGAACTCGCTTGTCAAACATTCGCATAGTTGTGACTGCGTTGCTTCTGAGAATGTCGCATTTCTCATTCCAGTCCAACTTTTCAAAATCCACGATCTGACCTTGCTGTGCTTTTATTGCCCTGATGACCTCTGGCCATCTGAACTCAGCCGCACTTATGGTCAAAAAGAAGGTGGGTGGGCCTAACTGACGGACCATGGCAAACAAGTCCAACAATGTCTTGTGCCAGTAAGCTGGAGTCCCTCTAATTGGTGACATGAATCGTGTTGCGTCTTTGTTTCTGACCAGTCTCTCGACTTCAGCCTTGTCTTGCAACATCTTGTTGGTGATCCTGCGACCATCCTTGGTTAAAGGTTTTCCTTTCTTTAACTGAAATGAGATGGTGTTTTTCGCAATGTGTGTCTCTGAGACACAATGTGCAAAGAAGAGAAAGCTTTGGTCTTTAGCGAACCGACCGTCAACACTGAAAAGTCTTGTGTTAAAGTAACGGCTTGGGGACAGTGGGATCCTTCTCTTCACGTCCAACGTGTTTGCTCCAGTTGGAAACAAAGTAGGGAAGGCCTTTGCTTCGAGGTTAGGGACAGTGCTGTAGCTGACAGGCCTGTTGCCTTCGGCGGGGGCAATGCTAAATATGCCATCTCCATAGGTCATCAATTCTTGTCCTATGTCATCTGCCTCCAAGCAACTGTCTAGGCCATGTCCAGGTCTCAGCGCATCTTGCTCATCTTCAGCACTGGGGGGATCTTGATCCACTGCCCGCGATGCGTCGAGAGCTTCAGTAGACTCCGCTACTTCCATCATTTCGGCCTCATCACAACTGTCCATGACTTCGTCTGTGGGCAGGTTTTCAACCTGGCCCTCCACATCGTCATCATCGTCTCTGATTGGGATGTCTCTGTAGTTTGGGTTAATCTGGTTGAGTGTCCTCGCGCCCAGTATAACATTCCTCATATTGACAGTGTGAAACAAATAATGGCCTTTGTGCCGCAAACTCCGCTTTAGCTTCATTCGGTACAATCCGGATGAGCCGAGCCTTCTCGGTAAGGCGTTTATGGTGGTTTGCATCTGTGATGGCACACACACCACAGCACCATGTACAGCCCCCTGTTTGCCTTTAGGGAGTGTGAGAATCTTGGCAAACGGTATGTGCAAAGCTAGGATTTGCCTTTCCAGAACATTCAGGTTGCTGAGCTCTGGGGGAATGGGTGCTAGCTCTAAATTGTTTGCGACAGCCAAAGCTGGCATTCTTCCAGCTTTCAGGGTGTCCCGACAGCACTTGCATATCCACTCGTGACGCCTTTCTTCGGGGACAGTGCAGTCTTGCGGGCCTCCACATTGATCGTCACACGAATGGACGTATTTGCCTGTCAAGCAGGCAGCAACCAGGTCTCGGTTTTGTGTGAAGTCGGACCGATGGCAACGATAAACTTGTTCCGAGAAAAGCGCCCGATGGCACGTTGTGCACACATAAGTCGGGCCATCTTCTATGTCTTTCTGGAAAGTGGCTATGGCGATTTCTTCTAACCTTTTCTGTTTTGCAGCAGCTCTAGCAGCAGCTCTAGCAGCAGCTTCAGCTTCCCTTTCCTTTTCGTCATGTCTCAGTCTGAGCTGGACTTGACACAACACATTGTACCTACGTTTAACTTTCAATGCAGCGCGGACACGGCGGCGCAACTTGAAATACATGTCCGTTTTGCATTTGTGGTCCATGTAAAACTTCATGTGTTTCCTGACCTTTTCCCTGTACTCAACATCTTCATTGAACCTTCTGTTGCGATCTGCCTTCTTCTTCCCTCTAAACACCTCATCTTCCCTGTACTTCTTGTTGCAATATCCCTTCATCTTGACCTGATGCTGCTCTCTGAATTCCTCATCTTCCCTGTACCTCTTGTTGCCATATGCTTTCTTGAATTTTTTTTGCTGTTCCCTGAATGTTCTCTCTCTTATGCTTCTCATGGCCATGTATTTCTGCATATAGGCCTTCCTCTGAGACCTAGGTTTTGGCTGAGCCTCTCTTTCCCTTCTCATCATTCTCCGTCTACGTTCTTTATTCACTTTTCTGGCCCTATCAGGTGTTGTGTTTGACATCACTATTGGGGATGGTTCATAGCCTACCTGCAAAGAATGTTTGGTGGTTGGATGACCAGTGTCAGATTCATCCTTGATAGTCAGATCAACAGGCTCTTTTTGATGCAGGTTGACAGGATGCATGTGCATAGTTGACGGACGTGGTGACAGAGCACTTGTGTGTTCAAATGTCACTGGCATGAAGTCAAACTGCATGTGGTCAATGCGTGACGAATGCAAGAAGTCATTTAGCGTGTCAATCTGAGCAATGAGATCTTCTAAGCGAGTGAAGGTCAACATTACAGCTTTTCCTCCCTTCCATTGAGGCAAAGGTAGGCCATCAACACTTCTGTCATGAGAGTCAAACAGTCCATATCTTCCAGAACCGTCTCTAAACACAGCAATGGTGTACGGTGATACTGTAAGGAGAGCAAATTTGACATTTTGTGACAGACACTGAAGTCTTTCCTTAAGATTCAACCACCAATGTTGTCGGTGAGGCTCTCCCTGATCTCTCATATAGCCCATTTCGATGTTCTGTCTTTGGACAGAGTACCTATTGTGTTGGGTTTCCACAGTGAGTGGCGTTTCCTCCATAGATAAATGTTCGCTCCTAAATTGTCCTTGCCGTTTTATTTTTTCTATTGTTCTTTTATACAGACCGTCACCCTTGTCCAATATCTTGTCAAGATCATCCGATCATCGGTCCAGACCTTCATTTAGGTGAGCCATAAATGTCAGAGCCATGCATGTACACTGACGATTCTGTGACATTAAGGAAAATGAACGATGATTCTGGCTTTTGGATGCTTGCACAGATATCACAGAGGGTGGCGCGATGCATGGTTGTTGTACAGGGTAATTGTCGGGGTCATTGTCGGAGAGTTCCATGTCCTCGCATGGTTGTTGTACAGGGTCATCATGAGAAAGTTCCATGTCCTCTTCAATGTTGCCTTTTTCTTCAACATCAGACTGTGCCTGTAGCTGAGGCTCCAAGGCTGGACTAATCGTTTCTCGCTTATCTTCATCCTCCTCAGCGCAACCATTTGGTGATGTTTTACATTTCCTATCAGCCCACACTTTACTCATATGGATCGATCTTTGTTTTTTTCTCGGCATGATGTCAACGTTCTAGGTCTTGACTTGAATGTAAAATGTTCACTCTTTAGCAAAAGAAAAACCTTCAAATATGTAGACTAATCACAATATACTAAGCATCACTAATCAACTTACTGTGTGTGTGTGTGTGTGTGTGTGTGTGTGTGTGTGTGTGTGTGTGTGTGTGTGTGTGTGCTTGTGTGTGTGTGTGTGTGTGTGTTAAACTAACCTTGTAGTAGTGTCACTCTGGGAAGGTCGGTTGGTCAATTGCAGCCGTGTCCAGATGTCCAGCCGCAGAATGGAAGAGCCCACAAGCCACAGCTGTAAATAATTTAAAAATACAATATTTTAGATACAGAGTTAAACTGAACATACATGTACCAACAAGTCTCCCTAATCGGGAGAAAAGCGACCGTAACGTAGCATACACAAACTTGATAATGAAAGCTGCAAGCAGCAGTGACCGGGCCTTTACAGGTCTATTACATCACAAGGGGCAGCAGTTACACTATTATAGTTATTACACTATTACCCTATTAAACCATTACACTTATTGAGCTATTTCACTATTACCATTATTACACATATTACACATATTGCACTACAATACTTATTGCGCTATTACACATATTACACTATTACACTTATTATGCTATTACACTATTACACTTATTACACTTATTGTGCTATTACGCTATTTCACTTATTACACTATTAGGCAGGTCTAAGCCTACAATCTTTCGATAAAAGGGTTTACCAAACTTTACTCAGTCGATTCCTATGTATTTTCTCCTGTAGAATCCATTTCTGCCATGTACATTTTTGTATTGTGCATAATTAATGAGATAATTAGCATATTTGACACAAGGGCGGAAATAACAGGGCAAACCCGATAACAATTTGATAAAAGGGTTTAACAAACTTTTCTCAGTTGATCCTTATGTATTTTTCCCTGTAGAATCCATTTCTGCCATGTACATTTTTGTAGTGTGCATATTTAATGAGCTAATTAGCATATTTGACACATCGGTGGAAATATTTGTATAATAATCTTATCCTGTGTTTCTTAAACTGGCAATAGGCAGACATAATTATGTATTTAGGCCACAGAATATTTACATTTGATCAAAATAAACCTATTTTTAAATAAAAATGATATAAAGGTTATCTTAGCAAATGATAACAAATGCTAATGCTAACAAATGCTAATGCTAACACATGCTAATACTAACATATGCTAATACTAACATATGCTAATGTTAACAAATGTTAATGCTAATAAATGCTAATGCTAACAAATGCTAACAAATGCTAATGCTTACAAATGCGAATGCTATCAAATGTTAACAAATGTTAACTCAGTTACTGCCAATTTAATATTCATTCCTTCGGTTCTCCCTGCCAGCCCTCTCCATAGACTTCCATGTAATTTATAGTGCACAGATCATGCACGCCCATGCACAGATCATGCACCATGTTTGTGCAGGCTGTTCACAGCTTTCAAACAAAAAAAAGATTTGAAATCCGTTCAGGCATTCTTGAGATAATAGCCATTATGTTTTACATGTTATGTAAACAAAGATTGCTGCCCTGTATAAAGATGGGGTTGTATGGGGGTGGAACATGCAAAATCGTGATTGAAATCATGTTTACTAGATTTAATGGGGTCCAAAAAATATATATATTTTCTAAGTCAAAGTCGATTTAAGTCGTCTGGCAGGGAGGTCCAGAGTGAGAAAGTTGATCTAAAAGTCGTTTGGCACTGTATGAGTTAATGCTAATGCTAACAAATGGTAATGCTAACAAATGCTAATGCCAATACATGCTAATGCTAGTACATGCTAATGCTAACAAAAGTTAATGCAAAAAAAATGTTTGCACACATTTAGCGAGCTGCAGGAACACTTAAAACTTCTTAGAAAATGTATTTTCTAGTTATACAAATATTTCCACCGATGTGTCAAATATGCTAATTATCTTATTAAATATGCACAATACAAAAATATACATGGCAGAAATGGATTCTACAAGAAAAAATACCTAAGGATCAACTGAGAAAAGTTTGGTAAACCGTTTAATTAAATTGTTATAGGGTTTGCCGTGTTATTTCCGCCCATGTGTCAAATATGCTAATTATCTCATTAATTATGCACAATACAAAAATGTACATGACAGAAATGGATTCTATAGGAAAGAATACATAAGAATCAATTGAGAAGAGTTTGGTAAACTCTTATCATTTTTTAAATAGGGTTTGTCCTGTCATTGCCACCCATGTTACAAATAATTTGACACATGGGCAGAAAGAACTGGGGAAAAAAAATCATAGAAAATTAAATAAAAGGGTTTACCAAACTTTTCTCAGTTGATTCTAATGTTTTTTTCCTGTCGAATCCATTTCTGCCATGTACATTTTTGTATCATGCATAGTTAATGAGATAATTAGCATATTTGAGTCAAAATGCTAATTATCTCGTTAATTATGCACAATACAAAATGTACATGGCAGAAATGGATTCTACAGGGGAAAATACATTAGTATCAACTGAGAAAAGTTTGGTACACCCTTTTATCGAAAGATTGTAGGCTTAGACCTGCCTATATTACACTATTTCACTTATTACACTATTACACTTATTGCGCTATTACACTTATCACAAACCATTGAAAGATATAGCAAATAGGAACTATCAACTGTCGACCAATCAGAAGAGGGGGCGGGGCTAAGTTACCCTAAATAAGGACAATTAAGTCAAATGGCATCACCCATAAGTTTGTACGACAAACCCTTGACAATCAAGTTTCAACCTATCAGAAGAGGGGACGGGGCCAAGTTAAACCACTTAAAGGTGAAGAATTCTGAAACTAGTCAAATGACACGACCCACAAGTTAGTACGACAAATGGTTGATGAGTTATAGCCAAATGGAAAAATCAAGTTTCAACCAATCAGAAGAAGTGGTGTGGCAAGTTAAACCAATTAAGAACAGGGACTTTTTATCATGTGACACCACCCACAGGTTTGTAAGACAAAAAAGGAATAATCAAGTATCGACCAATCAGAAGAGGGGGCGGAGCTAAATGACACCAATTAAGGACAAGGACATTGAAACAAGTCAAATGACACCACAAGTTTGTACGACGAACGGTTGATGAGATATAGAGGCACTTCCTGTTTGGTGAGGGGCACTTCCTGTTTGGCGAAAAAAGAACCAGTTAAGGTTAAGGACTCTTAATCATGTGATATGACGCCACCCACGCGTCTGTACGACAAACGGTTCATGAGATATAGAGGCACTTCCTGTTTGGCGGGGGGCCCTTCCTGTTTGGCGAAGGAAGCACCAATTAAGGTTAAGGACTCTTAATCATGTCATATAACGCCACCCACGCCTCTGTACGACAAACGGTTCATGAGATATAGAGGCACTTCCTGTTTGGTGAGGGGCACTTCCTGTTTGGCGAAGAAAGAACCAGTTAAGGTTAAGGACTCTTAATCATGTGATATGACGCCACCCACGCGTCTGTACGACAAACTGTTCATAAGATATAGAGGTATTTCCTGTTTGGTGAAGGGCACTTCCTGTTTGGGGAAGGAAGCACCAATTAAGGTTAAGGACTCTTAATCAAGTCATATGATGCCATCCACGCGTCTGTATGACAAACGGTTCATGAGATATAGAGGCACTTCCTGTTTGGCAAAGGGCACTTCCTGTTTGGCGAAGGAAGCACCAATTAATGTTATTAAGGACTCTTAATCAAGTCATATGACGCTACACGCGTGTCTATACGACAAACGATTCATGATATATAGAGGCACTTCCTGTTTGGCGAGGGGCACTTCCTGTTTGGCAAAGGAAGCACCAATTAAGGTTAAGGACTCTTAATCAAGTCATATGACACCAGCCACACGTCTGTACGACAAACGGTTCATAAGATAGAGGCACTTCCTGTTTGGCGAAGGGCACTTCCTGTTTGGCGAAGGAAGTTTGATCCTTCGCCACGGGCACGCTGTTTTACGAAAACTCACGATTCGAGCAACTTTTCATCGTTAAGGTGTCTTGAGTATGCCGAGCGAATGTGAAGTTGATCCGATTAACCCCATAGGAGGAGTTCGTTAAAGTGCGACCCGTGAAAACGGCCAAAAATGCGCCAAAACGCCACTAATTAGTCAAAATGGCTTACTTCCTGTTTGGTTTCGGACATGGCGCCAAGAGACTTTTTTGTGAGTCCAGACATGACACAGGTGTGTACCGATTTTTGTAGTTGTGGGTGAAACCGTATAGTAGGGCTGTTGCGTTGACATTTTGTACTTTTAGTATTGTTTTGTGATTTTAGGGCAAAATTTGTGGGAGCAGTGTCCAAAAATGTTTTTTTTTTTTTTTTTTAATTGGCCAGATGGTGGCGCTAGATGGAACAGATGTATTTTAATGACATGATTGTAGAGATACTGTGTACCGCTTTGCGTGATTTTAGGGCAAAATCTTTAGGAGCAGTGTCCAAAAATGTGTCTTACAAGTCGGCCTCATGGTGGCGCTAGAAGAGGGGCATGTGAGAAATGAGGGGTTGTGGTTTGGCAGCCAAGGAGTGTGTGTGCAAAGTTTGGCATGGATGGGGGCAATGGTGGTGGAGATATGAGTAGGGCAAAAGTGTGACATCACGTGACGTGACTGCCTGACAGCCGGTGGAGGTTTTGATGGTAACTGCTAACTGACAGTCGCAATTAATGGTTAAATTTAGTCCCCGTCACCATGGAACGGTGGCAGAGAAATGAGTAGGGGAAAAGTGTAACAGGACGGACAGACTGACTGACAGGCAGTGGTGGTTTTCATACTAACTGCGACCTGACGGTGCAATTAATGGTTTACATACTAAAATCCATTATGCACATGTGGAAAGTTTGTCCGTCACATTTGGGATTAATTAAAATGTTCAACTATAGAAATCAAAAGTTCAATAATTTCCCAAATATTTTCATCATAAGGCAAGAGATATCACGTGTGGCATTTTTTTTTTTTTTTTTGGAAAATAGCAAGGCAGGCAGGGAGACATGTTTAGAGCTTGTAGATCGTCTGTTTTTGCTTCTTGACATGAAGCAGGTTCATTTACAAAGTTAAAATCCAGAGATAAGAGGTTTCATGCCGACAGTATATGCAATGTGGCCTTCAGGAGTGAGTGGTGAAAAATTGCGGCCTTCTCCAATAACAAAGTTGGCCTCTCCTACTATAGAGGTACTGTGTAACGATATGCGTGATGTTTGGACAACATCTGTAGGAGTACTGTAAAAAGCACCTCCTGGTAGCACTATGCCAGATAAGCAACTGTCACTTCGCATACACAAACTTTAGAAGGCAGTCGTAGCCAATCAGGAGGGAATACGGGGATTTGGGACAGATCCATGTTGATGACATGACTTTAGAAATACTGACTGACAGCCGGTGGAGGTTTTGATAGTAACTGCGACCTAACGGCAATTAATGGTTTACATACTAAAATCCATTATGCGCATGGAAAGTTTTTACGTCACATTTGGGGTTAATTACAATTTTGTCATTTTACAACAACTATAGAAATCAAAAGTTCAATAATTTCCCAAACAAATATTTTCATCATATGGCAAGAGATCACGTAACAATTCTTTTTTTAGCTTTTAGATAGCTATTTTTGCTACTTGACGTGAAGCAGGTCATTCATTTACATTCAAGTTAAAAAATACGTTTCTGGCCGACAGCATATGCAATGTGGCCGTCTGGAGTGAGTGGAGAAATATTGCCATCATCGAAGTTGGCCACTAGTGATATAGAGGTACTGTGTAACGATATGCGTGATGTTTGGACATGGTAGCACTATGCCAGGCATATGTGAAAGATGTGGGGGAGAGGTTCTGCCCTGTCATCCAGGGAGTGTGTGTGTGGTCAGTTTCGCTGCTCACAGACAGAAACAGACAGAAACAAGGTGCAAATCATATTCTCAGACATGCCTTTGGCCTGGTGGAGACAATAAAGTGTGTGCTAAAATAATATAGAAAATGTATCTTCAGAATTGTAATGGCATCGAGGACATACATTCTGGTGTCAACCCCAATTGTTATTCATTTAGTAGACCCTCCAGAAAAACTTGATTCTGTAATCACTTAGGTGTCAAACAACAAACCTCAACAAACCAAATGTGTATCTCTGCATCTACACATCCTAGCTAACGGAGTGCACTCAGCAGTTTGGGAATGTGTTCGTTCAGCGACCCCTCAACACAGCGACCACAGGCAGGGTATAGACTGGGGACCTAAAACTATGACATCAGTCTATATAAAGGTATTACAATTGAACTGTAGCTTTCAAATTTTTCAAGCCACGCCCCCCCAGACTAATCATATTTGAAATGGGGACCCCACATGCTGACAAGCCTAAGTGCTAGTCAATTCAGTTTGACCCTGCACCACAGATAAATATGGTGAAATAGCTGTTTTGAAAAATCACTACACCTCTCATTGAACTGGGGAGACCCCACCCCTAAAAGCATTTGGAATTACAGACATGACATTTCGTTTTGACTCTTAGGGATGAGCACCATGAGAACCACTATCAGCCAATAGTGATATACAGTACTGTATATATGTATGGGTCAATTTAGATCCCCTGAAAACTTGGGTCAGGATTTACACAGTATTTTTAGAATCAACCTCAGTCCTAAATGGGTGAAGTATACTACTAAGTAGGCTAATGTAGATGTATTTGCCAGTGGTACAAACTCAAAATAAGTATGGAATCATCCATTTACTTTCAAAATGTGTTTGTAAATGTCTGCTTGAACAGTACTGCTGAGTCTGCTTAGCTAGTAGATCTGCTATTTTTGGCTAATGTTCTACTATAATAGGGATGCTAGGGTTTAAGTGGTTAATCCTATCACACAAAGATTTGGCGGCCCCCCTGTAGTAACTCTGAGGACCCCCTAGGGGTCCCGGCCGGACCCCCTGTTGAAGACTCCTGCTCTAGTACATTAAATTAGTCCTCTGCATCTACTTGGGATGTCATTAACGGTTAATTTACCAGCTGGTTAGCCATCAAGTGTGGGGGTCAGCAGCAATGACTGCATGTTTACAGTTCTAGCTTTTTTTATTCATACAGCGGGTCCCATGTCCAAAATAGCAGATCTACAAGATCAAAATGTGTTGCATGAGCCTGCAGTTGTCAGCAAATACAAAAATCCACTGCCATGCACATTTCTCATGGATGTTATAGTTGATCTTCAGAGACATGAATGGAGATCACTGTTACATCTGAAACTATTTGATTTGCGTGTGTCAGTTAAAACAAACCTTGCAGTGTCAGTCAGTCTGGGAAGGTCGGTCCGTCAACAACAGCCGTGTCCACCAAAAGAACAGAAGAATCTGTCGTCGGGTCACAGCTGAAAATAATTCAAAAAAGACTGTATTTTAGACCCAACTGAAGATACATGCATTATTGATTTACACACTGAAATCCATTGTGCACATGTGTACTTAAATATTTTAAATAGTTATTAACAATTCACCCTTTGTTAGCCTTCTGGTTGGTCCCGACTGACCAACCAGCAGGCTCTATGTATCTTGTTCTGCCTTTTTAAAAATAAAATAAAAAATAACCAATCTACAAGCTCACAACGCCTCGCAGTGCGAGACGTTGTGAGGTCTGCTATTTTTGGCTAAAGTTCTCAGAATATGGACGCTAGGGTTAAAGTGGTTTATATAGAAAAGGAGAAAAAAAGCAGGCTCTATGTGCCTTGTCCCACCCTGGTTCTGCCTTTTTATGTTGAATTTGCTAAAACATAATTTTTGAAGAAGAATAAAAACATAAAAACATGCCGAGTCACTATACTGCCACTGAGCAGCTCCATTTTACTGAAACTAAGTTTGAAATTAGAATTGAACACACATAATAACAATACGAGCAACTGAATTAAAATGTCCACTACCAGTGGATGGAGTGTCCCACCAAGACACAGCAACAAATGGGTGTGAGGAGGGGCGGACTCGGAGAGACTTGAGGTACGGTTGAATTACAAATTAGGCCAGGGGTCTTCAACAGGGGGTCCGGGACCCCTAGGGGGTCCTCAGAGTTACAACAGGGGGTCCTCCAAATCTTTGTGTGAGATCTAACACTTTTTTTTTAACCCTAGAGTCCATATTCTGAGAACTTTAGCCAAAAATAGCTCAGAATGCCTCGCAGCGCGAGGCGTTGTGAGGTTGTAGATCGGCTATTTCCAGCAAAGAGGTTTGGTGTAGAGGGGACAAAGAGCAGACGTACAGACTAGTAAAAAGTCATCAAGTATTGACAGTTCAAGTGGTTAAATATTTGAAAACAAATTGACATGAATCCAAAATACACTTTGTTTCATTGTGCTGTCAAACAATGAAACTATATGGAATCTATGAACAGGTTGTGGGGGGTTCCTGCTTCATCACTCTTTCAACTAGGAGGACCTTGGCCTGAAAACGTTGAAGACCCCTGATTTAGGCATTAAGCAGATTCATGTACAATTAGCAAGGTAAACACATGCTGTTTAAAGAATGCTGAGTGACAGTAGTGCTTCTAAAAACTATGATCCCAGGCAAACAACAAATAAAAAATATAGACTTTAAAAATTACACTAGTATTATATAATATACAAATATTGACCAAATATCTGTACCTGCCATTTTAAAATGAGTAGGTATAATGCGTTTTTATCACATGGCTGCAGTCTGCCAGATATTTGGGAAATAGCAGATCTACAAGCTCACATTAAGTGGTTACACTTAAACCTTGAACCAGTGTTCCTCATGCCAAATACCAGCATCTCTCTCTCTCACTCACACAATCACATGGCTGCAGTCTGCCAGATATTTGGGAAATAGCAGATCTACAAGCTCACATTAAGTGGTTACACTTAAACCTTGAACCAGTGTTCCTCATGCCAAATACCAGCCACAGCCCCCCCCCCCCCACACACACACACACACACACACACACACACACACACACACACACACACACACACACACACACACACACACACACACACACACACACACACACACACACACACACACACACACACACACACACACACACACACACACACACACACACACACACACACACACACACACACACACACACACACACACACACACACACACACGTGAAGGAATGGTGCCCTCTGCTGGACAAAATATGTCATTGCCACTTCCATTCACCAGTCCACAGAGGCCAGGTTTTTATTTATTTATTTTTATATTGGCGGGAAATTTCACAGATACCGATATAAACCGATATGCCCAAATAAGGCCACATCGGTCGCTCACTAATTCATACTACAGGTCAAATGTCGGAAATAACAGATCTACAAGCTCAAAAAGCCTTGCATTAGCCCAGAATTGTCAGACAACATTTCCATGATCAATTAAAGGGAAACCATGCTCTACATACTATCAGCTTATGGTGATATACATGTATGATTCAATTTAGATCCCCTGAAAACTCAAGTCGGGATTTACAAGGCGATTTTAGAATCAACCTTAAGCCTAAATGGGTGAAGTGACATAGAATATACTGTATGTATTGGTAATGGCTGCTTAAACATTGACACCGAAATAGACCACGAGACAATTTCCATTTGCCACATTTACATAGTTACTGTACATCTGAAATTGGTTATTTTGAACCAGAATATTCTGGGCCATGGCTTTTGGCCTGGCAGAGACAACCATTTGCTAGTGTGTGTGTGTGTGTGTGTGTGTGTGTGTGTGTGTGTGTGTGTGTACAGTAATAGTGCAACTCATAATAATGCAAGAACCAATGATTTACCATTTCATTATAAAGTCCATTATAAAGTCTGTTTGAATTGCAATGCTGACTTATGACAGCAGCCAGTTGTTGTCTACATACAAGCTCAATTCATACTACAGGTCACATGTCCAAAATAGCAGATCTACAAGCTCAAAAAGCGTTCCATTAGGCCGGAGTTGGGAAACCATGTTCTACATCTGTGCTACTCAACCCGCGGGCCGCATGCGTCCCTTTCCGCATGTCTGTGCGGCCCGTCATGATCATCAAAATATGATTTTTCTAAGCCTGTCAAAGTTAAGGTGCGATTAATGCGGTGATGTTTGAGCCTCGGTGCACTCTGTAGGTTAAGGATACAAATCAGGAAGCGAATGCAGTCAATGCACAAAGCACAGCAGTGACAGCAGGGCGAGATGCGGCTACACTTGACTAGAGCTAAGCTAGTACAACACGACAGTCAGACAAATCTGCAGAGATTTTGCAGCAGACAACCACAGTCGGGATCACTGGAGACTGGACGCATCGTGCGATATGAACGGTCGCGTCCGTCATGTTTCAGGCTAATGAAGACGTAGCCCTTGTCTGTGCTTGTCTCTGCCTCCTAGGCTCCGCCGTTATTGAAAAATAAAGTCTACAGATTGCAGCAACCAGGGAACTATGCTTATTGTACCACAATCTCCTCCAACAAGGTGTTGTGTTTTACAAAGCTCAAAGCATCAAACTGTTTACAAGTGTACAGTGCAACAGAGGCTGACTTGAGTTATCTTTCCATACAACAACTCTCTTCACCCAAAATAGCCGATCCACAAGTTATTTTTCCATACAACTACTCTCTTCACCAAAAATAGCCGATCTACAAGCTCGCAACGCAGACAATATTACCATTACTGACATTGCTGAATATAAAAATGTTTTATATTGCTAATAGGCAAAGTAAAAGGGAATCTTTTGGAAACGTTATGGGTTTGTAACTCAGTAAATGAAGGGAACCAAATGAACCTGTTCCATTTGTACTCTAGTATATTAACATTTAACATAAATTGGGGTCCCAGTGATATAAATATAATTAAATGGGTGTCTGTAGCCTAGTGTATTTAGAAATCCTAGTTCTAAGTTCAAACATTAGCCATTGCAAAATAAATATGAGATAAGATAAACATTTTGAAAATAGCTGATCTACAAGCTCACAGCGCTCAAACACATTTTTTTGAGGACTCAAACCTTTTCTGGGACCCATTTGAATGACCACCTGTGGCTCCCGGGACACATTACATTGAATACCTAGTAACATCACTGGACCCTCCAGAAAAACTTGATTCTGTGATCACAGAGACTTGGGTGTCAAACAACAACCTCTACACTTAACAGTTTGGGATTGTGTATGTTGTTCAACAACCCCTCAACACTTAAGACCACAGGCAGGGTATAAACTGGGGACCTAAAACTATGATCACATCAGTCTATATAATGAGTTTAAAATTTAACTAATAATTGCGATCGAAGGTCGCAGTATGACCATGAGAATTGTTGCACCTTGTGTCAGTCAGTAATTTTTTTTTTACAATCTATGGTTCTATGGGTTTGTGTGTGGTTCTATGTGTTTGTTGCTCTGACATCACGCTCTGGCGTGATATCCCTTTTATGCCCATAGATAGTCGACAATGTGCTGTCGTGCCCATATATGGGCTCGATCACGCTTGCAATTTACAAACTTACAAACACATGGATGGAGATGGTGAAAACATATTCTGGGCCATGGCTTTAGGCCTGGCGGAGACCACCATTTGCTCAAATGTCTGCTTGAACAGTAAGTAGGCTAATGCAGATGTATTTGCCAGCGGTACAAATTCAAAATAATTCCGGAATCAACCATTTACTTTCAAAATGTGTTTTTAAGCGACTGCTTGAACAGTAATGCTTTGTCTGCTTGAATATTTACAAGCTCGATTCATGTGCAATTTGCATGTCCAAAATAGCAGATCTACAAGCTCAAAAAGTGCCGCATGAGGCCAACCCTTCCATGGTAAAGTTAAGGGAAACCATACTCTTAGTCTAAATACTAAAACACACAGTTATGCACATTTGTCATGGATGTTATAGTTCATCTGCAGAGACAGGGAGATTGCTGTTACTGTGATTTGCGTGTGTCAGGTTGGTCAAGTTACAAACCTCGCAGTGTCAGTCTGGGATGGTCCGGCCGTCAACAACAGCTGTGTCCAGGCCACCAAAGGAATGGAACACCAGGCACAGCTGAAAATAATTAAAAAGTATGAAAAAAAACTGAATTTCAGAAACAAAGTTAAACTATAATACATATATTATTGATTTACATATGGACACATCCATTCTTATGCACATGTGTCATAGTGTCAAGTTCCTCAGTTACATTTGAAGTAGTTATTTAGAATAACAATTTGGGCATTTAGCAGATATGCTTGATAGAAATGTACAATTAAAAAGGTAATGACATACTGTTTATAGAATGCTGAGACAGCCTAGTGCATCAAGAAACTCATGATCCCACTGCCAGGCAAACTACCTAGCATCAATCTAAACCAGGGGTCTTCAACGTTTTCAGGCCAAGGACCCCTTAGTTGAGAGAGAGATGAAGCAGGGACCCCCACAACCTTATCATAGATTCCATATATTATAGTGTCATCGTTTGACAGCACGGATGTCAGTGTATTTTGGATTCATGTCAATTTGTGTTTTCAGATATTCAACCACTTGATCCGTCAATACTTAATAAACTTGACCTTTCTCTCTGTACTTAGCCTGCTCTTTTTCCCCTCTAAACCAAACCTCTTTGCTAAAATAGCTGATCTACAAGCTCACAATTGTGGAGCTTGTAGATCTGCTATTTATTTGCTAAAGTTCTCAGAATATGGACATTAGGGTTCAAGTGGTTAATATAAAAAAGGAGAAAAAAAGATTCTATCACACAAAGATTTGGAGGTCCCCCTGTAGTAACTCTGAGGACCCCCTAGGGGTCCCGGACCCCCTGTTGAAGACCCCTGATCTAAACAATATAATGTAGTTGCATACTGGAGTAATGTTTGCATGCTTTAAAAATATCAAAGCATTATGCAACAAATATGGGGACTGCCCATAAGTCAGAAATGTCATTAGTCAGAATTGAGTTAGGGTTAGGTTTTAGGGTTAGGTTTAGGCCTAGTTACTGAGGTTAGGGTTAGAGTTTGGGTTAGATTTAGGCATAGTTTTACTGAGGTTTGGGTTCGGTTTAGGCATAGTTTTACTGAGGTTATGGTTTGGGTTAGGTTTATGCATGGTTTTACTGAGGTTAGGTTTAGGCATAGTATTTTCCACCAGGTTAACATCACCAGATTCTGACTAATGAGCTTTCTGACTAATGAGCCTTCTGACCAATGCCATGGCACCACAAATATTCTTCAAATATTTGTAAATGCCATTTTAAAATGTGTATAATGCATTGTGCTGCAGTGTGCCCGTTTTTTAGACTTAGACATTAAGTGGTTAAATCACACACACACACACACACACACACACACACACACACACACACACACACACACACACTTGATTCGTCAATACTTAATAAACTTGACCTTTCTGTCTGTACTTAGCCTGCTCTTTTTCCCCTCTACAAGTTAACAACTTTCCATACAGCCATGGGCGAGAACGCGCATATACAGCGATATAGTACCAACTATTAGTAAGCTGAGCTAACGCTAGCTTCGTTTGCACGTCCACAAAGCCATTGCGAGTTAGCTCACATTGCCGTTAGCTTTGCAGCTAACGCTAACGCTAGCTTCGTTTGCACGTCCACAAAGCAATTGCGAGTTAGCTCACATTGCCGTTAGCTTTGCAGCTAACGTTAGCTTAAACACACAACAGTGTCGTATAAACAAACAAAGGATCAGGTTACGGAAAGTAAAACTTACCTGAGTGTTAGGTCCTGCGGGGAAAAAGATGCAAAAAAAGTGTGACAATGTCAATGTAAACCAAATGGAGTCGTTAGCAAGTAGCAGCAATTGCTTTCTGTGTTCCGTTAGCAGTACTCTCTCAAGCGCTTCAGGATGAAGAAAGCAGGAAGAGGGGGCGGTGTCCCCCAGTCTTATAGCAGCCGTGCGATTGGTCAAGCCGGTCAAGCCCCCTAAATCCCCGTGGAGTTCCGGTCTGTGATTGGCTTGAGACGATGACGTAGAGGCAAAGATTAGATGTTTGTCTATTCTGCATCTAGCTTAAGGTCACAGACATATTGCGATTTTATGGCTTATTTTGTAACATTACTGTAATGTTTAAAATTGAATGTATAAACAATGGGATATTACCAAGGTTACTCTTATATAGAAATTCAATGTAATGTTTAAGAATTAATACATATCCATGAAATAATAAAAGGCATAGCTTTATAAAAAAATAATAATAATAATAATAATAATAATTCATTATTAAAATATAGGCTACCTTTGTTTGTTTGTTTGTTTGTTTGATTGATTGATTGAATACTTTAATAAAAGTTTGCATAAGAAAAGGTACAGTTTCATGACAGTACAGTTGACTGGTACAAGGTTAACTAAAAGGAGATCCTAGTAAGCTTTTAGGCATATTTACACAACCTTTATGTATCTCATATAATATTGAATGACATACGGATCGAACAGAGTACTATGCAGTAGATATAGTCAGAAAAAAAGGTCTATTCTGCATCTAGCTTAAGGCCACAGACCCACATCTAGCGTTAGGCCACAGACCCTTCCAAAATAGATGATTGATTGATTGATGGATTGATTGAATACAATAATATAATATAACATTGAATGACAGACGGATGGAACAGAGTACTATGCAGTAGATATAGTCAGAAAAAAAAGGTCTATTCTGCATCTAGCTTAAGGCCACAGACCCGTTGGGAAATGAGTTTGGGTCGACTTCGAAGTGTATCCTTCCAAAATAGATGATCTACAAGCTCACGACAGGATAAGTGTTATTAACAGTACTGTCCTGTTTAAGAATTTAAGAAGAAACACTAGCATAACAAAGGATAGGTCTACTCTTATATAGAAATACATTGTAACATTTAGACCTAACTATCAATAAATATGCATTAATTGTTATAGTGTTGGAGATGTATTGAGTATTATTGAATGTCATCCATCCATAGCATCACAATGGAAACAAGGCCCAGGCTTTTTCATATTTTCCTATTAACAGGGGGCACAGTACTGCATTCAGTAGCGCTGTCGCCTCACAGCTATATGGTCCTGGGTTCGATTCCCAATGTGGACGCTGTGGGCGTGGTCTTTCCTCTGCATCATGGGGTTCTCAACCTGTGGGTCGGGACCCACCAAATTATTTTGGGGGGTCCCCAGATGATTAACTTAATGTGAAACATTACTCACTGAACAGTAAACAACTCAACTGTAAACAAACCAACCTAAAGTCTAAGTGTAGCCTATAGACAATAGGGTATCTGCACATTTCTAAATTGACAATGTAAGGACTTTTGAATGGCTAACATGACAAATTAAACATTGGTCACATTTTCAAATATTAGAAGCAGAAATTGTGAAAATAGACGATCTACATGCTGGCAACGCCTTGCAACGCGATGCGTTGTGACTTGTGAGCATGTAGATCGGCTTTTTTCACAATAGAACCGTGTTATACAAAATGTAATGCCTCAACTCTTAGTGCTCATCAGGGTGGGGGGGGGGGGTCCCCAGTTAAAATATGATTATTTTGGGGGTTGCGGCCTGAAAAGGTTGAGGACCACTGCTCTAGGTGCCAGTGTTGGCAAAAGGGCCTTTCTATGTGAAGTTTGCATGTTCTCTCTGTGGCCCCTAGGTTAGGTACCCTTAAAAAATATGCAGTAATCCTGTTATCTATAATGCCTGCCCCTGGCATATGGAGGGGAAAGGAACTGGTTGGAATAACGTGTTCCTTCCATGCGCTCCGTCCAACCGGTCGGAGGCCAGAAGACGTGCGATTCAAAACAGTGCTCATCGGATCCTGCGTTTGTGATAAATGGATAAGGTTTATTGTGTTTAATATATAGGCTCCTCCCACAAATCTCGTAAGCTCCTCCAACAAGTTTTGCAAGTCGATTACGTTGTCACATCACTCCCGAGATCATTTGTGTTTCGTTTTTAGAGGGTCATTCCCCCAGAAAAAAACGCAATTTGGCACGAAACAGTTAATTTTTGCACGAAACGGTTATGTTTTGCACATTTGTGGCGCCCCCTATTGGTTGAAGTGGAAATCCTTTGGGTGATTTGTTGGGTATACCAGCCGCAACTTGTGGTTAAAATTTGGTGTTGACTGGATGTTTCGTTTATGATTTATGGCTATTTCTTGCGAAACGGGCCCCTCTCGCTAACTTCGGAAGCGTGTTCCGGACGAACGCTAGGGAGTATCTAAATATTGCTTGAATATGTTTATCGCATGGGTTCAGAGATCTTGTGTACCGATTTTTGTGACGTTTGGAGAAAATATGTGGGAAAAGAGGCAAAAAGTGTGTTTTGAAGAAAATTCAAAATGGCGGAAAATCTATCCTGACGCAAATGGGCGTGGCCTATATGGGGAGATGCGTCATGACCCAAGGAATCCAGGGAAAAAATAATTTTAATTTTCCGACCTACGGTTCAAGAGTTAGAGGGCAAAACGTAAAGTGGGGTGTTATAGCGCCACCATCTGGCCGAATGATGTAATTATTTGTTAATTAATTCTTAAAATTATTATGAATCTCCTCTCCAAGTTTTGAAACTTTAGACCCTATGGTTTAAGAGAGAGAAAATAATTGAATGTGAGTTTTTGCTATTCCCATTATAAGTCAATGGGGGAAATTAATTCACTAATAAATTCATATCAATTAAACGATACAACTTTTCTCTTATCGCAATAATAGCACTCGATTCCCGATGAAGCCGGTCGATTTGACATATGGCGCGAGTGTGTGGCGCAAAAACTGCGGGCCGTGAAACGCGCCGAAAAATAGTTTATCTATAAAGAATAAAGTTTCCCTAGGACTATAGTGTGTTGCCCTGTAAGGGCAACCACACTAACTAGAAAATGTGCAATTTGGGAAATTGCGAGTGTGGTTGCCTGCCCTGCCGCCCCCTATGGGTCGAAGTGGAAATGCTTTTGGGGATTTGTTGAATATCCCACCCGTGACTTGTGGTTAAAATTTGGTGTTGACTGGATGTTTCGTTTGTGATTTATGGCTATTTTTTGCGAAACTGGCCCCTCTCGCTAACTTCGTAAGCCTGTTACGGACGAACGGTATGGACTATGGAAATATCGCTTGAATATGTTTATCGCATGGGTCCAGAGATCATGTGTACCGATTTTTGTGTCATTTGGAGAAAATATGTAGGAAAAGGAGCAAAAAGTGTGTTTTGAAGAAAATTCAAAATGGCGGAAAATCTATCCTGACGCAAATGGGCGTGGCCTATATGAGGAGATGCGTCATGACCCAAGGAATCCAGGGAAAAAGGAATTTTAATTTTCCGACCTACGGTTCAAGAGTTACAGGCCAAAACGTAAAGTGGGCTGTTATAGCGCCACCATGAGGCCGAATGATGTAATTATTTTTCAGTTAATCCTTGCCTGCATTATGAACCTCCTCTCCAAGTTTTGAAACTGTAGCCCCAATGGTTTGTGAGAGAAAAATAATTCAATGTGAGTTTTTGTGATTCCCATTATAAGTCAATGGGAAAAATTAATTCACTAATAAATTAATATCAATTAAACGATAGAACTTTTCTCTTAGAAAAGTAATAGCACACGATTCCCGATTAAGCCGGTCGATTTGACATATGGCGCGAGTGTGTGGCGCAAAAACTGTGGGAGGAGATTCGCGGCAAACTTTTGGTTACACTAGTCAAGAATAATAATAAAGTTACCCTAGAACTATAGTGTGTTGCCCTGTTAGGGCAACCACACTAACTAGAAAATGTGCAATTTGGGAAATTGCGAGTGTGGTTGCCTGCCCTGCCGCCCCCTATGGGTCGAAGTGGAAATGCTTTTGGGGATTTGTTGAATATCCCACCCGTGACTTGTGGTTAAAATTTGGTGTTGACTGGATGTTTCGTTTGTGATTTATGGCTATTTTTTGCGAAACTGGCCCCTCTCGCTAACTTCGTAAGCCTGTTACGGACGAACGGTATGGACTATGGAAATATCGCTTGAATATGTTTATCGCATGGGTCCAGAGATCATGTGTACCGATTTTTGTGTCATTTGGAGAAAATATGTAGGAAAAGGAGCAAAAAGTGTGTTTTGAAGAAAATTCAAAATGGCGGAAAATCTATCCTGACGCAAATGGGCGTGGCCTATATGAGGAGATGCGTCATGACCCAAGGAATCCAGGGAAAAAGGAATTTTAATTTTCCGACCTACGGTTCAAGAGTTACAGGCCAAAACGTAAAGTGGGCTGTTATAGCGCCACCATGAGGCCGAATGATGTAATTATTTTTCAGTTAATCCTTGCCTGCATTATGAACCTCCTCTCCAAGTTTTGAAACTGTAGCCCCAATGGTTTGTGAGAGAAAAATAATTCAATGTGAGTTTTTGTGATTCCCATTATAAGTCAATGGGAAAAATTAATTCACTAATAAATTAATATCAATTAAACGATAGAACTTTTCTCTTAGAAAAGTAATAGCACACGATTCCCGATTAAGCCGGTCGATTTGACATATGGCGCGAGTGTGTGGCGCAAAAACTGTGGGAGGAGATTCGCGGCAAACTTTTGGTTACACTAGTCAAGAATAATAATAAAGTTACCCTAGAACTATAGTGTGTTGCCCTGTTAGGGCAACCACACTAATAATGACAATATCTAAAGTGTGCTCGCCTTATAGGCGAGCCCACAATTACTGAACGCACAGGAACAAGGGACCCCTCCAAAGATAGATCTCAGCGAGGTGGAGGCAGACGCGGGGGTCTGAAGGTACGAAAAACGGCCGAAAGACGCGGACGCGACCGCGGTTCGCTATAGGGCTAATGACCACTAGGTGAGCAACTTACACAGTATGGCTTTAAAGGGTACAGTCTTTGTTCATTCAAGTTTTCCTCTTCCAGTCTAGCTGTCATGTATAGGCTAAAGGTGAGGTGAGGGCTTCACCTCACATCAGGTAAGAGGTTACGCAAAATTCTAATGCAGGGGTCATCAACGTTTTCAGGCCAAGGACCCCTTAGTTGAGAGAGAGAGATGAAGCAGGGACCCCCACAACCTTTTCGATTCCATATTTCGATTCCATTGTTTGACAGCACAATCATCAGTGTATTTTGGATTCATGTCAATTTGTGTTTTCAGATATTTAACCACTTGAACCGTCAATAATAAACTTTACCTTTGGCTTTTACTCTGTACTTGGTCTGCTCTTCTTCCCCTCTACACCAAAGCTCTCTACCGAAAATGGCCGATCTACAAGATCACAACGCCTCGCAGCGCGAGCTTGTAGATCTGCTATTTTTGGCTACAGTTCTCAGAATATGGACACTATAGGGTTCAAGTTGTTAATATAAAAAGGATTAGAAGATTTGGAGGAACCCCTGTAGTAACTCTGAGGACCCCCTAGGGGTCCCAGACCCCCTGTTGAAGACCCCTGACCCCTACTGCATGGGCCAGACTGAAAAGAGGAGACCCATATACTGAGCAGTCAGAGACATAATAAGTGCATGATGACCATCAGCTCTGCAGCCAGCACCAGGATGAAACCATTCCCTGGAGACATATGACGGGCCAATTATGGAAAGATGTGAGTCTGCAGTAGGCTGGCCCTGTGGAGTTACCAGGGGAAAAGAGGTGTCATTTCAGAAGAAAATTGGGGTTGGCAAAAAATAATTAAGCCCCATTTCCTATACACGTGTCACATGTATGGACGGGCATGGATTGAGATGCACTCAGCATCGATCTTAAATCAGATTAAAATTTCAACAACAACAAAAAGTTCTGAGTTAGTGTTGGGATAGGCTATATGCATAAAATAACAGAATTTGAGGTGAGACCCCAAATGATGCCCCTGATAGAAGGGCAGGGGCACCAGGTCTTATGTCAATATGGTGGGGAGTCTGGGGCCCATGATGTAGGTATATTGTTTAGCCTATGTACTGTACTGTATTGTACTGTCTGTACCATTGCATGGCTGATCTGGACAGATATATTAGGCTATAACTCTATGGGGGGAACACCCCCAGGGTCATGCCTGTACTTATGGGAGGCTGAACTAAACCTTTTTAAGACCGATCAGGTGAACTGATATCGTAATAACTATGAATGTAATAACTATGAATGCAATAACTATGTAATACATGATCATTGCAATTGTTCAGAGTACTACTACCAGGTAATTTGATTGTTGTTAATTTTCAATACATAGGCTACATGCTGATCTTGTTGGCCTCTATGATTGGTTAGTCAACAGCGCCACTCTGTGGTTGTGTCCGTATACGGCGACTGGCGTTGTATGTCAGGCATCAGCTGCTGTGCTAATGCGTGTCGTGTGACCATTTCTATTCATTAAGTATCGCTGAATTAAATTATTATTATTTGAATATATTATTTGAATATTTTCATTTTCGATAATGGTGCGGTCCAAAACACCGGCGACTCAGTCCGAAACACTTCCGCTAGTTGTCTTCAGAAACGTCACTGACGCATCCTTGGTGTGTTCGTTCTTGGTAGAGCTCCCCATGCCTGTTGTTGTTTACATGCAGTCAATCCTTCACATTTACCTTGACAAACGCAGACTTTATGGTTGTAGGCGAGTGGTGAAGGTAAGGCTACACCATGACACTGGTCAGGGAACATACACGGTCCTTTAGACTCATTTAAGCTTGCTTCTGTCAGTGGAATCAGACGTTGTTTAGCATGGTAGCTTCAGCTTGCTTGTTAGCACGTTCAGCTGAGCCACTCTATGGAGCCACTGGCACTGTCATGCAGGGGTGGTGAGAAAAGTACTCACATGTTTTACTTTAGTAAAAGTATAAAATGTTGCAATATAAAAATACTCTGTTACAAGTAAAAGTCCGGAGTTCAAAATGTACTTGAGTAAAAGTACAAAAGTATCTGCTTCAAAATGTACTTAAAAGTACCAAAAGTATAAGTACTCATTATGCAGAAGCAGTCAAGTTTTCAAATATTTTGAAAATGGCAGATCTACAAGCTCACAATGCGTAAATGTACCACATTTCAAGAGATTAAAAAGGATGGAAATATGCTGTAAGTTAACATTCCATTTAGTAGATAAGAAATAGAGCTATTAGCTCTATTTCTGCCTGTCATCTCTTAAAGAGATGACATGCAGAATATAGGTTGATTCCTTATAATCTAGCAAGCTATGGCCAATGATAACTAACTACATATCTAGAAACCTGCTGTGGATAAACATTACAGTATACTGACTGGGGCAACGAATAACAATTATTTTCTTGGCGATTATTCTATCGATTACTTTTAATAATCAGTGTATGTGTGTATGTTTAAGCGATTGATAATGAATCAGTTATTTGTATTGAATTATCAATTATCGAGAAAGTAATGTTTACATTGATTAGTACGAATAATAACTATTATTAATAACATGATTGTCTGGTCATTGTAACACGCTATGTCATTGACAGCCTAAGCAGAGATGAACAGTGACAACTTCACCCTGAGTGAGAAGATAGTCTCACCGTCCTACATCCGACAAGGGAGTCAGGCACGTCGCAGCCATGAGCAGCTGATCAGGCACTTATTGGACCAGGTAACCAGAAAATGATACAACAAAACAAGTCTGTATAATTTCCCAAGAGATCATGATGTGGCCATAATGTGTCATCATTTGGAAGAGTGCTGCGATCCTTTTCAATTCTATTTGAAAACCTCTTTATCAGGGGTCTTCAACAGGGGGTCCAGGACTCCTAGGGGGTCCTCAGAGTTACTACAGGGGGTCCCCCAAATCTTCCAATCCTTTTATATTAACCACTTGAACCCTAGTGTCCATATTCTGAGAACTGTTTCTGCAAAGAGCTTTGGTTTAGAGGGGATAAAGAACAGACTAAGTACAGAGTGAAAGGTTTTTAAGTATTGACCGTTCAAGTGGTTAAATATCTGAAAACACACCTCTCTTCAGCTAGAATTAACTAGCATTATTTGGCCTCATTCATTGTGATTGTAGCAGACCACAGGTTAGCCTTAATAGTTAAATGCCTGGACTATTTGCTTTCCCTTCCATCCAGGGCAAGTGTCCAGAGGAAGGATGGAACGAGAGCACCATAGAACTGTTCTTGAGTGAGCTGGCTGTGATGGACAGCAATAACTTCCTTGGAAACTGTGGCGTAGGAGAGAGGGAGGGCAGAGTGGCATCCAGCCTGGTGGCCAGGCGACATTACAGGTAGGGTTGGGATCCCAAACCAGAGGAATTTGAAGTAACCGGTTCCTACATTGAGGGGGAAAAAAATCGTGTGAAAGCCGCTTCCAAGGAGTGGCTTTGTGTGTCCCCCATGTCCATATATGGTCATTTCAGTCCAGAATGAACAGGTTTTATCTGTCCCGTACGTCCAGAATATGTGTGTAGTGTCCGTCCCGGTCTGATGATTAAAAATGTCCCTAAAAATGAGGATTGGTCAAGCTTCACATGACAATCCGGCCCTCCAGATTAAATCATTCATTCAGAATTCTGTAGCTCTAGACAATTTTATACTCAGATTTTTTTGATTTTTTATTTAATCTATGAATCCATCTCAAAATATGTTGTTCCAGGGACCACCCAGAAGCAAATATTTGAGTTACAAATGTTCGCTTTTAAAAAGATTATTCAAAGACTTGCACAAATTTTTTTTTTTGATTTTTTTGATCTACAAGCTCGCAGCGCTGTTGAGCTTGTATATCTGCTATTTTTTAATAGTTAAAGCATTTAATAATTCTAGGCCTAAATCAGAGCTTGTTATGTGGACTTCGCATCTGCAATTACAATACCGGTGGTTCTCAAGCTTTCTAATTTCAAGGACCACCATAATTCTGTTACAGGCCTATAGTGTAAGGATCCATTTGGAACCCCCTAGTAATCGTTAAAGTTAGAGATGTGCCGAATGATCCATGAGTGATCGCGATCCTCCGATAATGCCTCAATCGGCATTGCCGATCTTCAAGCTAAATCAGCTATTTTTACAATATTTATCTGTGGGACTCCTACAAGTTGAATTGGATACTTAAGGACCTCAGCCTGCAATCCTAAATGTTTATACTTAATATACAATGTCAATGTTTTGTAAGAAGAATCATTAAATATATAAATGCTGCTACAGTAACACAATAAATAGAAGAATTTATGGATTTGACGCTGTGATTGGAAATATCGGTATCAGCAGACACTGATTCCAGTTGATCGGTGATCGGTATCGGCCCCAAAAATCGCAATCGGAGCATCTCTAGTTAAAGTGAACCATTAAGGAATTGGACTGTTAAGAGAGATTCGTTAAGGAACCGGAATCGTTAAAATCCTAAAGCACCCAAACCCTAATTACAGGTTCGTCGTTTGACCTAAGTCTGGGAGACGTTATAGTACTTTGTCGCTTGAGCAGAATAACTGTCTTTCAGTTGAAAGACATTCATTCTTGTAAAGTGACACGGCCATACTAATGAAGTTGGTTTGTATTCTGATCAAAACGGCTGTATATTATGTTAGATTTTTAATGTACAGATAGGGCTGTCACGATATGAAATTTTACATGACGATTAATTGTCACTCA
Source organism: Nannobrachium achirus (assembly GCF_963921795.1). Taxonomy (NCBI): domain Eukaryota; kingdom Metazoa; phylum Chordata; class Actinopteri; order Myctophiformes; family Myctophidae; genus Nannobrachium; species Nannobrachium achirus. The sequence goes on from NC_137821.1 coordinate 25,454,957, forward strand.
AATAATTGGCGATTAACGATTTAATTGTGTATTTGTCGTTGATAATTACATTTCTGTTTGGCTTTTAGGCTTTGAAGTTGCATATGGTAGATATGATACATAACCTAAATATACAAATACATTACTGACATATTTGACAACTTACTACTTAAAAAATAACATTGATAGTTGAAATAGCCGATCTACAAGCTCACAACGCGTCGCGATGCGACGCGTTGTGAGCTTGTAGATCTGCTATTTCCACTATTTCTGACATTTTTCAACATTCACGATTATGACGATTATGACAAAATAATTGCGATAATGTCAAATAATCACGATTAGACGATTATGTAATAATTGTGACAGCCCTATGTACAGAATACAGTAGGTAATTCCTCGCCAAAGGCCCAGATCTGTTCAGAAATGATTTTGTGCTGGCATTCTAACATTCGATGGCTCTAATAAGGACCTGTGCATTGCAATGCAGGTTGATCCATGGCATAGGTCGATCTGGAGACATTGCCGCTGTTCAGCCCAAAGCAGCAGGATCCAGCCTGCTTAATAAGTTGACCAACTCGGTTGTTTTGGACATTCTAAAACTGTCAGGTGTGTACAGTATATCAGTTAATTGAACTAACATCTTCAAAGACAGCCAAATATTGTCTGTCCAATTAAAGCTTTATTTCTTTTTTCTAGAATGTTGAAATCAGTGTTGAAATGTGTCCTATAAAGCTCTTCATTCCGATTTTAAAACCTCAGGTGCGAATGAAAATATATTCTAAGGTTAGTTATTAAAGTTTTTTTTTTTTTTTTTTTTTTATCTATAACAGGTGTGCGAAGTGTGGCTAGTTGCTTTGTGGTTCCCATGGCAACCGGGATGAGCTTGACCCTGTGTTTCCTGACTCTTCGCCACCAGAGGCCCAAGGCTCGCTACATCATCTGGCCCCGCATCGACCAGAAGTCATGCTTCAAATCCATGATTACGGCAGGTGAGAGCACAGTCAGCACACACAGGTCTACTAATCCAACTGAGCTTTCCTCGTGGCATAACCGATGTGTCAAGTTCTCAAGTGGTTGTAAACCATTATGTCTACCATTGGTTTTCCTTGACCTAGGGCCAGGCAAATAGCCGTTCGTTCGCTGAGGTTTTGATTGCTATGAAAGGTGTCAAAAGACATTACCAAAGATTGTTTTTTTAACAGAGAGACAGACAGACGGATAAGGTATACAGACAAGATAAACTTGCCACAAAAAGTTCGGAAATCTAACTTTGGTCGATTATATCTACCCTTTAATAAACCCAAATGGTATTGTGTTTTATATCATTTTCATTGCTGATTTGTCACCTTTACAACGAGGTACAGCTTGTAAGCATCGGGCATTCGAGGCATGAGCTACACAGCCAAACGTGTGGGTTGCGCTGACCCAAAATTTGCCAACATTCGGTCCATTATATCCACCCTTTAATTGTGCCAAATGGTATTGTGTTTGATATCATTGTTATCGTTGATTCGTCACCTTTACAATGAAGTACAGTTTGTAAGGATCTGGCATTCGTGGAATGAGAAACACAGCCAAACGTGTGGGTAGCGCTCCTCCAAAAATTGTCAAAATGGCCTGGCAGGCCTGCAATACTGTTCTTTTGGTCTTCACCTTTGTTACTTGGGGCATTGAATGATTGCACTCTCTCACAGTAATAAGGAAAAGAAAAAACAACACAGCAATTTTTACACTTTATTAATGTTAAGCTCAGTGTCAGGGAAGCCCAAAACGAGAGTAAATGCCAGCAGAACAGTATATTGCAAGCCATTTTGGCAAAATTCTGGTCGGTGCTACCCACACGTTTGGCTGTGTAGCTCATGCCTCGAATGCCCGATGCTTACAAGCTGTACTTCGTTGTAAAGGTGACAAATCAACGATAAAAATGATATAAAACACAATACCATTTGGGTTTATTAAAGGGGAGATATAATCGACCAAAGTTAGATTTCCGAACTTTTTGTGGCAAGTTTAGATATAAATAGATAGATAGCTTGATTGATCCCAGTGGGGAAATGACACAGTAAATGTTTCTAATTCAATAAAAGCAATGCTGACATTGCACTGTTAAATATAGTTAAGCTAAAAACTATTTGGAGTCTGTACCATGGAAATGTATAGCCATAACCCTACAAAAATGTTGTTTTTGTTTTTTTCTAATTATCACATCCTGAAACTCACAGGCGTTACTGCTCACTTTCTTTGGCGTGTACAACAGCAGAGTACTGGAGAAAATGACAGTGATTACAATCTGATCTCTACAGTAATGTACAGGATGTAATTTTATACATTTTATATCATCATTTTCCGGACAACAATAGTGTTACTTGTCTGATCAGGTAATGTCCTGTGTCAAAGCTCAACGTGTTTTTATGTGCAGTCAGAAATTACCTGGTGAAAGATCAATAGTGTGTGTGACCCCCTCACCTGTCGTCCATCATGTACTGTAGTCTGTATTTACAGAAAGTTGTGTAGTGTAAACTGCACAGTGATCTGACGACAAAGTGTGTGTCCTGCCATTAGCTGTTTTAATTGGTGTAGTTTTGCAATGATCAACCCCACTCAAAGAAGAGTGAAGCTTCTATGACTAAAGCAATACAGATGTACATGAATGTACTGTAGATGTCATGTCTAGATGGATACCTGTGTCATGGATTGTATCTCGACATGTGGAAATGTAATATGTGGCCAGTAACATATTCTATTCTATTCATCTTTGGATACAGTCTAATTAAATTAGAAGTTCAGTCTAAATTCCCCCATTATTATTCACAACTCTAGTCAGTTATGTTGCTAGACTGTTTTTGATTAGAGTCACTTACTTTTGCGAGAAATTGTGACCATCAAATCTAGCACATTTCTAACTATATTGTCCCCACCATTGTTAGGGTTTGAGCCAGTGGTGGTGGAGAACACTCTAGAAGGTGACGAGTTGCGGACAGACTTGGAGGCAGTCGAGCACAAAATTGAGGAGCTTGGTGCAGAGAACGTCCTGTGTGTCCACTCTACAACATCCTGTTTTGCTCCACGTGTCCCCGACAGGTAATTATATGCTTTACATTTTATTATGCAAGTTTGTCTTGAAAACATTCAGTCCATATCCTGCAAAACATAAATTATGTAATGAATAAAAATATATTTTAACCAATCTGTGTGGTTTGGGAGGGCCTGTAGGCTGTTTGTGTAGCCTGTACCCATGCTATGGTTACTCCGCTCACCAAGCCTTGAGGCATACCTCATGAGCCTGAAAGCCTCATGTGTCAGCACAGCCAGCCACCCGATTTGGTAAACGGAATAGATTATCACCTATTTTAAAATGCAGTTCGTGGGCTAGGTAGGTAGCAACATAGTGTAAACAGACATACTTTTTGCTTTGCAATACACACGGTTGAGAATTGCAGACCCTGGTGTCGGGTAGGATACCTTCTGGTTGACATAGTGCTGTATCCCCTCAGGCCAAGTGAGGATTTCCTCTTGGATGAGGGAGGGGTCCATGTGGTAGGGCATTCACGAATAGTGATTTTTAGTATTCGACTATTCGACCCTAAAGGTATTCGATTAGCTTGAGTATTTGTAAAACACGGTTGTATTGTGAAAATAGCAGATCTACATGCTCACAACGCCTTGTGTTGCGAGGCGTTGTGAGCATGTAGATCTGCTATTTTCACAATTTCTGCCTCTAATATTTGAGAATTTGTCAGATGTTTAATTTGACATTTTATTAAAAAGTCCTTAAATTGTCTCTTTAGAAATGTGCAGTTACTCTATACACTTAAACTTCATGTTGTTTTGTTACCGTTGAGAGAGAAAGCAATGTTGCACATTGAGTTAATCATCTGGGGACCCTCCAAAATAATTTGGTGACCACAGGTTGAGAACCTGTTATAGAGTGAGTTTGTAAATACATCTCAAACTGTAGTTTGATCTCAGATTGTCTTTAATTTGCCCACGTTATGTTGGGATCATAATCAAATAGGTAAGTTCCATTCTCTTCTTGTCTTGTCATGCAGGCTTGAGGAATTGGCCACTATGTGCGCCAAATACAACATCCCCCACATTGTTAACAATGCCTATGGAGTGCAGTCATCCAAATGTATGCACCTGATACAGCAGGTTGGTACTGTACTACTAATGCCCATGTTATACCTTACACGACTGCACATTCCCACTCCAATGTCATCAAACATATAATTTTCGGAATGTCTGAGTGAGTGTCTGTCTGTCTGTCTGTCTGTCTGTCTGTCTGTCTGTCTGTCTGTCTGTCTGTCTGTCTGTCTGTCTGAAACAGCGTTTCTCCTCAGTGGCTGGAGCAATTGATCTGAAATCGCATCACCATTAGCATATGAACACACCTGACATAACTGTGAAGCCCGTTTGTCACTTTCACAAATCATGTGCTGTATATTAGCATTTTTATGGTGTATCTACTATCTATTCTGCATCTAGCATGAGGCATATCTATTCTGCATCTAGCATGAGGCAACATGTTTAACCAGGTGTGTGTGTGTGTGTGTGTGTGTGTGTGTGTGTGTGTGTGTGTGTGTGTGTGTGTGTGTGTGTGTGTGTGTGTGTGTGTGTGTGTGTGTGTGTGTGTGTGTGTGTGTGTGTGTGTGTGTGTGTGTGTGTGTGTGTGTGTGCGTGCGCGCGTGTGCAGGCGGGTGTATGTGCACTGCAGGCGGGTGGGCAGGCGGGCGGGGGGGACACAGTATCTCTGTAGCCATTAAACAAAACGGGTATTTCTTACATTGATGCTCCTACATCATGCAAGCACCAGTTAAAGTTACTTTCCATCCCTCATATACTGTGTGCACAGTGCACATCCCATAACCCACACACTGCACATCATTTCGGAGCTCATATCTTTAAACGGGTAAGGGCTAGTTTCATTTAACACATGAAAGCTTTTTGCACATAATCCAAGACTGAATTTGACCCTTGCATGCATTCATTTCCAAAATAATTTTTAGATTATTTGTTATTAATTATTAACATTATGTTAAGTTTTTGTTTGACATGTAATAACTGACATACATTATAGTTGTGTGCTCATTGTTGCCATGGGTATTGTTGTGTAGGCTATCATTTCATTGAACTGTCTTCACCCAGGGTGCTCGTGTTGGAAGAATTGATGCCTTTGTACAGAGCTTAGACAAGAACTTCATGGTGCCAGTGGGTGGCGCCATAATAGCAGGTTTTAATGAGTCCTTCATACAGGAGATAAGCAAGATGTACCCAGGTTGGTGGCCATACTATTTAACAATGTGTTCATTTGGAAGGCAGCCTGGGAAGACTAATGAGTGCCATTACCCTGGCTGCCTGTAACCAGCAGATACGTTAGGTTAGAGTTATATTTTGTACAATATCAGAAATAATTGAATTTGAATATATACCGTATATGAATTCATTTTACTTAGTAGCTTGGTAATTCTAGCTTCACAAAAATCTCTCAAAGTAATAAGGATAAACACATAGAAGACACCACTTGGTTAAATAAAGACTGTAGTTTCAGAATTTGAATATGTATTTACATAAATGAATTTGTTTGATTTGTAACCTTATTCTGATTCAAATGTATAACATAGCAGCAGAGAGTGAAAAGAAACAGAACCAACTGACCTGGATTTGGGTAACAGCCCCACCCATATACTGTAATGCTATGGCACCATCTTGGTTACATGTAAATAATGTAGTCCAGCGGCAACATGTACTGTACATAGTCTCCTGCAATGATGGTTGATTCATACAGTCAATCAGAGGGCAATTCATATTAATTATTAATGAATGGCATATGAATGCTCTGCTGATTACGCATTACATACGTGGCTGCATTACACAGGCAGTCAGTGGAAGTAGGCTCTCTCTGTGGCAACATTATTTTGACTACACATTCTTCTGAGAAATTTAAGGAAGTCCAAGGTTTTTCCTAATGTTTGTTTTTGTTTATGTGGGTCTCTGGATTGTCTGCCGAGTTATATTTAGAAGTAGTATTGTTTCCATGAGAACTTCAGATGCACAAAGTTGTCAGAATTGTTGAATTGCTGTTTTCCTAATTTGTTCTGTGTGAGCAGGCTGTTAATTATCAATTTCTACCCAAAAAGGTATTGACAAAAACGTATAAAATGTTATTTTCTCAGGGCTGTATTGTGAGTTTGGGCCGCAGAAAGAATTCAGCATTTCCAAAGTGAATGCCAACTTCCCAGATTGTCTTTCTTGTTTGAACATTGAGCAAAGGTGAACGGTACACTACAGTATGCATTACCTCTTGTGTCCAGGTCGAGCATCGGCTTCACCTTCCCTTGATGTTCTCATCACCCTGCTCACACTTGGAGCCAGTGGCTTTAAGAAACTCCTGGCAGAGAGAAAGGTAACCATGTACTGTTACATACAGTATATGCACACGCGCACGCACACAAGTAGCCATGGCCACCATGACCACTGCAGCTTGCAGCCATCAGGCTCAACAACCAATCCTGATATGTGAGAACTTAATACTGTACCTGCACTGTCCGTTACTGATTATTGACTTCTTGACGGGGATTCTGGCACTCTTAAATACAGGCTATTAGGATATACACTGCCAAACATTGACATATGCTTGCTAGGATAACTGTTTATGGACTGTACGTACGGTATATTCATCCATATATTCATTGGTGATAGACTGCACATATATTGCTTCCTACAGTATATTCATTGGTGGTGGACTATAATATTCCTTCATATATTCATTGTTCTTAGTTTATAATCCATCGCTTGAGGAATCATTTGCCCAAGTAGGCTTGTCACAGCCGACAGTTCTGTATAATTGAGACACGACAAAAGAGCAAATCTTTGATTCGGAGGAAGATGACAGTGTTGCTTGTAGGTTGTGGCCATATAATAATCCTACTGGAGCAACGAGAAATCACACCCAATTTAGACACCTGGGCGGGACGTGAATCTCCAAGGCGAGAGTAACAGTTGAGCGTCTGGAGGTAGCCAGATGCAAGACCATATAGGCTCTAGTACAGGGGTCTTCAACAGGGGGTCCGGGACCCCTAGGGGGTCCTCAGAGTTACTACAAGGGGTCCTCCAAATCTTCGAGTGATAGAAACCTTTTTTTCTCCTTTTTTATAATAACCACTTGAACCCTAGCGTCCATATTCTGAGAACTTTAGCCAAAAATAGCTGATCTACAAGCTCACAACGCCTCGGCAAAGAGGTTTGTTGTAAAGGGGAAAAAAGAGCACACCAAGTAGAGAGTGAAAGGTCAAGTTCATTAAGTATTGACGGTTCAAGTGGATACACATCTGCTAACACAAATTGACATGAATCCAATATACACTGATGATCGTGCTGTCAAAAGATGAAACTATATGGAATCTATGAAAAGGTTGTGGGGGTCCCTGCTTCATCTCTCTCTCAGCTAAGAGGTCCTTGGCCTGAAAATGTTGAAGACCCCTGCTCTGGTATATATACAGTAACTGTAGTCCCGGGTTTCCAGAAGGCAGCATATAGCCACTTCCTGTTCGGTGTTCTTGGCTCTGTTGCAGATTGGAACACAAACAACACCTGCATGTGTGTGTTTCCCATTCAAACCTGTCGGCGAGCCAATTAAATGAAGCTATGGTAAAATGAACCACAACAGGATATTTTTATGCCACCTTCTGGAATGCTGGGACCACACCGAACAGAACCTATTACCTCTTTACTGACCGCCGCCACATGTGATCTGAAGAAAATAATGCAAATATCGGAGGTGAGAACATGGAGAATGCAGAGTACGTTTAAATCACAACTGATGGCTGGATATCCACGACAATTACATGTCATTTTATGGTTTATGTGGAACTGGTCAGTAGAGTGCTCCAGACGGGAGTGTTGCGTGCATGATGCCGACATGCACGCATAATTGATTAGACCTACGTTCCCGCACTGCATTTTAAATAAGATTACGTAACCTGTCTGAATATTATAAGCGTTTCAAATAGATTTCATATACTCTAATATGTCTTTCGAATGAGATTTGGCCATATGGATAGAAAGATTATAATTTTTTTGCCATTTTCAAAAGATATTTTCTATAATTTGAATAGACGTTTAACTTCTTGCCTGCTAGTCGACTTTCAGAACGACTTCCTCACTAGGAGACTCTCTGCAGAGCGACTTTTAAGTCGATCGGCAATTTTTAAGCAATTTATTGGATATTTTTTGATGAATAAATGGTCTAGCCTACCTTGTACGATGGTTTCGAGTGACCGTGTAAAGTAAGGATTGGTTCGCAACGTCACCGCTAGCTCAGGCCTCCTCTGTGTAAAATTTGGTTTCAATACACACTACAATACATAACGGCGCGTCATTACATCGGATTTTGACCCGGTTTGAAGTGTCTGTGGCGTGGATACATGTCCCAGCCAATGGGCCATCATAATATTTACACCATCAATCGCGCGCGTGGCGCACACGGACCCACGCTAATGGTTAGCTCCAGGCCCATGTTAACGGACGCAGTAGGCCAACTATGGCCACGTGATCACTCCATCCTTGAAAAGCTTAGATATATGTTGAAAGGCTTATCGTTGGCGCGCTCTAGTGGTATATTAAATTCAACACAGCCTCTAGCCATTCAAAGCCACGTAATGTTCTGAAAAATGTATGATATTCCTGGCAGTATTAGCGCACATCCATATTTTAAGTTCGCAGGGAATGGGTTTTAACATGCATTGTTTAAATGGCAATGAACTTAACCACAGACTGTGCATATCCCTAGTGTATGACTATGCACACACATCAAAGCTGTCTTTTATGAATCCTACATTGGTCTTTATTTACAAGCAAGTCTACACTAAAAAATAATAGACGTTTAAGAACAGTTAAATGGCAATGGTCAAACATGACAAAACATAAAATAGGACTATATCAAATATTAGTTATTACAAATATAAAATAAGTTTAAATATATAAGAAAGGAAATACTACATACTTTAAACCAAACCAGGTTTGTGAAATCCCCCGGAGCTCCAGGGACCCTGGGGGACCCCCAGGTGTAAAAAATGACCACATGTGCAAAAATGACCAAATGACCACCCCAACGGGGCTGCTCACGGGGAATTCTTGGGGACCACCCACTCCTGCTGCTCCAGAACGGATGCAAAAGTGGTGGCGCCCCCAGTGGAGGACCCCCTCCACTGCAGCTCACATAAAATGCCGTAACTCGGGCTAGGAGCGTCCGGGAGAGCCGGGCCTGGTACCTATTCGTCCGCCAAGGCAACGCGGAGACCCCACCCCTCATTTCTCACATGCCCCTCTTCTAGCGCCACCTTCAGGCCGATTTTTAAAACACATTTTCGGACACTGCTCCTACAGATTTTGCCCTAAAATCACGAAACTCACTACACACTATGTCTACACTCATGTCATCAACATGGATCAGGAAGATTTTGGAAAAACACATTTTTGCCCTATTTGTGGAGATAAGTGACCTACGGTCGCTTATCTCCCGATTAGGGAGTCTTACTGGTATATATATACACACCTGTATATATGCTTTTAAAAGAAGACACTGTTATAACATACTGTACTTGAATTCAAGTGGATGCAGGAGAGCAGGACCATAATGACCACAGTGAAGGCACAACAAACTAATATAGAATGTATTCTTGGTTTAATCCGTAGACCTTTATCTTATGATCTATTCCGAGGGATCTGTTTAGTGCACATTCAAGTACTTTTTAAATACATTCTTGCTTCATTGGGAGCCAGTGAAGGGAAGCAGGAGTGAAACAGGAGTGATGTGTTCAAACTTTGGTTTTTAGTTAAAAGTGTGGCTGCAGCATTCTCAACAAGCTGGGGATTATATAACGGCTGATTTGTCAGTCCAGCAGAAACAGTAATCAAGTCTACTGGAAATAAAAGCTTTTCAGAAACTGACTGTGACAGCCTGACAGAAAGCATACTGTATAACCATATGGTATACCATAAATATTTGTAAGCCTTTTTTAATCTGCTAATATCATTCAGAACCAGTTCTCAATTACGATAACATAGTAAAAACAAACAACATTAAAAATGAGGACATTACAATAGAATACAAAATAAAGAAAGGAAAACAGCCATTAAGTGTTTTCTTGACACTGGGCAACCAAGATTTGCTTGGGCGTTTTGGCTGTAGTTACTGTTTTGGTTATCCTGAAGCCGAGCTCACACACAATGTCTGTTTTCAACTCCCACCTGTGTTCTGACAACATGCCAACTCCAGTGAGTGTGAGCCATTTGTGTTCAGTAGAAGGGAATGGTATATAGCAAGAGAGACATTTCTTTTTACTCCAAAACATCCCCCTGTGGCGTCCCTCTCCAAAGCAGAGTTGGCTAACAATGCAGTATTCTCCTCGTCATGCTGTTATGCAATGCACCAATCCCACACACCCTGGACCTGATGTAGAATATTAATATCTCTTTTGCACGGCTGAAAAAAACACAAACTCTCCTTTTCAAACATTTGGTGAGACCACAACTGCAATATGTCTTTCCAGCTGAAATGCTTTAGACAGATCCCCCCCTTTACAAATTACCTCCACCGTACTTTGCCGTTGTAAAGACTTTCTTAGTAAATGCCTTCGAGCATGCAGTGTCTGATTACATATTGTACACGGTATAAAGTGACCCAGTGATATCTAAAAATGGCACTCCCTACAGGCTGGCATGCAATACCCAAATACTATTAGCCGAAATACCGCTGGCCCCAATGGTCTCGGAAATTCCTCTGGTCTATCACATGACCTGATACTGTCAGGACGTATTGATTTTTGCCGGTCCAGATTATGCATAATTTAACCGGTTTGCCATAGTGTCTGCAGAATGGAGAATGGAGTGACTTCCATAGCCCCCAACCCCCCTACATAGGCCATGGCCTTTAATAATTCAAGCCACAGATATGCCTTATTTTCACGGCTGATGCTGTATGTGGATGTCACCAGTCGTCATCTTAATGGCCAGTGCTTGACGCTGTGGTCATAGGCCATACCAGTGTAATGACATCAGAAAACAGTGTCTAGAAAATAGGGAATAAGGATTATATTAAGGAAATTATTTATACCCTCTTTTGGGCATCAGACACATGTATGTACACACTAAATTGTGTTCCATGTACCCAACACATATTATAGTCCATTTTAATTCAAGAACATGGGCCATTTAGGGAGTTTTCCTGAAATTATTGTGGACTGTTTGTATTTAAGTCACCATTGAAAGCTCCCAACAGTTGCTGATAATGTGTCTTTTATTGCATGTTGCTACACCAAAGAACTTAGTAAATCCAACCATCAGCTAGCTACAATACCCCTTCACACTGACACTGCAGTTAACAGCAGCATTATATTGTCTAAATGAAATTATATAATCTTGTTGTGAACAACGTGGGGACAGCATGAATTGTTGTGCTGTACATAAATTATCTACTTAAGCTATTGACAAAATAAAGTTTGCTGTGATAGAACGGCCAATTTGGAAGCTGAAGGTAGTCATCGCTGAGATTTCAAATGTTTATCGATTAATCTTGCAGCTCCTTCTGCATTTTTGTTTTTCTGCACTGCTCTCTATCCTGTTAACATCCTCCTCTTATGATATCTGCAACTGTGGAGCAGGCCTTTCACCTAGAGAAACCATCCCCACACACACACACACACACACACACACACAACATTTTGTGCTGTACATTTTGCTGGGGCTCTGAACCACAAACATACACAATTCAATTCAATTCAATTCAAAGGGCTTTATTGGCATGAAAGAAACATACGTTTACATTGCCAAAGCAGAAGTGTACACAATACAATACAATACAATGCAATACCTTTTGCACAAAGTAGTGCATTGCAAGATAGAGGGCGCCAGATCCCTTTTAGTCACACCTTACCACTACTTCCTGTTCATTCACAGAGCATTGATTCTATTCATTTTCTCCATTAGATTAAAGTGCTTTCTCTTCACTTTTTTCAACTTTTATTACTTGTCAAAATACATTTTATTTGTCTGCCTCATCTATTTTTACCATCCCAAGTAATAAAAGTTGAAAAAAGTGAAAAGAAATCTAATGGAGAAAATTACTAGAATCAATGCTAGTAATTAAATGGTTTCCTGTTGAAATAAGCTTAGTCTTTTCATGGATCTCCTTTTAGTAGACCTTGTACCAGTGAACTGTACCGTCATGAATCTGTACATTTTCCTATGCAAACTTCTAATAAAGCCTTCAATCAATCAATCAATCAATGCTCTGTGAATGAACAGGAAGTAGTGGTAAGGTGTGACTAAAGGGATCTGGCGCCCTCTATCTTGCAATGCACTACTTTGTGCAAAAGGAGAAATACAATACAATACAATCGGAAAATAAAATATGTACAGGCAGAGCAGGGATATATACAATGTTTTTTTTAAAGTGGTTGTATTCCATTTGATATCCTTCTCCTATCACAGCAGCTCACGAATCTTGCTGCTGTGTTCACTTCACCCAGCAGGTATGGGAGTTTTTCATCATTGGTCATGTTTTCAAACTCTCCTTGGGTGGTTATGAAACATACACACACTCAAACACACACACACACACACACACACACACACACACACACACACACACACACACACAAAGTCAGCTCTTTAGCCGCATGTTAAAATCTAAGGCTAAAAGCCTGCTTCTTTCCTCCCGTGCCTCCTTAATTAATCCCAGGGGCAGACTACAATAATGATCCAGACAACAGCCAGAGAGGGAGTGGATGCGTGCACGGCCACATTTCTGTCCTTAGACAGGTGAGCTACGGTGCTGAAGCTAGGAGGGGCAGAGGGAGGGAGTGCAGACAGACCGAAGAATGGAGGAGAGTTGGGATAGGCGAAGGAGGCAAGCTGCTCCGGGGCAGATTTGCTTGATTAGCAATAAACCCGAAGCTGCATGCTGGTGCTAATTTAAGCTTGTGTTGGGACGGGGGGCAGAAGGGGAGCATTGGTGCTGCTATTAATAGTACTTTCCGTGCGTGTGCGTGTGTGTGTGTGTGTGTCTGTGCGTGTGCGTGCGTGCGTGCGTGCGTACACACGCCTCTTCCCCACATCTGCCCCGGCTGAAGGAGATGTACTCCCTCCTGGCTCAGGAGCTCAAAACTCTGGCCGAGGCTCACGGGGAGAGACTGCTGCACACCCCACATAATCCTATTTCACTGGGTGAGCTGGAAACCCTGGATTTACTAGTAATGCTGACTTTGCACAGTCACTACATACAGTAGTCAGTAAAAGTCGCAAGAGTTAAATATCCTCCCTACTGTAATGCTTGGCGATGCTATTGTACACAATGCCAAGCACATTCTGAGAGTGCATGTCACGTTTCTTTGTTTGTTTTTGCTTACAGTTGTACTTGTCTGTACAATGTGGAAAGAACCATGAGCCTTCAGGCATCATCTTGCATTTGCTGAAAACGGCAAATGAAAGTCTGCACCACTTGTAGCTGCCCTTTGCAGATTTGGAATTAAACACCATTAGTGACATTTTGGGAAGGAATGCCCTTCTTCAGGCTTGAAAATACACATAAAAAGCACTGGTGTAAAGTAACTGAGTACATTTACTTAAGTACTGTACTTAAGTACAATTCTAAGGTATTTGTACTTTACTTGAGTATTTCCAATTTCCAGTACTTTGACTTCTACTCCACTACATCTTGGATCCAAATATTGTACTTTTACTCCACTACAATTATTTGAAAACTTTAGTTACTAGGTACTTTGTAGATTGATTATTATAACAAAACGACGCATTGTGAGCTTGTAGATCGGCTATTTTCAAATATTTTTATAAATTCTAAAACTTATGAAATGGGACATTCTGCACAATGAGTAGTTTATACTTTTGTACTTTAAGTACATTTTGATACCAATACTTTTGCACTTTTACTCAAGTACATTTTGAATTCCGGACTTTTACCTGTAACACTATTTCATTGCAGTATTGAACATTTGAGTACTTTTTCCACCACTGATAAAAAGTAATTGTCTCAAATACTATATGTGTGCGTGCGCGCGCGCGCGCGCGCACACGCGCGCGTGTGTGTGTGTGTGTGTGTGTGTGTGTGTGTGTGTGTGTGTGTGTGTGTGTGTGTGTGCGTGCGTGTGTGTGTGTTCTCCTCCAGCCGTGTCTCTGGACGGGCTCCAGGCTGAGAATGACAAGGCAGTGACTCAGCTTGGCTCCATGCTGTTCACCCGGCAGGTGTCCGGGGCCAGGTAGGAAAAGAGACTCGCGCAGCCGCAAAAGCACCATGAACAGCCTGCACATGGCGGGCTAGGAAACTGAGGGCTTAACGCCAGGGACGGGGAGAGAATGTTCGAGAGGCAGGGGCTGACATTTCTAAAAGGGCATTTTGGTGAAAATACCGAAAATAGCAGACCTCCAAGCTCACAACACGTCACGCTGTGACGCGTTGTGAGCTTGGATTTTTGCTATTTTCGGTGCATGATACCACACTGAACTAACCAGTATCAAGTCAATACTGGAGATATGGCATAACAGCATGGATTTCTACACAGAGAGGGCAATTCTTTCAACATAAGATGCCACATTCAAGTTCAGGAGAGTTTAGACAAGGCAATTCTCTTGAATACTGCCTTGAGGTAGGGCACAGAAAGAGGGCATTTGCATTTCTTTCACCATAGTAAAACTGCATTCATGGTCTGGAGAGGGCACTTTTTACAGACGGATAAAAGGGCAGGGGCTCAAGTCCCCTTTGATGTCTATGTGCACGTGCCTGCTTAACGCTAAAATGAGAGATTTCCCAAAGCAGCACTGCCTGCTCCCTTTTTTGAACCCCACCCCAGCATCCTTATGCTGAGAGGAACATTAGCCTGATCCACGCAACACGTTTTGAGCTTGTAGATCTTTTGTTGAAGAGATTAGGTTTGATTGATTGAATTTATTGAATATTGTATTAGACAAAAATGAAGAACAGTACATGTATAGTCAAAACAAAATAATGTAGTACAGTACAAGTACAGTTAAACACCCTGCCTAAAAGGAACTCCCCAAATAAGCCCTTTACGGTCTTGTTTACGTTAGAGGTCCTTGGTATACAATTCATGGACATAAAAAATAGCAATAAAAAAACCTTCAAATATCATCGCAATTATAAAACACTTGTACAGAGTAGGGGGAAAAAAGGGGGTTCCAGGTGGTCCTCAGCTAAATGATGGAGAGTTGGTGACCAAATGGACCCTTATTAGACATCCAACTGAAGGCAGCTGTCGGGTTGTGTCTCTGTCTGGTGAGGAAGCACGGTGCAGACGCCACTCACACTGATTAGAGCATCCAGCGTCGTACCATCAGGGCCATCTGCTAATTAATGGGGACGCTTCTACTGCAGCTCAGCTGAGGCGACAGTTGATTGGCAACAGAGCTGTGTTGTTTCTGCGAGGACGCTAATGTCCAGAGACATGTTGTCAGAACCAGCGGTAGTGTTCGACGGTTGTCTTTGCAGAACAGAGGGATCTCTGTCCATTCTTGATTGTTACTTTCATCTCAGTCACCCAGTAGTCCATATTATCTACTGTTAACAAGCTGGCAGGATTTTAGTCCTTTTTTTCTCATAGTTTTCTCATAGTTTGCATACTTTGCAATCATGCATGCGAGACATAGTGAATATGTTTCACTTTCAGCTAATGAAAGTTTTCATTTGCTAGCAGAATATAGAATTAACTGATCATTAATGGTTTCTTGATACCACTGCAACAAATAATGGTGGGTCTGCAAGACCATTGCTTCAGCTGAGACCTGCATCCAGCCAAAAGTACAGCTACCTTTAAAAAAGAAATCAATTGTAGGCCATACTCTTATGCAACAAAACAGATTAACAGAAGCCCACAGCTTATTATTATGCATTTCAGCTCCATAATGCTTCCCACCATAACCTTCGACTCAATAGGTAGCCTAGCCAGTAATTGATTTTGCATTAAAGTGAGTCTGAACTGCACTGACAGAGACACACCCTGTTCAAAACTTCAGAGCCAATAGTACTGTTGCACAGTTCCATAATTTGGAAGCTATGAATGGAACTCATCCCTGAAGTACAATTATGAACTGTTTTTCACACTCTTAATAGAAGCGATGGATATTTAGCTTTCAGGTTTGGCTAGGGCTGTAATTACCCAAAAGTACAAACCGAATATTTAGGACCAACTTAGAACCAAATACTCGAGAGGTATGTTCTTTCTTTGTTCTTTCTTTTCATAGTTTTTTTTTCTTATGCAGTATATCAATCACACAAACAAAGTCCAATATATATTTTGTATTGGAAATCTCTTTGTTAAAGATCTGGTGAGACAGGGAGACTCCTCCTGAATTAACGCTATAGCAATGATCAGAATATATAGTGCTTTAACCTTTTAACAAAAAGCTGTTAGTTTTAACCACAAACTACCCTACTTTTAACCTTGTATTAAACTTAATTGTACAATGGTGTTGTGTAAGTATTTTTGTGTACCAAAATAGTAAAAATCTGCAATTCGTGAGCTTGTACTGTATCTCCATCTCCATATATCTGCTCTTTTCACTTTTGTAATCTCTTTTTGTACAATCGTTCATTAATCGTAACCGAGGCAAAGGTTTGGAAATAATCGTGATGTTGATTTGTAGTCATATCGCCCACGACGCCCAGCCCTACGTATGGCTCTAACTACAGTAGAGCAGCACTGTAGCTGTTATCTTTTTGAAGCAGACTGCTGTAGACTAAAGGCTTGCTGTGCGTTCAGCAGTGGATGCTGCAGTGCCTCGTGTGTCTCAGCTCTCAGCTGTTTGACAAAGCACAAGGAGGCTGCATAAAGAGAGAGGTGCGTTGCTGGGTGACTGGTGAATTCACTTCCTATAGAGACGACTAGAACTAATGGGACAAGCACGTTGACGTGCTTGGAAATGATTGGTTTCAGCTTTGTGCTACTAAAAAGTCATTGATAGAACGGTTCGTCCTGCCGCCTACTCAAGATATGTTTTGACAGTACACCCTCCCTGCCTAGTCGAGCTGGCATTTTTGCGTGTGTTGCAGTATTTCTCCTTTTACCTATTGTTCTTGGTTGAGGTTATATCCATCAACCGGGAGCGTGTCGCTGTTACTGCATGTCATCTTTTCGACACCCGACTCTAACCCTCACCCTAACCTTAACCTCCGTGGAGTGAGTCGCTAACCCTCCGGTCGAAATGATGGCCGTGCGCAAAAGCGAGATTTCCCCCCATCAACCAACCACTTGAACCCTAGCGTCCCAACATGTTCATTCCCACGGGTTGCTTATTGTACTTCTTGTATCTTGAGGACATATAGGACTATTAAAATGATACATTTAATGATATAATTTTCTTATGGCAAAATATGCTTCTACAATTTACCCCATACTTCAAGTAGCCTACACTCACCAATCACTGACTTTTCCAAAGGTGAGACTACATCACAACTAGGGATGTCAAAAATGGACCTTTATCAAAATCGATTATTCTATAGCAATAATCGAATATTATTCGAAAATCGATAATTAATTATTATATATTTAAAAAAAAAAAAAAAAAAATGTCTTCTGTTTTTCTTTTACATATGTACAACATGGCTCTTCAGGTAATTGGTAGCCTAACTACTACTCTTAATCTTTCTTTTTAGTGTGCCAGTGTACTGTTCACCAAACAATCAAGCCTGAATCAATCACACCTGTGTCTGAGACAGGGGGGGAGGGGAGTGTGTAGCAGGCAGCTGCCACTCTGCTGTGCTCCTTCACTCTGTCTACACAGTTTACAGTTGGTGCTGGTGTGAATAATAAATCAATGGCCATTTACTATTATCATTAATACTATTGTTAGCCTATATTCTATATTTTGGTTGAAACTAACTAACTAAGCCAAAAAATAGTATAAAAAAAAGAAAACAAAATATTAATATTTTTTCGATTTTCGATTATGAAATATTAAAATCGAATATTGATTAATCGAACGAATATTCGAAAATCGATTATTCGGTGACATCCCTAATCACAACGTCTTTATTATTTGCTTGTTTTATCTAATAATACAGATACTCAATTTCTTTTAGACAAACATTGAGTTCGTCTCCCTCTAATTGTGGGCTCGCCAGTAAGGCGAGCACACTTTAGATATTGTCATTATTTCTATACTATACTAGGCAGGCATATCAAGTTCTCCTCAAAACTTGGGCACCTTTCTACTCCTACATACTTAGACAGAAAATGAAAATAAAAACATCAATTTGTTCAGCTTACTGTGGCGACGTGTGCTATTACTTTTTACAGCAATCGGCCAAATGGTGGCGCTGTAGGAAGCCTTCGAAAGTGAAAACTTTGAACAGGTATAACTCATGCTCTGTTATACGTACAGCCATGAAACCTGTATACACGTATGCGTCTCCTCATGCTGAACAACTTTCACCCTCTGACTTTTGACCTCTGACCTTTAGATCTCCCACAATTTTGAATTATATGAAAAACAGTAAAAATCTATCTCCTCCTGGGATTTTCGCGTTACGCGCATGAAACTTTTTTCACATGAACTTTGGACCAATACGGTTTTAATAATTCAATTAATATTGTAGTTTTATGCAAATTATTCTTCTGCCTCTAAATCATACATGCAAAGTAACATGTTCATAGCATTTGGCAAAGATGTAGAGGGTTAGTCCAAATATCACTAAAACCAATCTTACCCCAATTGGCCAAAGCTATATCATTTTGAGCAGTTTGTGAAACGCTTAAACCCGTTTTTATTCTGGGATTTTTTTTTAGCAATTTGCATGAAACATTCTACACACAATCTAAGGACCTTTATCTAACATGCCTATGAAGTGCACACAAAGAATAATAATAATAATAATAAATATAGCTGCAAGCAGCGATAAAGTGGCCAAAAACACCTCAAATCATGAACACGTGCGTGAAATCTTGCAAGCACATTCCCACTAGGTCAAGGAACAGATGCCACCCTTCTCACATTGGCCTGTTATAGCGCCACCAGCGGGTCAACTTTTGCATAACACATTTTTGGAACAAAATGCCTCAAATCATGCATGCAGCGTCCGATTGCGTCAGTAACGTCAAAGAGAGCACTGCCTGCGATCTTGACATTTTGTACTTTTATAGCCATTGTTTTCTGGCTTGAACCGAGCCCACAGAATATTTTCTAGTTGTGCATAATATTAGCTTAGAGTTAAATGTGCATTTCACTTTAAAACACTTCTGGGGTCAAACTACTCTGGCTTTTGTGTCTAATGCGTGAGGGGGCTGTGTTTTTTTTTTTTCAATTATTATTCTTACTGTAAGTAGTAATAATTATTTAGTCCCTAAGTCTGAAAAGAGTAGACATTAAAATGACAGAAGTGTTTTGAAGTGAAATAGCCCTTTTCAGCCCAGTTATAGCTAGGAGGGTCAAAGAATAAAGTGCAGAAATGCCACTGTATTTTGTCATGCTGCCCACCATAATGAATAATTGCTCAGACCTAGGGCTGTCACGATTATGACATTTCGACGATTAATTGTCACTAAAATAATTGCGATTAACGATTTAATTGTGTTTTTGTCATTGACAATGACATTTCTGTTTGGCTTTTAGGCTTTGAAGTTGCACATGGTAGATATGACACAACCTAAATATACAAAGAAATTACTGACATATTTGACAACTTTATACTTAAAAAAGAACATTGATAGTGGGAATAGCCGATCTACAAGCTTGTAGATCTGCTATTTCCTCTATTTCAGAAAATGTTTGTAAATGTATGAACATGTTTCAACATTCACGATTATAACGATTATGACAAAATATTTGCGATCATGTCAAATAATTGCGATTAGACGATTATGTATTAATTGTGACGGCCCTACTCAGACCTTGTACTAAAACATCCTGCTTCTTGTTTCTAGGGTAATACCCCTGGGCAAGGAGCAGACGGTGAGCGGATACACATTCCGCGGCTTTATGTCCCACTCGGAGGTGTACCCTTGCCCCTACCTCAACGCCGCCTCTGCCGTGGGCATCACGCAGGAAGATGTGACGCTGTGCATCAGAAGACTGGACAAGTGCCTGAAGGCGCTGAAGAAAGAAAGCAGCGTTGCCCGAAGCGGTTCACCGGTGACCACAACAGCCAAAGAGGACTCTACTGGAGAGTAAAGACTTGTTTATACTTAATTGCATGACACTTGCGTCAAGTGTCGCTTGACTGAAGAAAACGTGTCAAAGATTTCATTTAGAATTGCCTTATTTTTGTCAAGCCAATCAGTTGAAAACACAATGTTTGTCGTGTGACACTTGTCAAAAGGTTTGTGAAGTTACCTTTAAATGATCAAGAACGATCACGACAACCACTGTAACCACTACTGCATTCTGAACAAATTAATGTAAAAAAGGAAATGCCACTGCTCACGTCTTTCTACTAGGACAAGTGTGACAAAATAAAGCAACTTCGATTTTGTCTCGTTGCCGTTCCAACCGCTGGGGTCTGGATTAGAGTAGACCAGATCCCTTGGACCGTAACATATGTTGCACAGCACTTATTGATGGATGTTTTGTGGCCATCATTCCAATCCTGATGAGAAAAGGGCAGAAGACACGCACATCCCAAACCTACTAGGCTAAGACACGCACATCCCAAACCTACTAGGCTGGGTGTTGGATCAAAACTTCAACATGTAAACAAAAGAAAAACCCCACAAAACTATACTTAGCATTAACACCCTAATATAACAGGATTATGTGTGGAGTTTGTGTATTTTGATATCATTCCAATCCTCTCATATGGTCAAAGACTCTTATGTCCATACATTTTCTTTTCTGTATCCCCAGCTGATGATCAAATGTACCTTTATTTCCTACATTACTGTGAAGAATGGTACAACTACAAGCAACATGGCACCAGAGATTGAGGAAACATCTTGAGTTTATTTGGTGTTTCACAGTAATATCTGAATGTGTTAAGGATGTTTTGGTTATTATTCTTGTCTATTTGGGACTTTACATGGCCCCGTAAATAAATCTATTTTGCTGACTTTTAATTCCTTTTTGTTCCTATTGTCACTAGAAAAAGAAGAAGCTTTATTTGTCATTGTAACATTAGATTAAAGTCCTGGCGGGCCATCCCTTATACTGCATTCACTCATTCCTCCTTCCCACAGTATGAGGTCTGGACTTCAGCAGATAGGCACCGAGTATGAGAAGTTGGCCCCGATCATTTTCTGATCGGGGCCAATCAGTGACTGCGTTTCAACTGCTGTCCGCACAACAAGTGAAAAGCTTCCCCTGATTGGTCCATGTGTAGATTGTGACATAGACGCTTGCTGCAGCATTTTCAAAACAACATGGCTGCCCTCGATGCAACAAGTGTAACAGTTAACGCTGAAGTTCATCGGTCGAAATCGGCCGAGTTCATCGGCCGAAAAGGCGTGTTTGTTTGCCGTTCTTCCGACTGGCTGAGAGATGTTTTGCTATGCTGATTGGTTAAAGGTGTCTGTCTGTCAAGGCAAGTACTACCGCCCACTTTTCAAGCTGCCTATTCACCATATTCCTGGCCATTCTATGGAGGCTGCCATTTTCCTTTTACAGAGGGCGCTGGAGCATTTTTCTTTGTGTGCTGCTTCATAAACATCTTTTCACTTCCTCACAAGTAAGGAAGTGACATGGAATTGTCTGTTGCCAGATTTTGCCAAAGAAATAAGCCCAACAGAAGCAACTACAGTAGGCTATACTACTTTACATTCACATTTGAAAATAGCAGATCAGCAAGCTCACAATGTGTCACATTGCGACACATTGTGAGCTTGTATATTTGCTATTTAAAAATATTGAGGGAAAACATTTCTTTGAATATTTTTTTAACTTTTTAACAACATAAATCTGTGTGGAGGTCCCTGGCACCACATGTTTTCAGATGGGGGTCTGCGACTGTGGACAAAAAGATTTGGGAACCACTGGTTTAAAAATATTAGAAAGCAACTAATTGCTTATTATAAGCAGACATGGCAACCCAGGTACATTCAGAGCCTAGAACGCCAACTACTGACACTTTAATGCAAGGACAACAGGAAAACAAATGATGTTTTTCAGGCCAGCTTTTTCAGCCTCCGCCTCTTTCAGGATATGAACAGGAAGCCAGGGGCGGGGCCAGGAATAACGTGAATAGCCCAAAGTCCAGACTCATATTGTGGGAAGGAAGGAGTGAGTGAATGCACAGTATGAGGCTGGCTGGCCAGGCTATGTACACACATGTATAGTGTATACACATCAATACAGCATCTAAATCCAATAAACACATGTCACACAAAAGGCCAAAAAGGTGCGGATATCAATTCAAATGTCTCTAAATTCTTAAGCAATACTAGGCAAGAAAACCTAAAGAAAATGTTTTTGTTTTTTTTAATTAATAGTTGTCCATGATCCATGCAGACTGTCATGTATTGTGATGGACAGTATTACAGAGTATAAAATGAATTTATATAATGCTTGTGTGTTCTGGTATTCCTCTAGGTCGCTGTAAGTTGTAATAGGATACAAATGCCATGGGAACATTAGCCCCCATTTTATCCCACTCTATTGAATTCACTTATTCATTTTCCTATGTTACTGATACTACCAACAGAGGTAATTCGGGTAATCAATGAGTCAACGACACACATCCAACATAGATCTGTAGAGCACAATGGAGCTTTTTCCTCAGTTAAAGTCTGTGTCTGTGCCGATCATTCATATTAATAGTGAACGAATAGCAACACTTTCTATTTCTATAGTGTATAATTGACAATCTAGGTCTTGAGCTACAGTAGACCATGGGGATTGTAGCTGTAACCAAAGGACTGTCTGCTGAACTTGCACATCAGATTTTTCCATTAAGCCTAATCTCTTCACTATACTGTAGATCTGCAATTTCTTTCTATTTTTGAAAAAAACTGGACAATTCCATTGATAAAGATATGCCGAAAATAGGGATGGCAGGGTGAATGTGGTTAGGAGGTGGAACTCCCAGTGAAGCTTCACTGACTAACAGGGGCGTCACACCAAATTCTGGGCCCTGGGTACGAGGATTCACTGCGGGACCCCCATGAATGTTAACTGTTGAAAAATAGCAGATATACAAGCTCACAGCTGTGAGCTTGTAGATCTGCTATTTTTTTTGAAAAAAATTGAAAATGTGTGCAAGAAACCTATGTTCCCGCATGTCAGTGGTGCTCAAACATTTTCATGTGAAGGACCCCCAAGATGATATGTATTTGGCCACGGACCCCCATCTCAAAATATTTTGTTCCATGGACCCCCCCTAGGAGCAAAATTTGAGTTACAAATGTTCGCTTAAAAAATACATATATTCAAAGATTTGCACACATTTTCACGACTTTTCAAAAATAGCAGATCTACAAGCTCGCAGCACTGCACTCGGTGCCGCGCTGCAAGCTTGTATATCTGCTATTTTTCAATAGCTAAAGTTACTAGGGCCCCTCCACCTTGGGCCCTGGTAACTCAGTCCCACTTTCCTACCCCTTGTGACGCCCCTGCTGACTAATCTATATTTCGATACTGCACTCACTGTACCAAAGTCGTCCATATGCGACTGCTGACATCTTATGGAGAGTATTGAGGTTGATTGTGCTTTGAGAAGCTGCAACTATGTGAAATAGCAGTCGGTGCACTTTCTTAAATCTGAAATATTGAATACATGGATTACTGGGTATTGGACTCGATTCTTAAAATGCCCTGCATCACAGATTTATTTGTCTTTCTTTTCCACACATTCTGGCAGAGAAGCAAACAGATGGAAATGGAGATGCTGTTCTTCTCCACAGTTGAATTGCCTTGGGTTCCACCACCCTCTCTTTGCACTTTTGAGACGCAAAGGCCATGCACAAAATCCTGAAAGAACTCCCTGTTCCATAGCCTGTATACAGTATCTGTTTGTTTTTGTTTTCTAGTTTGTTTGTCTGTATCATTCAGTCTCACAAGCACTCCGCAGTTGTTTCCTTTTTTAATGTGGTCTGCTTTCCACTGCATCAACACAAGCAAGCTGAGTGTATTGAAGTGGTCACTACTCACTGCACTGAGGTAGTATATTCCTCGCCTTCTCCCTGTCCCCAACTCGACTTGCCTCCTTGTCTGCTGCTGTGCTGATGTTGCAAGGATGCTGTGAGCACAAGAGTCAGTCATTTTTCTTTTTTTGAGGTACATATTTCTTTTTAAAGGTGTCTTTATTGATGGGACATTTCTTTTTAAAGCATGCCTTATACGTATCAATGCCATACCATGCCACATGCTGCAGTAAATCCTATTTATTGAATATGCCTTACACTTATAAATGTGACTCGGATCGACCACTTTTTCACATTATGACCACTGAAAGATGGTTGGTGATGAAATGTTTTGCAGCAATGGAACATTTTAAAATGGAAACACTTGTAATGCAGTTAGTAAACAGAAGCTTTGCAAATGTGACAAGAAGCGCCATGAATGGATGCATACATTCAGGCCGGGAACACATTTTGCTGTTTGGGAGGGGCTTACAGTACATGTACAGTATAGCAAAATATTTGTTTTTGTAGGCTAATTTAGGCCTAAATGGGTTAAACATGCAGAACTTAGGCTAGTCAGTAGTCACCTCCAGAACTAGCTGGCAATGTAAATAAAGAGCTTTTGGTACCCTGAAACCCAAACAAGCTGTTTACTGGCATCATCCTCGCCCAAATAGAACGGCCTTTAAAAATAGCCCACCTGGCACTTGTGCTGCACTCGATCATAAGTCTCAAGTACCCCAGGGACACTGCCAGATAACAAATCGCCCCCGGCCCCAACTCTGTGCAGTTGCCAGGTAGGCTACGGTCCTGTGACGATACCCGGTTTGTGTCAGCAGGGACAAGTGCCTCGTGGGCCTTCTCGGCTCCTACATTATGTAATAGTAGACCTGGCTGCATTTAACTCTGTTATACAACAGTGTACCAAACACAATACATATATACAGTCCTTAATGTTAAATATAATGGTTTTCAAATCATGACTGATGCGATTCTTCTGCTTTAATAAAGTTGGCATATGAACCGTCTACTTGGCACTGTCCGTGGTGCTGAAATCATGCGCTATATGTGAGGCTGAGCCATGATCGGATCACACTTTATGCTACACATCATGTTCTCATAAAACAGTAGCCTAGTAAGCCTACGAATAATGATGATTCAAAACGATGACTCTCCTATAGGGGGAGTCCCATTGGTTTCACCCCAATCACTCTCCACCATATCATGATGCCACCAAATATATCATCATGATTTCATTAGGCCTACACAATATTTCGAGTGTTGAAAGAAATGAGCTTCGTGGTACATTTTTTTCCCCCACCACATTATAATAGCCCAAGGATGTTTTGGCCAACAACAAACCGAAACCCTTTATTTAATAAATAATTAAATCGCGCAGAAGGGAGAGAGAGGCTGAGAGCTGCGGCTGATCTGCTGATGTCAGGCTTCCAGTGCAGCATTTCATGGTGCAGGGTGTAAACGACGCGCGGTGCATGCGTTCCGTCTCCAAGCCTCGGTCACACATGCAAGCCCGACAGGGAAGATGTTGCCACTGCTTCTCCTTCGCGTTTGGACGTTGTTCCTGGTGTCATGGTTGTGCCTGTCCCCGCCGGTCCATCTGAAGAAGGCTTTCCGATGCCCGTCGGCATGCAGCTGCTCCAAGGAGTCCATCATTTGCGTCGGGTCTTCCAATGTCCCCAGGATCTCCCCCAACGATATCAATTCTTTGTAAGTATAGATAGAGCCTATAAACCCTGAGCTGTGTGTCTGTTTTTAAATGCTCTTGGATATTAGGATAGCATGTGTTTCATAATGAGCCGTTACCTAGTTAGTATTTAGGCCTATAGGGCTATTATCACAATATCTTGTTAATGTCAATATCTTAATTATTAATGTCGCAAGTTCGGCTATCTCTGGGTCTTGTTTTGTTCAGGTATAGCCTATAGCCTACATTTCATAAACACATATGAATATGAATTTAAAAAAAAATCCTTTGCATGATTACCAAATGTGTAAGAGCCTTTTTCGTTCTTAAACGGTTATTGGAATAACGTTTAATTGTGTTCATTCTTTTCGACTTGTTTCCTGACAGGAGCATCGTCAATGGGACGTTCTCTGAGGTCAGAGAGGCTATGTTTTCCCACATGCCTTCACTGCAACTACTGTAAGCCTATTTCACTCTCTGTATCCCTGCTGTGTTATCTTATAGGCATAATATCATAGCCTTCATGCAACTATACTGTAAGCCTATAGCCTATTTCAGCCTCTGTATCCCTGCTGTGTTATCTTATATAATATCATAGCCTTCATGCAACTATACTGTAAGCCTATAGCCTATTTCAGCCTCTGTATCCCTGCTGTGTTATCTTATAGGCATAATATCATAGCCTTCATGCAACTATACTGTAAGCCTATAGCCTATTTCAGCCTCCATCCCTGCTGTGTTATCTTATAGGCATAATAGCATAGACTACTGTAAGCCTATTCCATCCATATGATCCCTGCAGTGTTGTATACTATTATAGCCTACATGCAACTACTATAAGCCTATTTCACCCTCACCCTGGCCTGCAATGTTGTTCTATACTATAGCCTACATGCAAAAATACTAATAGCTATAGCCTATTGGACTGCCCTTATCTTGTTTTCAAAGGCACATTTCACAAAGCTGGATTCATTTACTATTGAGATTTTAATGGACACAATTATATAGCATACAGTAAATGTTTAAAGGAGTAGTTCATCCACAAAAGGAAGTTTTTTCTATTGATTACGCATAGAGACTTGAGTTCAATTATATATAAATATATATATATATATATATATATATATATATATATATATATATATATATATATGTATATATATTTATATATTTATATTTATATATTTATATATTTTCTTTTTTGTATTTGTCGCATTCCTAAGACAACAACGTGATTATAGTACATTTACCCCCATTGCATGGCCCTGGATGGGGAAATTGTCAGGGTAAGTTTACTATAATCAAATTATTGTCTTAGGAATGCGACAAAAAACAAAAATATTAACCAAAATATTATTGAACTCAAGTCTCCATGGCATGAGTAATCAATAGGAAAAAAAAAATTGGGGGGTGAACTACTCCTTTAAGTTTCTTAAGGTGTGCCTATAGTGACCAGATCAGACCAACCGTGATCGGGAGGGTGCTGTGATAATTCACAAGTCAAAGACACACGCTCAACAGCCTTTAATGATTGGGAGGGTTTGGGATCCGGAAACCGGAGGAACCGGATCCAACATTGAGGAACCGCAATCGGTTCCATCACATTTGGAATAGTCTTGCGTAGCCAGACAACCAGGGACGTGTAGAGAATGTTAGAGGCAGGCGCTGAAATTCCTAAAAGGGCCTTTTGGTGAAAACATCGAAAATAGCAGACCCCTAAGCGTCGCGTGTTGCGAGCTTGGAGGTCGGCTAGTTTCGATGCTACACATTCCTTGATTTCAACATAAGATGCTGCATTCAAGTTCAGAAGAGTTTGGATTGATTGATTGATTGATTGATTGATTGATTGAGTATTTTATTAGACAAAATGGAGAACAGTACAAGTAGTCAATACAATAAAGAATTTGAGTACAGTTAAACACCTGCCTAAAAGGAGCATCCCAAATAAGTCCTTTTACAGCCTTTTTTTTTTACATCGGAAGTCCTTGGTATTCAATTCATGGACATAGGCAATTCTCTTGAATGCTGCCTTTAGGTATGGCATGGAAAGAGGGCATTTGCATTTCTTTCACCATAGTAAAAACTGCATTCATGGTCTGGAGAGGGCACTTTTTACAGATGGATAAAAGAGCAGGGGCTCGAGCCCACTGTGATGTCTATGTGTGCACGCGCCTGCAGACAACTATCCCACAATCTCCGAATGCTATAAAAAACAGAAGAGGCTATTGGAGAACCTGATTTGGATAGGGACACATGATCTGATGCAGGACAATGTCACTATGACAGAAAGAGACAAGATGGGTCTGTTCCAAACCAAATACTCTGTTGCTACACTCATTCATTTCCCCCCATAAATCCCAATGGAAGAGGGGGAATGTGTTGTGAAATAAAAGGTCAGATTCTAAGACTGGAATGCTCTGTCTGGAACTACAGCTCCGGTAATGGAAGCTGGCATTTCCGTTCACAAAAGTATATTTTTAAATATCATTTCTGCTAAGCAGAAAGCTAAATATGCATAGATGATTTTTATTTATATTAGGATAAATGTGCGCGATGGTAAAAACAAAACAGAAGTGGGGAGTAGGCGTCACTTCCGCCTTATCCCATGCTCATCATTAGAGCTTCCGTCACCCAGACTGTATGACTAGGGCTGTCACGATATGACATTTTACATGACGATTAATTGTCACTCAAATAATTGGCGATTAACGATTTAATTGTCTTTTTGTCATTGACAATTACATTTCTGTTTGGCTTTTAGGCTTTGAAGTTGCACATGGCAGATATGACACAAAACCTATACACAAAGAAATTACTGACATATTTGACAACTTACTACTTAAAAAATAACATTGATAGTGGAAATAGCCGATCTACAAGCTCACAACGCGTCGCGATGCGACGCGTTGTGAGCTTGTAGATCTGCTATTTCCACTATTTCTGAAATTTTTCAACATTCACGATTATGACGATTATGACAAAATAATTGCGATAATGTCAAATAATCACGATTAGACGATTATGTAATAATTGTGACAGCCCTATGTATGACAGGAGCATTTGCAAATTGTGGGAGTCAACAGTCTGGCCACGCGAGACTACATTTGGAACTGTTATTGGAACCGGTTTTATCACTATCAGAGCTGGTATGTGGACTTCACGTCTACTATACAATTCCAGTACTCTTGGTTCCTGGTTCTCAAACCTTTTACTTTCAAGGACACCACCACAACTCTAAGGTCTGTAACTCTTAGGCGCCGTACAGACATTTGCGTGAAACATCTTCTCCGTATCGTCTGAGAATGGCCACTGGGGGCGCCGTACTAATGCATTGTCAATGGAAGGTTGTTTGGTGTTTTGTCGTTGCTGTGTCTCTTGGCCAAAAGACAGGCTGCGGTTGAGCTAGAGACACGGCAACGACAAAAAACCAAACAACCTTCCATTGACAATGCATTAGTACGGCGTTCCCAGTGGCCATTCTCAGACGATACAGGGAAGATGTTTCACGCATATGTGTGAGTCCAGCCTTACAGGTCTGTAACTCTCAGAGTGGTTGGTTCCTGTTGCCTCTTGGGAGACAACACACACTGTTGTTAATTCTAAATCCTCATCACACTTAATTGGCACAAGCTCCTGCCATGCTTGATATGGATATTCACACTGTGCGACAGATATGGGCCCACCTGTAGCTATGTTGTGGCTTATATTACAGCTATCGCTAAAGTATCAAAGGGTCTTGTTGCGAACCAATTGAATATCCACATGGAAAATAATATTTTGAATCCAAAAAATACAAATAGGTGTGCTTATAGGCCTGGCAGTCCACAACAAGACAACGATTACATCCATTATGTTAAGGAAACATCTCGTAACTTGCCTGGCTGTGACTGACTGATGAGTTGGGGGATGTTATAACGTTCACAGCTGTTCAGGTGTTTTTAACAACTTTAACCCTGGCGTCCCAGTTTTGAGCATCTCATTATATAGGCGGTTTAAATTGAACGAGAAATAGTACTGTCTGTACCGGCTCACAACACATACTGTAACATCACGCCTGGCTGTGAGCTTGTAGATCGGACTTACAGTAAGTGGGTGAATTATGCATCTTCTATAACTGTAGTGGATTTGAGCTTGAGAGCAATCCACGCCATACTGTAATCATACTGTACTTACCGGAAGCCATTGATCTACTCCAATATTGATTGTTATGATGTCAGCGTAAACATAGGCGTGGCAGGTGTGCTAAGAGCATTTCACCCCTAAAGAGAGAGTGCAAAATCTCTCCTTTCCATTTGTCTATAATTTTGCCTCATACTATTCCCCGGAACCATAATCTGAAGCTTAAAGGGGGGTGTAGGTCATATGTATGATGTTAAAATCAGTGTTAAATTGCTCTATATTGCGTTAGCAATCATTGCTGAAGAGTGTTTGTTCAGTAACAGGGGTCTCCCCATCCCTCCAAATCTTAATACCCATTATGGTCGAGCGGAGTCCCTCAGGGCTCTATACTAGTTTTCTGTTATTGTGGGTAAAGATTTCACTGAAAATATCCAATTGACAAGCCCCACGACACGTTTGTGAGCTCGTCAATCCGCTATTTTAAGCGAACGCTTTCCCCGCTGGGGTTTATGTGGTTAATTGTAATTAGTTGTAAAAACTTGCCCAGATATGGAGTCATGCATCATATAGATAGGTCATACAGTAGGTGACTGACGTCATAGATGACTGATGTCACTGCCTGGCCACCAGGGATGGGTATCGTTCACCTCTGAATCGATACGATACCTTTTTCGATACCTGGGAATCGATACGATACCCTTTTTAATACCATTTTCGATACTTTTTATTTAAGTTTAACTTCAACACGGAAAGAGTGGTGACTTGCTGCTGTGGTAGAGCAGAGGTGATGATGATGATCACACAGTGTGGCGTAACGGAGAGTATAGACGTTGGATAATCATCATAATAATAAACATTATAGGCTATTGTCGGCTATTTTCCACAGTAACAAGTGTAACCTACTAAAGCAGTCATTAAACTCTCAGTAGCCCAACTGTTACAGATGCGACCGGCCAGGGGTGCGTTCCAGAGTATCGAAACAAGGTATCGTTGTTTTTTACGTGAACCGATACCCGATAGTATCGACGTCATGCGATCGATACCATTAAAAGTATCGCAGACGATACACATCCCTACTGGCCACATGATGTCAGAGATCTATATCAGAGCCATGCCGCTCCCCCATGTGGATCCCGAGATCCACGTTTCGATGTCTTCACTAGTACAAACCAATAACTTACAGTATCATTAGACCTTTAAAAAATGTAACCGCTGGAACACAGTCTCTTCAATGTCAAAATGGGGGGAAAAAACAGTGACATCAATTATACAGTATATATAGGGGGTATCTGTAGCTTGCACCACTGAGGTTGTAACAGCTTTATTGCACATTCTAAAAGTAGGCCTTTATTTTTGCTTACAAGTAGTGTTGGTAACTGGAGCATACTGCTGATCACGACATTTCACAGTACCAAAATACAGTGGAATGGTGAGCGTGGGCAAAAAGTAAGCACATGATATGATCACCCTCTTCAGTCTTTGTCTCATAGCAGTGTAAGCCAGGTACTGTATGAGAGCATTATATAGCTCTCAAGCGATGGCAGCTGTCCTGCAGCCTATGAAACTCAGACTCAGGTTAGCGCCTAGTCACAATTATTACACCGCCTGATCGCAGTTATTTGAATTAATGACAATTCTTTTGCATAGTTGTTAGAATCGTTTCCATGAATCTGAAACATAAATGACATTTCCACCATGTTGTTGTTCATGAGCTGCTTACTTGACCCGTCTGCCCGTCTCTGGCCCCGCCCTGCCTGCTAATGCCAGCGCATGACTTCTGTTTGGGGAAGGGTCAGAGCAGCAAGATGGTGTACATTCACGAATAGTGATTTTTAGTATTCGAATTATTCGACCTTTAAGTATTCGAATATTCGACAGGACTGGCCAAACTGTCAAATATTAAGTCAGCAAGAGGGAAACATTGTGAAAATAGCCGATCTACATGCTCACAACGCCTCGCATTGCGAGGCGTTGTGAGCATGTAGATCTGCTATTTTCACAATATTTATCTGTGGAACCAAGTCACATTAATACCTACAATTCCAAGTGCTTGTCAGGGTGGGGGAACCCAGTTCAAATATGTTTATTTTGGGGGTCATAGCCTAAAAAAGTTTGAGAAGCCCTGGTATAGAGCATTAACAAATTCATCCACCAGGGGCATTGACAACTAATTTTTATGACTTCCTATCTAGCCAAGCTTTATAAACTATATATTTTTTAAGAGAAAACAATTTAAAAAACAATTGTTCGGTGAACAATGTCGAATAGTGACTTTGATATTCGAATATTCGAATATTTGGTGAATGCCCTAGTATAGCCCTTTGCAACACAATAGTCATTGTAGGAGAAAATAACAAGTGCAAGTGTCCAACAGGATCGATAGACTGTAACGGTGGTGGGTGCACTGAGCAGGATAGTGCATGGAAAGATCTTGCATAGGTAGTTTTGTGTGCATCAGTGATCTTGAAAGAGTCAGACCAAACTTGCTCATACTAGGACATGACGTACTGTACGTATGTGTAGGCAGAAGAATGTAATGTTTTTAGTTTAACAATTTTTGACAATTGACGCTTATAAATAAATGACATGCCAAAAATGGGAACACCAGGTTGAAGTGTCTGTATGTGGGTTCTATGAAATATTATAACAAAAAGTATTAACAAGATCTTGACTAAATAAGAAATACATTGGATCCATTGGAACGCTGGTCCCCCCGCCCCAGCCCACCCCACCAATTTTCTTAAAAGTAACGATTTTGGGCATAGAAGTGTGCAAAAGAACATCTACAAATCAACCAGTGGTATCATTTGATCGCCATGATGTCATATAGAATAACAAAGATGGGTGAAATTGTACACTAGCTCATGGGTGCTACGTTTGGCAAGGTTTGCATCATTTGGACTATAATGGGTGCTGGATTGCTAGGCAAGCAAGGTGAATGGCCTTTCAAAATATATTTTATGTGCATTCTCTCTGTTCATTACATGAAAACACGTTTTCAATGATCAAGCTCATCTTGCTGTGACATGTGTTAATACATTCTCTACACTACTGATTTTTTCAGGCTTTTGAATTCGAATTCTCTTACAACTATAAGGGATGATGCATTCTCTGGTCTTCCTCACCTGGAATACTTGTAAGTACCCTTACACTGTTTGTTCTTCTACCAAGACCGTTGTACACACTTTACACACTACTCTTACACATCTCTTTACATTTCCATTTTGGTACTTATTACTGCCCAGTACTGTTGTATGATAACTTTGTTTTTATCATACTTTAAAAAAAGAAATAGGTTTTTAGTGTCTCCGCCGGGCAGAAGGCGTGGCTGAGACTATGTTTTCGCCCCTGTCCGTCAGTCTGTCTCTTTGCCTCCTTGGGTCATTTCCCAAGCCACGCATTTCCACCTGACAAACTTAGTGTTCTGCCATGTTGCGTTTCCTTTGCAAAACACAGTTTTTGCTACTTCTCGTACCGATTTTGTCCAAACCTCAACCAAATTGGCACACCTTATCTCTATTGTCATGTGATCAAGTTGTATCTGTCAGATTCTTCGAATTCTATTCCGACTATATGACTACGATTGGGGCCTGTTTTGCAAACATGCTACAAGCACCAATGAACTGATCGGTGGGAAACTTTGCATGCCAGGCTAAGGAAGAATCTCCACCCAATTGTTTTTCAGATTGGACAGTTATATCGCCACCATGACACAGAGGTTTGTGAAAAAACATTTTAGTTACTACTACAGATTTTTTCCAAACCGCAGGCAAATCAGTAAAACATTATCACTGTAGTCATGTAATCAAGTTACTTCTCATATTCTATTCCGATTGTCTATGATTGGCTTCCAAGGTTTACGGGGGTGGCCCGTTTTGCACAAAACGCCACACATCACACACGCACATTCCCAGTTTTCCACTAACCCAACCTCAATCGCAAATATCTAGTCTCATGGTGGCGCTACAATAGCCCACTTCACGTTTTGGCCTATAACTAGATCGCACAATCACAATTTATGGGCTCTGTTTGTGCCAGATTAAAATTTTCTGCCATAGTGTGTTTTCTGCATAACACGCTTTTCGCTACTACTCCTACAGATGTTGTACAAAACTCACACAAATCGGTACACATTATATCTGGGGTCATGTGATCAAGCCCTGAGTAGACACCTTGGAAGCCAGTCATAGACAATCGGAATAGACTATAAGAAATGTGACACATATGACTTGATTACATGACTATGGTTTGGATAAAATGGTGGCACTATAACTGATCAATTTGAAAAACAATTGAGTGGAGATTCCTCCTTGGCCTACTGGCATGCAAAGCTTCCCCCGATCAGTTGCTTATCGTAAATTGCTCTGGATTAAGAGATAAATGCTTAAATTGTAAATTGTAGACAACCTGGCCTGGTGGAGACCTGTGCTCAGAGGAGCACACTTTTCTAGTTATACTGTATACTGGACCTGTATGCTGGACATTGTAAGCACCGTCTGGTCGAGTATGCTACACCAACATTTCCCTGCACATACTTGTATGAGCATGTGACTAATAAAACCCTGTGAATCTTAAACACTTAAACCCTATATATGCAGTTGACTGGGATCTCCCAGGGCTCTTCAACAAATCGCTTAGGTTGTAGATCTGCTATTTTTACAGACTGTTTGCCCCAGACTAGGGATGCTAGGGTTCATGTGGTTAAAGTACAGTAGAGGTTGATATGAGAGTAAAACTAAATACAACCATGGCATTGTCAGCCAGAAGATTATAATGGAGAGAAGTTTATGAAAGTGGCTGTAAATGCCTTTTCAGGCATCTGAGTTTGGAGTTACTCTCTGTGGTTGGCAAATGGCCCATAGTAGAAAAGATCATTGCATTCTGATTACTACTAGTAGTGTTATGTAAGCAGCGATATTCTGCCTCTGTAAAGGAAATGCTATTAAGCTGTCTGGTTCTTTTAACCAACAGCCCACGTAATCTTAAACCTTAGCTAGCTCTACAAGTTCACATCCATGGCACTGCATCATTTCAACATGTTGTGAGCTTGTAGATTGCCTATTTTTGGTAAAGAGATTTGGTTTTGAGGCAAAAAAGAAGTGGACCTACAGTACCTAGTATAGAGCCCTGGAGGACCCCAGCCAACTAAATATATATTTAAGTGCTTAACCTCCCAAACCCATGCCTAAACATACTGGGTTCTATTTTCGTCCCCCTTTGCCCTTCTTTACTATTTTCAAATTTTTAAATATTTCAAATAGCTGATCTACAAGCTCATAAATTGTCGATGTAGACCAGCTATTTGAAGTATTTAAAAATGTTTTTCAAAATAGTAAAATGGGCAAACAAGTTAAGGGCTAAGGGGTAAAGCATGGACAGAAATATAGCTAACTGTGCCTAAACTGACAGCTGCTTATACTATATGCGATTGCCGCTCGACCAAGGAAATTATGTAATTTGTGAAGTCAGCTGGATCCACAACCTTTTCTGTTTGTAAAAGGGAAGTTGGAACGTATTGTCATTTAGATATTTTGGGAAAAATACACACATCACCAAAAACAAAAGATTTGTTCTCGTCACGTCCATAGAAAAGAAGTACTCTGCCGTAGCTTTGCAAACTTCCAAAGTATGATATTGCAACATTTTCTGTGATATACCTTCATAAATGCAGCTACTGTATGCCTGATAAAGGCATATGACCAAAACATTGCATCAATAATCTTTGATGATATTGTAGTGATTGCCACTTCGTAGCAGGTACACGCAAACGTATCCATATATGTATATTCACTATTTGATTATTTCATATCACTACAGCTTTATGTTTTTCTGGTTTATTTGCTAGAAAGGTGTTTCTTCTGATTTGTGCTGTTGTGCTGCTCTGCTCCACAGGTTCATTGAGAGTAATAAGCTAGACACTGCTTCCAAATATGCCTTCAGAGGACTCAGGGACTTGACTCACCTGTAGGTTTCTAATGCTGTCATCTCTCTTAAAGAAATTCTATTTGGGGAATATTTTATACACTATAAATAACTGTTGAATGTTAAGTCTTACTAGAGGAAATAATGATAAACTAGTTTTGACTACTGCTAGTACTGCTGCTGTGTAAAGTTGGTTTTCCTTGTCTATTGCAAGGTTCACGATCAGCATGGTGAACTTTTATATTTAACCAATTTAACTAACATATTATGCTATATTTAAATATTATATAAATATATAAATATTGCTCTAATACATCATTATTGCACAGGCATGGTTTTCCCCAAAGGTTTCTTTGAGCTTAGCTCATCTATCCCCATTGCAATCAAGATGAACTCGTACTGTACCAAACATACTTTGTGATTGTGAAACCCAGCAGGATGCTATTTATCACATTGTCCTCACATTGTTGTTGTCTCGCAGGTCTTTGGCAAACAACTGCATAAAGGCCCTGCCCAGGGATCTCTTCGCTGACATGGATTCACTCATAGAGCTGTAAGTTTGTCCTCTGGTCGCTCCACTACACATGTACAATTCATGAGGCAAATCATGAAGAAATCTGTTCTGAAAGATTGCAGCGGGGTGCACAGACCATGGTTGTTACTGTTGGGTAGAAACCTTCTCCATATTTAATTGTTCAATATATATTATTATTTATTTATTTTCATAAATGAATGCTCTATTATTTTATGCCTTAGTGAAAATAGTCGATCTACGAGGGCATGTTTTGCATCACCTTGTAAACTTGTAGATCCTCCATTTCCAGTATTTTTGAAATATCTTGAAAGAATATTAGTGACATACCTAGGGACGCCAGGTTGAAAGTGTGGATTGTATAAATATTTAACCAACAATAAGTATTAACAACAGCTTGTGACTAAATAAGTGAATTGGATCCATTGGAACAAAGGTTCTCTTTTTCCATTCACTAACAGTTTTGGACATCCGGTACAAGGTCTGTGTCCGACAGCGATGATATGCTCATTCCGAGTTTGAACCCAGCCCGTCTTGTCTCAAATGTCTGTCCTTTCTCTCTCTCTGCTATTGGTTTCCTGTCTCTCCGACATCTCTCTCCATGACATCCCAATTTGTTTATCCGCACTGACAAATGCCCTTCTTGCAGTGACCTGCGAGGCAATGCCTTTGAGTGTGACTGCCGTGCCAAGTGGCTGATGATGTGGCTGAAGAGCACCAATGCCACGGTGTCCGATGTCGTGTGTGCCGGGCCCGAGGACATGAAGGACAAGCGGCTCAATGATATGACCAGTCTGCACAACGAATGCATTTCCACGGGTGAGAAAAGACCTGAGCCAGCTGGAAACGTTTTTTTTTTTCTTTTTTTTTGCTGAATACCTAATTCATACTGCCATACGACATTGTTGCTCGACAGAAATAACAGATTTCCGAGTGCAAAAATGGGTTACATTACATCACATTCAAGAGAATAATAAATAATTATCAGTTATTTCCGGCAAGTGACATCATTGTAGAATAAATTATCAGCTTAAAGGGATAGTTTTTTTCCTATCGATTACTCACCCTCATGGATATTGTTTAGTTTTTCTAAGCCACGCCAATAATTTGAGGAGACTCTCCACAGGGAACAAAGCAGGCTCTTTAGCCCCTTTTCGACTGCAGCTTTAGCACCACACCACACCGCACCACATAAAAATATCTACATTTTCCATTACACAAAAGTACCCCTATCGGTAAGAAACAAATTGACCCTTTTAACTGTGATTATAATACAATATACATTTGTATTACAACTATCCTAAATTATAATACACTATAATAGATTATAACTGTGATTATAATACACTTTAAAGTATTAATGTATTACTATGATAATTATAATTCACTATTATAGATTATAATAGTGGTCCAAACTCAATAGAACCTATTATCATGTATTACAACTATATCCTGGTGGGTCTAAATGAAAAGTCAGTGAGTGATCAGTCATTATGAAGTGTTTGGCCCCGTTTGGCCTAGCTCAGACCTACTCTAGAGTGGATACTTTTTAGTACCACGTTTAGTACCACCTTCACACCACTCTACCCAGTTCCTTGTAGTGGAAAACCTGTCACAAGTGGGCGGTGTGGTGTGGAGTGGTGTGGTGTCGGGCCTGTGGAAAAGGGGTTTTTGTGTCTCCATAGGGAACCACTGCTGGTCATCAAATTATTGGCTTAGGAATGCGACAAAAACTAAAAGAAAATATCCATGAATTCATGTCTCCATGGGGTGAGACAGAAAAGAAATTGGGAGGGGTATAAGGCAGTCACTTACAGCAATCTACATTATAAATAGGCAGGGTAGACTGAAGTGAATTGACATTCCTGGATCAACCTTTTTGTTAGATGAACTTCATACCCAAAACCTAAACTCACTTTGGGAATCGTTCTCTTCACAGATTTCATCCTCCACCAGTCTGTGGTATCCGAGTCTCTATCTGTCGACACATTCAACTATAAAAACGATGTCTACGTGACAATCGCAGCTCCCAATGCGGAGAGCTGTTTGGTTTTCCAATGGGACCACATAGAAATGAACTATAGGACTTATGACAACATCACAGGTACAGTATGGCTATAGCTTAAACGTTAGAACAAATTACTCATGAATGGCTTAACCACTTATACCCTTTACTAATCGTTCCAGGAAGTATAATATACTTCCTTGACAGGAATCCCCCAGGGATCTATACTAGGCCCCACCTGTTTTCCTCCTCACGGAATCTCTAATTTCACCAAATGTTCACCTACTGTCAACTCAACTCAACTCAACTCAAATATTATTTATAGAGCACATTTCAAATGGCCGAAGCCAACCCAAGTGCTATACAACACAGCAGGAGAAAATAACAATGACATGACAAATACATGCAGTCTTGAAGTATCAGGTTTAACTGTGCTTGAAAGCCATATAAAGGATATATGTCTTCAATAATTTTCTATGGACTGTATTATGACATTAAAGTAAAGTTAGCCGAGTGTTAGACGAATCTGGGAACTAAATCAAAAACCAATAGCTTTCTTCACAAATGTGTTCATAAAGATGTCTACTATCACCTCTGAAATTTCTCAATCACAACTCCCTTCGGAAACTTTGTGGGAGCCAATCAAAGTTGGGGGTATCAGGATACCTGGACCTGGGATTAAAGGGGATAAAATAAAGAAATGGCCAATATGAGCATATGGGGTGTGTAATTAGGGTATTTTTGGGCTGCTGAATCCATTCCAACCATTAGTTTTCAGTTAAAACGACTCCTTGGCCATAAAATAGGCCTAATTGGCTAAGGCTTAGCCAATCATGTCATTCGAGTTCACCTGTGTCCTGTTAGTCCCTATGTTTTAAACCCTTTTGAGTGTTCCTTGTCAGATTGTATCATGTTATCCTGTGTGTCATGATGTGCGCTTCGCTTACCCGCCTGATCTTGAATAGCTTTCATGAATTCAAACCCTACTCCAACCATTTTTTTATTGCCAATATTATGTCTCGTGTCGTGGCCTATTTTATGGCCAAGGAGTAATTTACTGATAACTAATGGTTGGAATGGATTCAGCAGCCCCAAAATACCCTAATTACACACCTCATACGCTCACATTGGCCATTTTTTATTTTTCCCCCTTTAATCCTAGGCCCTCGGGATACCCCCAACTTTGATTGGCTCCCACAAAGTTTCCGAAGGGAGTTGTGATTGAGAAAGTTCAGAGGTGATAGTAGTCACCTTTGTGAACACATTTGTGAAGAAAGCTATTGATTTAGATTTAGTTCCCAGATTGGTCTAACACTCGGCTAACTTTCCCTTACTATGTGGTTAATTTTGACCCTCAAATGATCAAATTACCTAATGTTATTGATTTTTATTTATTGATGTTCATAGCCATGGCTGTCATTTCCCTGCTCTTTAGGTCAGTCCATTGTCGGGTGCAAGTCGATTGTCATCGAGGATCAGGTGTTTGTCATTGTGGCTCAGCTCTTTGGTGGCTCACACATCTACCGGTTTGATGAGGACCAGAGCAGGTTCAACAAGTTCCAGGACATTGAAGTATCCAAGATCTCCAAGCCCAATGACATTGAGTCTTTCCAGATCAATAACGAGTGGTACTTTGTGATCGCAGACAGCTCTAAAGCGGGGCTGTCCACCTTGTACAAATGGAACGACAAGGGCTTCTACTCGTACCAGTCCTTGCACGAGTGGTTCCGCGACACTGACGCAGAGTTCTTAGACTTGGACGGCAAAGCCCACCTCATCTTGGCGAGCCGCTCCCAGGTGCCGGTGATCTATCAGTGGAGCCGGAGCAACCAGAAGTTCGCCCTGCAGGGCGAGATCCCCAACATGGAGGACGTGGTGGCGGTCAAACACTTCCGCATCAAGGAGGAACTCTACCTGGCCATGACTCGCTACATCGGCGACTCCAAGGTCCTGCGCTGGGGCGCCAAGGTGTTTACTGAAATCCAGGCCCTGCCGTCACGAGGTTCCATGATCCTACAGCCGTTCTCCTTCAAGGAACGCTACTACCTGGCCCTGGGCAGTGACTATACGTTCTCTCAGATCTACCTGTGGGACGATGAACAGAAAATATTTGAGCGCTTCAAGGAGGTTTACATCCAGGCACCGCGCTCCTTCACTGTGGTCTCCATTGACCGCAGGGACTTCCTCTTTGCCTCCAGCTTCAAGGGCAACACCCAGATCTATGAACACATCATCATTGACTTGAGCTTGTAAGCTAGTTTGGGGCTGTGCCTTATTGCCCCCCCCCCCCCCACCCTCATCCCACCCCATGCATCCAATGTCTTCCACTTAAAAAAAAGATGACATTTTTGAAGGGGAAACAGGGGGAGGGATGGGATATTTACTAATAAGTGGCGATTCTTCTTTGGTTCTTCTGTTATTTATATTAGACCTGGAGCATTCAGCTGAGCTTGGTTGAGTGTATATTTCTTGTACAATAGAGGCAAGCCTTGTTTTATGATCTGTTCTTGTGGCCTAACATACTTTGAGAAGTAGAACAGCTTAGGAAAGCATGCGAAAGACAGTCAACCGGGGAAACAGTTAGAAATGGCCATTTCGGTTCCCATAGGCACCCTGGCACCCTCTAGAAAACTCAAGGTTTGTTGAAGGCTTTGAAACACATTTTGAACTGTTTTGGATGTACAGTATGAATTTTCAAACGATTTCATAGTCCTGGTCCTTATTGTTTTATACTCAGAAAACCCAAAAACAAAACTGTACACTAGACCCCAATATCATAACATTACTCACTTTGTTTAACTTTACTGATGAATCGTGGTGAAGTTAAGCAGCATGGAGTTTAGTTGTTCATCATATGCCATGTACCTCATATCTGCGTGCCCATGTTAATGTACAGTATGTTGCCTTATCAGCATTGGGGTACAATGTTCTGGTGGGCCTGTGGTGCCCCCTTCTGGCCATAATGAACGATCACACCCCTTTGCTTTTTAAATACAGGGATGTTTATTTAATTGAAAGCACAAACCTTTAATTATATACCCCAGTCCCTACAGAATAGTTGTTAAGTCAAATTTGATACTGTAGTTGCATAGATTATATTGCATACAGCAAAATATTAAATAGTGTTTGTATTAGGAAGATAACTATTTAGAGATGGTTATATAGCCAGACTCCCCATTAAAATATATATTCAGTTCAGAATTAAATGATAATTTGATAGGGGTAGAAAAGTCACCTTTTCCATTTCATTGAGAGGTCTTTGTCTCAGAAATTCAGGGAAATTTACCCCATGATAAAGGCTGAAATTAAAAAAAATCACAATTTCACAAATAACACAGGTATGTATTATGAAGAACATACATGACTTCTGAAGGCCACAAAGAAAGATATTAAAGGATGGCCTGAAGATGATTGTGAACCTGCTTTGAAACGTTTTCCCCTTCCGTCTTACATCTCTTTGAAAGAAATGAATGTTGATATACAAAACTACAAACTGTACATATGTGAAAGACTGAAATGGCACTACCAGATTGTCATTCTGTACCACGCACACGCACACGCGCGCGCACACGCACACACACACACACACACACACACACACACACACACACACACACACACACACACACACACACAAAGAAACAAATATTTGCACTTGACTTTGAAAATATCCCTGCAGCTTGCAAGAGCATGCCCTTCTAAACAGAATGTTCACCATATTGTTTTTTTTTTTTTTTTAGATATGACTAACAAACTGAAGAATTCTCAAAAGTGCTTCTACTTGTTTTGGATGGAAGGTGTTGCCAATCCATAGCTGTCAGGTGGAAACCTTGTATGTCCAAAAAACTCTCCTTTTCATTATTATTATTAATTGTGAAAATAGCTGCATCGTTGCATCGCGATGCATTGCGAGCTTTTTGATCTGCTATTTTCGCTACTTTTGTGCTATAGTCTTATGATGAAGTAGGGCATCAATTTATGAAAAAAAA
The DNA here is from genome assembly GCF_963921795.1 of Nannobrachium achirus. Taxonomy (NCBI): domain Eukaryota; kingdom Metazoa; phylum Chordata; class Actinopteri; order Myctophiformes; family Myctophidae; genus Nannobrachium; species Nannobrachium achirus. The sequence goes on from NC_137821.1 coordinate 25,497,285, forward strand.
AAAAAAACATAGTTGATATTTGGAGATCTAAGGTTTCTTCCAGACAGCAACAATATGCAAACTGCATATGAGTCTTTTTTAAATATGCTTTTGCTTTAAAAAAAATATATATATATATTGAATGTTACTCTTAAATTATATTGTAAGCTTATTCCATTGAGTACCAAAATAAAAAGTGTTAAATATATTCAAGATCCAATATTGTTTGTCTCTTTAAGCAGGATATCAGTGAGTCACAGCCCAATCACCAATCCTTTCCTCAATGACTTAGAATTAGAAAATAAAATAAATATCCCAAATCAAGAAAGTAATAACTAGTAACGAAGTACAACATTATATGGTCATTGGCACCAGCTTATTTCATTAAACAGGCAGTCAGTTTCAACTGACACCTTTTAATTTAGTTACATCCATTTGTCATGAATGACATTAAATAGTTGAGAGAAAACCTTTTTTCCTTTGCAGAGTGACTATCCATTATAAAGCAGTTGTTACAGTATAGATCATAGACTGTAAAAGGTAGGCTATAGATGCTGATGTGAACATTAAACTGTAGCTAAATTTTATTTCCCCACATTCCTGCTAATGATTTTGTTATGACCTGGCTTTAGTCATAGATGTGAGACACACTAAGGTTGAGATTTAAACAAAAGAAATGTAAATCTGCTATTCTCTATATAGCAGGGGTCTTCAACGTTTTCAGGCCAAGGACCCCTTAGTTGAGAGAGAGATGAAGCAGGGATCCCCACAACCTTTTCATGGATTCCATACAGTTTCATCGTTTGACAGCACAATTATCAGTATTTTGGTTTCATGTCAATTTGTGTTTTCAGATATTTAATCACTTGAACCGTCAATAATTACTAAACTTGACATTTTACTCTGTTCTTAGTCTGCTCTTTTTCCCCTCTACACCAAACCTCTTTGCCGAAAATAGCCGATCTACAATCTCACAACGCCTCGCGCTGCGAGGCGTTGTGAGCTTGTAGATCTGCTATTTTTGGCTACAGTTCTCAGAATATGGACACTATAGGGTTCAAGTTGTTAATATAAAAAGGATTGGAAGATTTGGAGGACCCCCTGTAGTAACTCTGACTCTGAGGACCCCCTAGGGGTCCCGGACCCCCTGTTGAAGACCCCTGCTATACAGTAATCAGTAACAGGGGTCTCCCCATGTCTGCAGCTCTCTAGTAAAATAACCAGGAGGATACCAATGTTATCCAATCAGGGGAGTAACTCATCAGGATGAACAAGTGAAATTGGAAGTGATGAAACAAATAAAAGCATAGACAAAATTAGAACTGGGAACAATGACATTAAATCAATAATAATAATCATTTCTGTTCACTAAAAACAGCTGGAGACCTCTGTTGCTGAACAAACACTCCATAGCAATGGACCAGAAGGATATTAACATTTTAACAATAAGCTTTTAACCAATTATATCACTTACGGCCTACTATTAACTAATTGCACTATATTGACCATCCTGGTGGGTGATGTGTGGTGAGTGTTTGGTGTGTGTGTATACAGCAAATACCACAACCATGTGCCTGTAGAGAAGAGGTTTAGGTTTGTAGACTAGACAGGACCTATTAAACAGACACTTCTAGTACTAGTATAGGAACACACACGTATAGCCTACCCCAGGTGTTCCAGGTTATACTAATGTGAAAAGAGACAACAGGTGAATCACCCAGCTATAACACAAGATGATAGCAGGGGTCATCACAATTCTGTTGTAGTAGGCTATACATAGGCAGCCGCATAATACATTTGAACAATTATCATGTATTAATCATTTACAACATAATAATTGTACCATATTTTTTCAAATATATATTATGTATGTACAGTAAACCAATATGGCCTAAATAAATACATTGAGGCTACTGGCATTTTGTAACAAAAGCAGCTGATATGCTGACATTTAAAAAAAAATATTATTTCGCAAAATTAGCTTTAAATAAATTAAATACATAGAAAATGGTACAAGTGTCATGCTGTCATCTGGAGGATAGCCTCAGCTGTAGCATAGTGACAGACAGTGGTGTACTCATATTTGTTAGGCTACTTAAGTAAAGGTATCAATACTACAATGCAGAAATACTCTGTTACAAGTATGTCTGGTATTCAGAATTTACTTGAATAAAAGTATAAAAGTATTGGCATCAACATGTAATGTGGAGTAGAAGTAAAAGTACTGGAAATTGGAAATACTCCAGTAGTAAAGTACAAATACCTACAATGTTACTTATAAGTACAGTACTTAAGTAAATGTACTTAGTTACATTACACCACGGTGTAGTGCACGGCACGCCCCCGCAGGCGGCCCGCCCACCTTTTCACACAAACCGCATGAATGACGTTGCCTGCCGAACCAACAGGGATAAACAAACTGTAGGCAACTGGTCTGTCTGTCTGGTGGGAAGAAATAAGAGACGAAAACCCCCATCCTGATCATCCTGACACTGCCTGGAGATCCTCTGTCTTCTGATGACGACGATGGAGTCTTCCAAAAGGAGCGAGAGTGATTGGCAGGGGCTTGTGAGCGAGGTAGGTGCAGCCTGAAAGCATAATGCTGGCTGTTCCATATGGCACAGAGCAGAGAGCTTTCATCTGTTGAGTGCACTGTTTACTTTACACATCCCTGTTTTGACTTATACCCGTGTGTTGTCTGTACTTAATGATTCATAATGACATTACTCTGAACCCGATGCGACTCCCATCCACTTAAACTGTCTAAAAATCCTTTTCCTTTTCTCAGACAATTCCAGATGAGACACCTGTGTGTGCAGCAGCTGCGTCCTCCATAGTGCAGTGTCTGTAGCACAGTTTGCTCGTTGCTTGAGGCCAAATAAATGCAGCTTATTATATCCTACAAGAAGACAATTGCACATGTTCTATAGATAGATGTGGGTTTAATGTTGTGTTTATTGGCTAGTATGACTATGAAGTAGTGTTTCTAACAGCCATGGATGGACTGTCATTCATGCCTATTTATAATTTTAGCCCAGTGTTACTGCTATTTAATTTGGTTATGGTGATCTGGGTTGCTGTTAAGATTCAGCCTGCACCCTGGGCTGTGTGTTAGCTATCTATCTTTACTCTTTCTTTGCACAGCAATCTCCCATTGTTTACTATTCCTACTGGTGGATATGACCTGCACCAAAGGTTGACGCTATACTATGAAGATGAAGAGGCATAGAGAGAGGAGATTGTGCTAATGGAATAGCCTAAGTCTCAAGCCTGTTACTTTTATTAGTTCAGTGACCACTCTGACCACAGCTCATAGCCTATCACAATGTCAGTTGTGATTCCTAGCACTCTCTGCCTGAAGTATTATTGTATTATTGCGATACTGTGGTCTGTCTGTGTGTCTACGTTATTCATTTGATAATACCATAGTCATAGGCTACTATAATATGTTTGGTAGCAAGCAGTAAAAGAACATAAATCATCAATCTGTGATTTTCTATATTATTTTCCTTGCCCTGTGTGCTGTAGCAGACTGGGAGTTGTCCTTGTTTGTCCGTGTCAGCTAATATAATTCTTCATTTGACATAGCCTTCCATTTTGCTCTTGTTCTCTCTCTCTCTCTCTCTCTCTGTGTGTGTGTGTGTGTGTGTGTGTGTGTGTGTGTGTGTGTGTGTGTGTGTGTGTGTGCGTGTGCGTGTGCGTACGTGTGCGTGTGCGTGGTAGTTCTTGGTGTGTAAGCGTAAGCTGGACAGTAAGAAGGAGGCCCTGCTCATCCTCTCCAAGGAGCTGGACACCTGCCAGCAGGAGAGAGATCAGTTCAAGCTGATGGCCAACCAGCTGAGGGAGCGCCACCAGGGACTCAAGAACAAGTACAGGGAACTCATTGTGAGTTGACCACAAACTCTACTTTATCTTTTTGTCAAAGTGACTATGTCGTCCTTTTGCCAGTTCAGTTGTCTGTAGACCCAATGACGTCTGTTGCTGGCTGTACTGTACACTATATTCACCTATACTCAGTTCTCAGATGAAGCACTGAAAGACTGTATACTGTAGGTAGGGGTAGCCAGTAGCCACCTGGATTCAAATGCAGAAAACTGGTCTCTAATCAAATGGTCTTCAACAGGGGGTCCGGGACCCCTAGGGGGTCCTCAGAGTTACTACAGGGGGTCCTCCAAATCTTTGTGTGATAGAAACCTTTTCTTCTCCTTTTTTATATTAATCACTTGAACCCTAACGTCCATATTCTGAGAACTTTAGCCAAAAATAGCAGATTTACAAGCTCACAACACCTCACAATGCGAGGCGTTGTAGATTGGCTATTTTCGGCAAAAAAAAGAGCAGACTAAGTGCAGAGTGAGAGGTCAAGTTTATTAAGAATTGACGTTCAAGTGGTTAAATATCTGAAAACACAAATTGACATGAATCCAAAATGCTGTACACTGATGATTGTGCTGTCAAACTATGAAACTGGGGGTCCCTGCTTCATCTCTTTCTCAGCTAAGGGGTCCTTGGCCTGAAAACGTTGAAGACTCCTGCTCTAATCTACTGGCCAGGGGTGATACTGGGCTTCTGGGATAAACCCTTCATTGTATCTCCATATTTCAACTTTTCATGTTTTTCTCTTTTTTTTTTCTTCCCCCAAACATTTTGAGAGTGAAAGTAAGTAAGTGTCTGGGTTATATAAATATTGAACCAATGAAAAGTATCAGCAAAAGCAGGTGACTAAATAATAACTGCATTAGATCCATTAGAACACAGGTTTTTTTTCCACACTTTTTTCACACCAAGAAGCAACAACGTGTGTGTGTTGACTGGCTGCTTAATCAAACCTGGACTGGCATAGTTTCTTCATCCATGTTGCGGTTGTGTGTTCTAAATAGCACATCTTTATTATGTATGAGTAACCAAAAGGGGTAGCTAATCTGTTTTATGTGAATGTGTAATATTTCAGGATGGTGACCCCTCTTTGCCGCCGGAGAAACGCAATCAGGTAATTCCTTCCTTGTTGAACTTTCAAATCAGTGGCTTATGAATGCATTGTACTGTATACTGTTGATGAAGGAACCATTCTACTCGTAGGGAGATGATTGATTGATTGATTGATTGATTGATTGATTGATTGATTGATTGAAGACTGATTGATTGAAGACTTTATTAGAAGTTTGCATAGGAAAAGGTACAGTTTCATGACGGTACAGTTCACTGGTACAAGGTCTACTAAAAGGAGATCCATGAAAAGACTAAGCTTATTTCCACTGGAAACCATTGAAGTATCTCATATAACATTGAATGACAGACAAATAGAACACAGTACTATGCAGTAGATATGTAAAGAAAAAAAAAAAAAAAACAGTAAGTCTAAATAAACAGTATATACAAAGAAGGGGCAGGGGAGGGTAGGGTTGGGCTAGGTTAGTTTTTTACCAGTTGCGAATGGCTGCTGCCTGTAAGTGATTCTTCAGGGCAATTTTAAAGGATGCTAGTGATCCACACTCCTTTATGACCTTCGGTAAGGCTTTCCACATTTTGGTGGTATAGCAGAAAAAAAGAGTTTGACCCTTTGTTGGTTTTGACTCTGGGTTGAAAGTGATCTGTGGCGCTGCCTCTGGTGTTGTAATTATGGACATCCTTAATGTTTATAAAGTATTTTGACAGGTACTTGGGTATCATAGTGGTATCATATGGTTTTTATTGTTTGCTTTTATTTGCAAACAAAACTATTCTGTGAAGCTAAATGGGAACATCACCTGACAGGCAGTTTACTGGAGGTTTGGACATTTGGTTATTGAATGTGTTAAAAACCGTTTCCCTGTGCCCGGCTGAGTAGTTAATGGTTTGATCAAGATAGTCACTACAGTTGATGTAAAGCATAATGTATCCCATTGATAATTCTATAGAGTATTTCAGTGTTATAGAACTTTTTTATATTATAAACTAAAGTTGTACACCATGGCACATTGATGGCATTTATTAAAAATATATTGAAATTTTAAAAATGTTGCCTTGACAAGATTAGAGACAGGAGAATGATGTAGAAAGAAGAAGATTGTTTTTCTTTCTACATCATTCCCCTGTCTCTAATCTTGTCTAGCCTGGCAACGCCAGCACACACATTTCACTTTGCTGATTGCAAGTCTGGAAAGACTCACAAGGCTGTTTAACCAGCCAGAGCCACAAACCATGTCATGATCTACAACCTGCAGAGTCAATGGGGAAATCAAACTCTTGCCAAACCCAGTTGGAATGCCATCTTTCAGGCTGCAACACTTTTTTTTTTTTTTTTACAAATTGTTTATTAATATGTAATATTCATGTTGTTTAAGATTTGTCGCTGCTCGTAGGTTGTCATCTTTAAGACCCTCAATGGGAATCCAGGTAGGGAAGCCGATCTGTCTTGCTACATTAGCGACTCCTACTCCTACTATCTCATAGTTCAAACTGAGCTTGTGAGATTCCGGATGACTATGCAAGGCTAAAAGAAGTTCTTTCCAAAACAGAGTTTGGCAAGGTAGTAAGAACAAAATTACATCATTGCGGAGTTAATAAACGAATGCAGTGCCTTGCCGAAGTTCGTTTCAGCACTTCTTCTCCAAGATTTCCTAAACGTGTGAACAACAGCATTGAGATTAGTAAGAAACACTAGTACGGTTGTGATTTATTTATTGTTTTGTTTGCTGGCAGGCTGCGTACCATGGATAGTTTTGTAGAAAGGTTTGCTGTTGAGGTTAGGAGGTACTGTATAAGCTATTTGAGGGACTACAAACATAACCAGATGGCAATTAATTAATGGACAGAGATAGCTCACACATTGTCCACTGTGTGCCAGAAATTGAGAAATCTCAGAAACAAGTTATGTCAGATCGGAGGGTGACATACACTAAGAGCGGAGATCCAGGTGTCAAAATCAACCATTACAGCACTTTATACATTGGGAGGCATTCAAAGCAGAACCGCATCAAGTAAAATACTATTTTGTCAGCAGAGAACTTGTTCGGTTTTCAGCAAGCCAACATTTATTTTTTTACTTCATTTGATGCACCCTGCCAGATAATTCTACCACTTCACTTTCTACCCAGGTGAACCTGGCTCAGCTGTTGAGAGACTCGAGGGAGCGAGGAAAACAGCTCGCTGAGGAGGTGAAGGAGCTGAATCAGAGACTGGCTGAGGCCCAGGGGGATAACAAGGTCTGCTGGTGTAACAGGCACATATTACACAATCTAGACATTAGGGCTGGCTGGGCAATTAACTGAACATACTGTATATCAAAATGGACATTTGGAACCAATAGCCTTATACTGTAGGTTAATCGGATAATCGAGAAGTTAGTTTTTGATATATTTTATTTTATTTGGAATACATCAATGTAAATTGTATAATTGATGGTTTATTGCGACCGTAGATCACAGTTAACTGATCTCTATATAATTTTCTATAGCTGACATATGTCATCACATTGTTGTTACATCACATTGTGACATCACATTCCGTCCTTGTCCCTTGTATGCCCATATATGATGTCATCAATATGCTGTCAGACGTCAGTCATATCCATATTTGGGAAAATTCTTAAACAACCAACCGAAACTCGAATCACACTTGCAAATGAGATCTGCTATTTTCACTTTTCTTTATATATTACGCACAAGGCAGAAGTGTTAAATAATCCATATTGATTTGAAGTCATATCACCCAGCCCTACAACACACACAATCCCACCTTGCCTGACGCTTTTGCAAATTTCTCCTTTGAACCGGCCTATCGCTCAGGAGTAAAAAACTAAAGAAATGTACAGTAAAATAACAATGGGGGTTTCAGTGAAGTACTTGCCTGAAGGACACTAACTTATAATGTAACATTGAGAGATAGGTAAAACACAAATCCTTCCCTTTTTAAACTTGCCTGTCTATACAGTAAAAGCAACAGGGTATCTATTCACTGTACAACATGGCTTCAAAACCTTTCAGAAAATGGTCAAATCTCTGTATCAGGCTTTGCGTCTTATGATGGACTGACTGATCTGACAAATTCAAAACAAAACACCCTCCAATTAAATACAGTGGCTGTTACTCTTCACCTCTAACATTGTGGCAAGTATTGCATGTCTGTCTCAGGACAGCATTGAATATAACACATCCTCTACCCTTAAACACAGCTCCTGAGAATGACCATTACCCGACAGAGACTGGGCGATGAAGAGGTTGGGTCACGTCACTTCCCAGCGCACGAGCGAGAGGACTTGGTACGACAGCTAGAGAAGGCAGGATTACAGGTGAGTTAGTTATAAGAGGGTACTAACGGTCTTACATATGACTAGATGGATAGATATATTGATCCCAATTGGTGAGGATTAGTCTTGGTCTGTGGCTGAATGTGCTCCCCCCTATCACATCATAGAAGGGATGAGAGAAGTTCATCAGGACAGAGTACAGCCTCCACCTTGTCCTCCACTCCGCAGCCACCTCCAGATTGTCCGGTTTAACTTCAAGTACGGAACTAGCCTTCCCCACCCAGCTTGTTCAGTTGTTTTAATGTTACCCCCAACAGACCACGGCAAAGAAGAGGACACTGACTAGTCTACTACAGACTGGTAGAACATGTGCAGCAGCCTGGTTCACACATTGACGGACCTGAGTCTCCTTGCGAACAGCTTGCTCTATCCCTTCTTATAGATGGCCAGTTTATTGTTCATGTGTACTCCCAGGAACGTGTAGGTGTCCACCATCTGCACCTCCTCCCCCTAGATTGTGATGGGAGTTGGGGGGCCTCATCGTGAGACCCCAGTAGTCTGCCACCAGCTCTTTGGTATTTCTGAAGTTGAGCTGGAGATGGTTGTTATCATGGCACCCTACAAAGCTCTCCATCAGGCCTCTGTGCACCGGTAACACCCGTGTTATTCACCGGTAACACATGTGTTACTCACCAGCACACCAGCACAATTCTTTGTCGTCGACTTAGACACCCATGACTTTATGCCTTGTTAGAAGAGAAGAACATAAGCCCACAAGGAAGGGTCTATTTTATTGCCTCTTGAAATGTTGGAGAGTACTCCGTAAGCAGCAGTGATGCCCAGAATATTGAGTTAAAAAAAAGGTTTAATGGGTCTCCATTTTCTGTTAGTTTTTCCAGCTACTGTAGCTGTCCGCCCTTTTTTCCCCCCCCCCCAAGATGGAGGAGATGGAGAACACCATAAAAGCTGTGACTGACGAACTACAGGACATGAAGGCAGAAGGTGGCGTGTACAGGGAGAAGGCACACCGCCTCAACCTGGAGCTCAACCACATCCTGGGAGGACACGAAGGGCGCATCATTGACGTGGACGCACTTTGCATGGAGAACAGGTTGGTGGCAAGCTAGTCTCGCGTAGCTAGACAACTATTCCACAATCTCCGAATGCTATATAGAGTCTGGAACTACAGCTCCCGAACATTTAGGTTCACAAAACTATATTTTTAAAATATCATTTCTGATAAGCAGCAAGCTATGTATGCTTAGATAATCTTTTATTTATATTAGGGTAAATGTGCGTGACTGTAAAAATGAAACGGTGGGAAGGAGGCTTCACATCCGCTTTATGGCTTCTTGTGCCGGGTCAACAGTCTGGCCACGCGAGACTTTTGGCAAGCTGAATGGCACTTTTAAAGACAATGCTTTAAGGCAGGGGTCTTCAACAGGGGGCCTGGGACCCCTAGGGGGTCCTCAGAGTTACTACAGGGGGTCCACCAAATCTTTGTGTGATAGGAACTTTTTTTCCCCTGAGAACGTTAGCCAAAAATAGCCGATCTACAAGCTAACGACCCCTCACGCTGCGAGGCGTTGTGAGCTTGTAGATCGGCTATTTTAGGCAAAGGGGTTTAGTGTAGAGGGGAAAAAGAGCAGACTAAGTACAGAGTGAAAGGTCAAGTTTATTTTAGTATTGACGGCTCAAGTGGTTAAATATCTGAAAACACAAATTGACACAAATGAATCCAAAATACACTGATGATGTGCTGTCAAACCATGAAACTATATGGAATCTATGAAAAGGTTTTGGCGGTCCCTGTTTCATCTCTCTCTCAACTAAGGGGTCCTTGGCCTGAAAACATTGAAGACCCCTGCTTTAAGGGATTTCTTCTTTTTAACTGAAGTTGGGACAGTGAAGAGAGAAAGGAAAAGTGAGGATGGAGACAAGTTCCAAACCATCAACCATCAGGGCCGTCCATTGGGCATGTCATAATATGAACATTCTGGGAAAATAGCGGCACTACAAGTGATGCGTTTTGAGCTTGTAGACCTGGTTACTGTTTATACTGTAGGTTAGGTTTGAACTCAATGCAATCACTGTGTCATTCAGTTTAACATTACATCCATATACTGTACTGCTAGCATAGTACACTGTTGATTGTCTTGTAGCTGTCATCTGGTTGTGGTTCTGACCATTGCTAGGTATTTGCATGAACGTTTCAACCAAGTACAAGAGGAGGTCAACCTGCTGAAAGCAAACATCATGAAATACAAGGTAGAGATGGGACCCCTTCATGGCATTGTGGTGTGACAGAGTAAGGGTTAAATCACAACAATAAAGTACTGTAGAGAAACATTTAAGTTAATTATCCCATTTAGGCCTGAACACATTATGACGCAATATTTTATGCTTTAAATATTAAAATAAATAGCAGATATACAAGCTCACAGCGCGGCACCGAGTGCCGCGCTGCGAGCTTGTAGATCTGCTATTTAAATCGTGAAAATTAGAATTTTGACACGATTCTATAAGTGTCTTTTGAATCCTTCTAAGGTTTTTTTGAAAAACCCATGTTTCTATGTCAGCAATCTGGCCAGCCATCGTCAAAGAAAAGGTCCTTTTCACTTAAATGGAGCTCAGTTTGTCTGTTCTTGAGAGACTACTATGTCAGTGGTTCTCAAAACCTTTCATGTGAAGGACCCCCAAAATTATATTTATTTGGCCACGGACCCCCATCTCAAAATATTTAGTTCCAGGGACCACCCAGCAAACGTTCGCTTTGAAAATACATATATTCAAAGATTTGCACACATTTTCATGACTTTTTCAAAAATAGCAGATCTACAAGCTCGCAGCGCGGCACTCGGTGCCGCGCTGTGAGCTTGTATATCTGCTATTTTTCACTGGTTAAAGCATTCAATAATTCTAGGCCTAAATGGGTTAAACATGCAGGCTTTATTTTTTTTATTTTGGCTTCCTACAGACAGCTCTGGAAAGGAAGAAGAATATATATGGAAGCTCCCACAGTCGTGCACTCACTGGAGTCCTGTCTGCCAAACAAGGTGGGAATCTATATAAGAGTTACATTACCTGATCTAGTGGGTGTGTATCTACTAACACATCGGATGCCCACGTGATCTCTGACGTCTTATTTGCTGGTGCCCATGGCAACGCGTCATTTTACCTACCGGCGAGAGTACTGGCGAGAAAAGTAATCCGAGTAAATGTAATCCGAGTATGTCCTGTTTATTTCGCGAAAATCTTTTCTTTCAGTCAGGACCGTTTTTTATCATTTCTAAGCCACAGTGTTTGTGTTACGGCATGTAGAAGAGGCTGCCGTTTTGAGAAAAAAATGAAAAAAGGAAGAGAATCCGGAGAAAACAGCATTTTTGTGCAGCCGGTAAACAGGAAGTCAACGAGCCACACAGCACGTCCGGGTGACGTAATTGCGCGCTGCATGTTGGGAAATGGAGTTGTTTCATCACCGCGGTAGCCAAGTGCAGTAGCTACAGTACAGTATAGTTTACTGTACAACGCGTCAAATGCGTCGTTGGGCACTCGTAAAGATCAAAGAGATTGACGCGTAGACACCACGTGGGCACCCGATGTGTTAAGGAGCATGCTAAACCATTAAAGATGGGGTGCCATGATTTCTTTCCCCCCTAAAACATGATGATAGATAGATACCTTTATTATCCCAAGGGTCATCAGGTATCATGATCAGGTAGGGAGGAAGATTCTTTTCAAAAAAAGGGTACAGAAAGTGTTAAAATTATGTTTTTATGTGGCCACACTCACCAGTTCATTAAATATGCCTGGTTGTCAGGTGGGTGGTGACCCAGCTGAAGTTAGCCACACCCACAGTGTTGGGCTGGGCAAATAGTAAAAGAGGAGGGGATGAGTTTATGATGTCATTAAATCTGTGTTTTTCGACTGGGCCTTTTGACTCTAGAGGCTTTCAGCTTTCAGGAAGAAACCAAAAATAGACAGGGAAGGCACAAACACACCTGGGGGTCTATTAGTGTAATGTTAACTCCATAGACACATAAAAAACAGAAAAAGGACAAAACTATGGCACCACCTCTTTAAAGGTTGACCGCTTTAAGCCTGGCATCCCTATGTCGCATGTCGTTATCAGCTAATAGTTATGGTTATTTTCAGAAGTGCATTAGTAAAAACAGGCCATAAACTATGGGATCGAGTACAATTCAGAGAAATAAATCCTTGGTAACCTTTCATTTTCTCAAGTAACAAGTCACGACACTATGTGACTTGACAATCGATCATGTCACTTTCTGGCATCTGATAATTTTATCACATAATGGTGTGATTTCTCACAATTTATTCACCTACATACTTATCTTAGTAGGTGCATAAAATACCATGCACAATTTCAAGTTTACATGTGGACAGTTTTGTTAATTTGGTCAAAGTTCTCAATTTCCCACCTCCCAATTTCTCACCTCCCATATCTTTACGCATTAAAGTCCATATAAATTATCTTGTGCATAACTTTCAAACCGCCAACAAGGGACACACAATAGGGTAGTAATGAGTGTACAGTACAGTGAGTAGGTGGCATTCTTCCATGTTGACTCACAGTGGCAGGCAGGAGCAGCACAGTATGGTTCAGAGTCAAAGCTGAATAGAGATAAGAATGACATATGCTGTATTTCTCTGTTTCTCCTTAACGCCTCTCATGCTGCGTCTTTTTATTTCACCTCTGTCTTTTATTTCTTTCCTCTGACCCATGCCACCTGCTCCCCATACCACACAAAATAGATTAATACATAATGTATATTGCAGGTGTAGTTTGGCAACTCAAGAGATATACATACACACACTTTTTGTTGTGTGTGTCGTCTGACGTCAGCGCAAATCACCATTGTTATTAGGCAACGCTTTCGGTCGTGTGTGACATCAGACCAGAGCTTGATCAGCGAGAGGGAGAGAGAGAGAGGGAGGGGGAAGATGAGAGAGAGAGGGAGACCCACACAATAACCCGGACAACGTGGGGTACTGTAGCCTGAACACTTGCCCGGCCCTCTAGGCCAGCAAAGGCACCACATTTCCTGTGTGTGTGTGTGTGTGTGTGTGTGTGAGCACGCAAATGTCGCTCTGTCCGACGGCGCTCGTAACTTTCTCCTTGCCTCTTTCTCTTCCCTCAGTCCAGGAGCTGTTGATGGAGGAGCAGGGCTGCAGCCTGCCAGCCACCCCTCAGTCCATCGCTGACCTCAAGTCTCTGGCTACAGCTCTGCTGGAGACCATCCATGAGAAGAACCTGGTCATCCAGCACCAGAGGCACACCAACAGGTGGGACCTGAAGCACATGGACACGCACGCACACACACACACACACACACACACACACACACACACACACACACACACACACACACACACACACACACACACACACGTCACGCACAGACACACACACTCACACACATGCACACACACACGCACACGCACACACACACACACACACACACACACACACACACACACACACACACACACACACACACACACACACACACGTTTGTAATACTTGTGGAAACATGCTGGCCCAAGCCAACCTTAACCACAACCACTCCTAACCCTAACTATATCCCTGAATCCTAACTCCAATCATAACCCCAGTCTGAATGTTTTCATAATTGTGGGCCATAACCATGAAGACGTCCCTTGTCCCCATGGAGAACAGAAAATCACACTCGTGTGAACTGAAACAGCGCCCCTCCCTTAACATGTGTGGTCAGAAAAGGTACTGCAGGCTACATACAGACACGGACGGACGCATACCCACACACACGGCCACGTATAGGAGACGGTGTGACCACCGCTCAAAAAGCTCCCCACCAGATACACCTTGAGGGGATTGAGATCCCATGATGGTGAGGACAGTAATAGATAAACTACACACAAATGATAACGATGATATGGTATAACTCAATTCAAGTCAATATTGTATTTGTCATTGCGACCGTCAGGTCGCAGTTACTATTAAAACCTCCACTGGCTGTCTGTCTGTCAGCCTGTCAGTCACACGTCACGTCACACTTTTGCCCTACTCATATCTCTGCCACGTTGCCCCTATCCATGCCAAACGTTGCACACACACACATTGGTTGCCAAACCACAACCTCCACCCCTCATTTCTCTCATGGCCCTCTTCTAGCGCCACCATGAGGCCGATTCTTGAAAAACAAATTTTTGGACACTGCTCCTAAAATCACGCAAAGCGGTACACTACACACTATCTCTAAAGTCATGCCATCAGCATGGATCTGTCCCATTTCCCATATTCCCTCCTAATTGGCTACCATTGCCTTCTAAAGTTTGTGTATGCGACCTGACAGTCGCTTATCTCCCGATTTAGGGAGTCTTACTGGTATCTCATACAGTGTAAGTACACAGTAACATTCTTGTGTTTCTGGGGGTAGTAGGCGTGCGTGCAACAACCAGGTTTACGAACGCGTTGTTCATAAAGCTGGTTGCCTGGTAGAAGTGTTTGTCTCTAGCCTGCTGCTCCGGGCCTCGAGGCTGTGGAACTGCTTGCCAGACGGTACTAGCAGCTGAAACAGGTGACATCTCGTGTTACGACCACCATTACCACAGCTGGTGCAGGTGGCAGCTAGCTCAGCACATTTCTTCTGTTCCCATTTCCTCGTCTGGCGCATACGTGCATAGCCGATGAACTTTGCAACCTACTGTCTCCTTCCCCATCACAGAGAGTACATTCCTGTAGACCAGGGACGTGCAGAGACTGTTAGAGAGGCAGGGGCTGGAATTTCCAAAAGGGCCTTTTGGTGGAAGCACCGAAAATAGCAGACCTTTCTATTTATTAGAAAATAGCAGACCTTTATTTTCGGTGTGTGAAACCACACTGAACTAAGCATAACCAAGTCAATACTGGAGATGTGGCGTAATGGCATAGATTTCTACACAGAGAGGGCAATTCCTTCAACATAAGATGCTGCATTCAAGTTCAGGAGAGTTTTGACAAGGCAATTCTATTGAATGCTGCCTTCTGGTATGACATGGAAAGAGGGCATTTGCATTTCTTTCACCATAGTAAAAATTGCATAAAAGGGCAGGGGCTCAAGACCCCTTAGATGTCTTTGTGTGTGCCTGCTGTAGACACACTTGAATTATAAAGCCACCCTTTTTAGACTCGCCATCATAATCCCCCGCTAATGTTTATCTACCTGTTGTGAGAATCCTCCTCCGCCTCCAAGTCAAACACTAAGGCACACAACATGCATGCAAACATATTAAGTAACATGAGTTGACGTGTGTCTCCATAGGATTCTCGGAAACCGAGTTGCAGACCTGGAGAAGAAGTTAAAGACCCTGGAGCTGTCAGGCCTGTGGAGTCTTCCAGGTGGGTTTCAGGTGTAGGGTTAGCTCTGTACAGGGGTGTCACAAGCAGATATACAAGCTCACAGCGCAGCACCGAGTGCTGCCCTGCGAGCTTGTAGATCTGCTATTTTTGAGAAATCGTGAAAACGTGTGCAAATCTTTGAATATATGTATTTTTCAAGCGAACATTTGTAACTCAAATTTTGCTCCTGGGGGGGGAGTCTCTGGAACTAAATATTTTGAGATTGGGGGTCTGTGGCCAAATACATATAATTTTGGGGTTCCTTCACATGAGAAAGTTTGAGCACCACTGACATAGAAATATCGTTTTTTCAAAAAAACCTTAGAAGGATTTGAAATATTTAAAGACTTGCACAAATGTCACGTTTTTCAAAAATAGCAGATCTACAAGCTCGCAGCGCGGCACTCGGTGCCGCGCTGTGAGCTTGTATATCTGCTATTTTTCAATAGTTAAAGCACCCAGGGCCCTGAATTCGGTGCGACACCCCTGGCTCTGTAATGCCCAGTAGTAGTGCCCAGACGACTGTGACGCAGTCTCTCTGTCTCCGCCTTGCAAGTCTTTCAAACTTAATTAGAAAAGAATTATAACATGGCAATCTATCCAGTTTATGAACCGGAATTTGGCCATTGCCATTATCATCGTCTACAATCTTGGTTCGCAATCACTTTGAGATGTGTAATAATATGTTAATATGAATACGCTGTCCGTCATCGTAGCGAGACCGTGAGGCTCTAATGAAGAATACGTCAGTTCATTCAATCCCCCTCGTTACGCCCTTGCCATGCGGGGGTGTAATGTGTAGCACGGCCTCTAGGGGCAGCTAAGCAGGGCTTTTACACTGTTAGGCACAAAATAGACCCAGATGACCCATTGCCTGCCTGACAACAGGAGGGCCATAGCACCAAGGGTACTAGACACTAGACAGTGATAAACTTAAAAAAAGTTAATTCTCAGACAGAGCACCGTCACTCCCTCAGTGGATCGCCTCCTCATTTACATTTTGTAATCAAACAACTGTAAGCTATATCCTTGTTTACCCTGTTCTGTGTGCAGCTATGAGTGTGATGCAACATTGTCTTATCAGGATGCCATTTCCTTGTAATGAGACACTGAAAAGAACATGTGACCAACATACCAGTAACAAACATTCGTGTGTTGAGTGTACATGGTTCACAAGGTTTTGCATGAATTAGACCAGTGGTTCTCAAAGTGGATTCCGGGGACTCTGTGGGTTCCTTTAGGGGGGTCTAAATTGACCCATACAAGTCTGTAACTCTGACAGTTTACAAATGGAACCAAATGAACCCTAACGGGTTCCATTTGTACACTGCCAGAGTTAAGGGGAGACCTTGACATTTTAAGGTTTGAGAAACGGTGAATTAGACTAAACAAAATTATCTCCTAAGTACCATTTGAATTTACGTATTAGTAGTAGTAGATTAACATTTCTTTTTACCTTAAAGTTTGAACTGAAAACAGATACTTAGCTTTCTTCGCCAAGTCCTCGTCAAGTTAGTTCAACTGTCGAGTCACACCTGAAAACAATGATTCCTTTTTCTGCCAGCAAATGTCAGATGTTGTGTCATTAACGAGAGTGTGTCTTTTCCCCTCTACGGCTGCGTCTCAGGCTTGACCTACCACATATCTCTGGGAATTGGGAGTATGTGTTCCTCCTGCCCTACTTACCCCATCCATGCCCTCCACTATGTCATGCCAGCACAAACCTGGGCACTCGCCCAGAAAGCGTGCCACCTCATGCCCACCTTTTCCAATGTGTCCACTCCATTGACCACCCATTTGTTTGTGCTCGTGATATCATTTTCTACTCAATAGGCGGACTGCCAACACGGATACTTTCACGGGTTGTAAAATACCTCTTGTACCTCTTATATTGAGAGATTGAGTCAGATGCTATGCTAACTGCTAAATGGGATGAACAATAATCCCAGGCCTTGTGAGATCTAAATGGCATTCTAAAATGCAAATATGCAATACGGCACTTTAATACAACTAGTCCTTACCCGTTCAAAGATATGAGCTCCGAAATGATGTGCAGTGTGTGGGTTATGGGGTGTGCACTGTGCACACAGTATATGAGGGATGGAAAGTAACTTTCTGGTGCTTGCATGATAATATGTAGGAGCATCAATGTAAGAAATACCCGGTTCGTTTAAAGGCTACAGAGATACTGTGTACCGATCTACATGACAACATCTGAAAGAGGGCCAGCCCACCCGCCTGCACACACACCCGCCTGCCTGCACACACACACACACACACACACACACACACACACACACACACACACACACACACACACACACACACACACACACACACACACAGACAACATCTGAAAGAGGGCCAGCCAACCCGCCTGCACACACACCCGCCTGCCTGCACACACACACACACACACACACACACACACACACACACACACACACACACACAGAGCTGGTTAAACATTTTGCCTCATGCTAGATGCAGAATAGATGTGCCTCAAGCTAGATGCAGAATAGATAGTAGATACACCATAAAAATGCTAATATACAGCATACGATTTGTGAAAGTGACAAACGGGCTTCACAGTTATGTCAGGTGTGTTCATATGCTTATGGTGATGCGATTTCAGATCAATTGCTCCAGCCACTGAGGAGAAACGCTGTGACAGACAGACACTCACTCAGACACTCACTCAGACAGACAGACAGACAGACATTCGCAAAATTATAGTATAGATATATTATGTGAATTGAATTAAAGTTATCGTATTAACATATTTAGATAATTACTTACCAAACACTTTCAATGCAGCATCCCCATTCCAGGGAACATTTTCAAATATAGCGAGTCAACAAGCTCATGATTGTGAGCTTGTAGATCGTCTATTTTCACCATGTGACACCATTGAATGACCAAATACAAAATTAATTGGTGGCATTACTGGTGCTGTGTATGTCAGTAGTGATATATGGAAAGCCAAAGCAGGCTATCTCTAAATCTCCAATACGACCCATTAATAATTCTAACTGTTGGGCCCTAAAAAGCATTTCATACAGCTGGCAGAAATAGTCATTTGTAAGTATAATAATCTCCTCAGAGACATACTGATGCCTACTTTAGAGTAGACGGCAGAACAAATTATGGCATAAGTGAGTCAAACAAATGCTGAACCGAAAATGCAAGAAAACTGTCAAGTCACCAAACCTCACTTTCAGCCAGAAAATATCTTCCCACTGAAACAATTGTACCATCTCAAAAATGTTGTTCTCCTCTTGGCCACTGGAGGGCGATGTTACGCTGACAATGAGCCACAGCAGAGAAACGGAGAGGTGGAGGGGCTGCGGCTGGATGGAGGTACCCTGTCATGAGACCGTCATTCTCACAGCCATAAAACTGACAAGCATCCATTACTGAAAATGATTGCCCACATTACAAACACATTTAGGGGAATGTGCCGTTATTAGGGAATTTGTAGACGAGGGCCCAAAGTGCCTCACAACCACGCTGTCCACCAGCGAGAGAAAGAGACAGAGAAAGAGAATGCCAGTCGGCGGCCTTGATGAGATATGGAGTTGTTGGACTGGTTGAAATAAAAGCAAACAGGATGGCACTGAGGGCCATGGTCTATTACTAGAAAGCCAGGATGAGAGAAAACGAGAGAATGTATTGGAGCGGATAACACCGTCAGCTGACTCGGATAGAGTTATGATAGACTTCTATCCTGTCCCCCTGCCAAAGGAGTGTGCGCCGAATGTATAGCGCACTCAAAACCTGTAGGAGCAGACAGAGGCGTGTGGCAGGGCTCACACACGCATGCTGGATACTGAATGCATGTGCGGTACCGGTGGTCAGGGACGTGCTGGCCATTGGGAAAATCGGGACAACTCCCGAACGGCCGGTTCATTCCCGGCCGGTCCAGGCCGGCCATTAGGAAAAAATTAAACTGTTTGCACAAAAGTAAAAATGTAACTGTTTGCACAAAAGTAGTGAAAACAGCAGATCTACAAGCACAGGTTGTGTGCTTGTAGATCGGCTGTTTTTTCGACTAGTTTAAAATCATTTTTATGTGCTTGTAGATCGGCTGTTTTTTCGACTAGTTTAAAATCATTTTTAAAATGATAAATACAAAACAAACGGTTTTGGACATACAAGGTTTCCACCCGACAACGACGAAATAGAACTCATGTAATTGGCCCACTGGCTTGTCACTTTGTCCCAAATCTTTGAGTAGCAGCAGCGCTATAGAGAGAGATCTCTCTCTATAGCGCGCAATGAGGGCCTCTCCAACTCTTTTTCCCGGGCTGAATCAGGGGCCCAGCACGTCCCTGCCGGTGGTTGTATCATTGCAGAGTCTGTTGTGGTCGGATGACGCAGCTTTTGTGTTGTCTTGAACAGTGGACTATAGACACACAGCAGTGCGTGTGAGTGCTTACTCATAACCTGCCACGACGAATAGTTGACAGTTGAGTGTACCTGCTTCCTTTTTGTGTCCTGGGCTTTGTAATGTAAAATATGAGGTTGCGTTTGTGCGTGCGTGCGTGTTCAGTTCCTTCTCACTTTCTGTCAGTATGATGTACCGTGCGTAGGGTTGGGTGAAATGGAAAAATACAATATCACGATATTTTTCCAAGCGGTATCACGATACACAATCTTATCGCGATTCTTTTTCATGTTGGTTTTTATGGTTATTTTTCAAGTTATTACAGTACAACCACCTACAAGGTAAAACAACTAAAAGAAAACAATCCTTTTGTGAGGTCTAAATTGACCCTTACAAGTATGTAACGCGTCCATTTGGTCTGTAGACTGTCAGAGTTAAGGGAGACCTTGACATTGTAAAGTTTGAGAACTACTGATTTAGACCAAAATGCAGATTCAAATGAATTCTGCAATGAAACTCTGAATTAACAATTCAACAGGATTTTTTTATAAGGCTCCCTCATTTTATCACGATATATACGATATCTCTGAAAAGGAATATCGTGGAGACATTGTATCGCCTCAACGATATTTATCACCTTTATCGCCCACCCGTGCGTGTGTGTTTATATTAGTAAACTGTGAGTGTTCAAGAGAAGGCTGGACGTTATGGACTGGCAGCTACCACGCAGCTGGTCTCTGGGCGCTCCTCACGAGCGCTGGGCTGGTTCATGCAGACTTACTGCTGTGCTCAGTCTGCACCCCGCTCTGCATACCTAATCACCGGCACTACCTATAAGCTTTACAGGGCAGGCTGTGGAATTCAACAAACTGTGAGAGCTGGGCCGTGTCTGGAAGAAGGCTTAAAGCTATACAGACAGCGATCTATTTGTTCACCGAGGGAGACGCGCCGAGATTACATCTGAGAGATTTGACATCTGTTTTGAATGCATAGGCCACGATGTATAGACGGCCTGACACTCAGCCTGAATTTTCATTTTCGTTTTCACACGCTAAAATGCACCCTAAACAGAAAGGGTGCTAGATGGCACTAAATGTGGTTCTTTGGCTTGTAATCATAGGTGCTACATAGCACCTTCATCAAATGGTGCTATATATAGAACCAATAGAGGTTTGGAGTCTGCATAGCTGGATAACAGGCAGACATGTCTCCTTTAGGTGCCCTGGAATATTTATTTGGCGGGCAAAAATGTTGAGAACTATTGTTTTAGTGTGCTAACCCCAGGAAATACATACTCTATTTTATTTTAAAAATATATTTCCGCAAATATACTAAACTAAGAGGGCCTCTAAAAAATATGAAGGAGATTAACCGGTTCTTATTAGGGCATTGGTGCTATATGCACAGTACAGTACTGTATATAGCACCCCAGCCACCCTACAGCTGCTGAAGAACCACCATGTTTTGTGTGAAAGGGGGTCATCTTAATCCATCCAACTAAGTATCATGACATGTGAGTAAGGTGACAGTTGTTGTGAATTAATTAACTGTACTTTGAACCATAATGCCAGTCACAGCCACAGGACGAGAGACTGTCGTCTGTGCCAGAGTTATAAACCACTGAATTATACAGCTTTCATTCAGCTTGTCATCTTCTATCATGTCAATGTCAACCAACTTGTGACCTGCATATCAATGGTTACTTATTTAAACAGAAAGGTTTTCAACTTCCAATGATTTAAAAAAAATATTGTCCAGAGGAGTGAGATTGAGCAACCATCAGCTCAATCTGAGATGTACTACTAGCTACACTCCCACCCCCGTGCCTACCAACATTTCTTTGTCAATGTAAGCGCTGTGCATTCATAACTATGTGGCCAGCATTCATAACAATATGGTCTCCATTCACCATTCATGATTTTCACACATTGTGTCATCTAGTCATCCATTTTCTCATTCTTCAGTTTGTGTCTGTGTCTCATGGTTGACTGGTCACAGAAACTGGGGGAGGTTTGCCTATTCACATCATTTGGGAGTGCAAAGTCCTACGTGCATGCTTGCAGGCTTGTGTGTGTGTATGGGAGGCCGTGTGTGTTTTTGGTGTCTAGTATATAGTGCACGGTCCCCTGTGAGTAGCATATGGCGTCAGCCCAGGAGCCGTGCAGCCATCACTAATGAAGACAGATGACAGCGGGCTGCAGCCACTTCCTGTGAGCACTGCTGTGCGCACACGCACGCCTATGTGTGTGTGTGTGTGCGTGCGCTGTTATAGCTAATTTATACTTGGTTGCGCAATGTGACGCACATCGACAATAGACGATCTACAAGCTCACGTGTCGCGCTGTGACACGTCGTGAGCTTGTGATTGTGCTGTTTTTGAAAATAAAGTAGGCTACAGGCCTTGGTTGTCTGTGTGCATGTTTCATGGGCTTGGATTAGTTGGTCTTCATCAAGTAACATGCAACTTGCATTCAGTCATTTCACCACCCACCAACCTCCGAAAGCCACTTTGTGAGACTCTCTCTTTCTTGTGCATTTGTTCACAAAAGTGACGGTGGTCTTTCTTCTTTTGGTTGGGCTGGGCTTATACAGTGGGCCGAGACAGCATCACCCTTACCGAGAACCTGCGGACCGAGCTGCATCCAGCAGGTGCTACACCTCAGCCCCGCGCACAGCCAAGAACGCAGCCAACCAAAGGTGAGTGTGTAATTGCGTGTAACAGGATTCATCGTCAACAGTGCCCACACCCGATGGTGTACACACTGTAATTAGCTGGCGCCCGCTAAACAATTCCCGCCGTCCTCCCTTGTTTTTTGACCCAGGATCCATTTTTCCTCGCTCATCCTCTTGGTCCTGTCGGCTCCTCGGCGGTGCAAGCTGTCCAAATGCCGTGGCATTTTGGAAATGTGAAAGCAAATTCTCGCCCGCTGACATTCAGAAGACTTCTGCCGTGTTCTCTGTTAAAGAGAGGGGGGGGGGGGGGCATAAATATGGATGCTAATTCATACAATGTTTCTCTCTGTTTCTGTGTGTGTGTGTATATTCTGTATGGAAAGGTGGGGTGCTGGGTTTGGTCTATGAGCAGTCTTTAACCTTTTTGGCTCCACATTCACAAATATGGGTCAGTAGTCCCCCAAGTGAGAGCTTATTCCAGCGTGGAGGCAGAACTAAGCTGTTGCCGTCACCAAGATGCGGGGCGTCACGCTTTGTGTCCCCTTGTCTGGGGCGTAGGTGCTATATTTAGCCTGTTGCCATGGAGGCACTTCTGTCATAAAGTAATTGAAGTGACTCTCCGCTCTCAGTGGTCAAATTCCAGAGGAGCAATGTTTTCCCTCTTGCATTAAATCAAATTTCATTTCTCTCGTGATTTAAAGCATGGCTTTGGTGAAGCACATCCAGAGACATTCCGGAGGTACAGTCAAGGCCAACCTCTTCAGAAGAGCTACAGTGTCTTGGATTACCCTGTTTACTGTTTATGGGGTTTATGGAGGTAGCCCCCTTCCCCAAGAATCACCCAGCTAGCATTAAAGACTTTGTGAAATGAAAAATATGTTTTTCACACTTTTAGAGCTTATCCGTGGTACACTAGATGCCCAGAAAATTGAAAATAAACAATTTTTGTGTATTTTTATATCAAAAGTCCCTAAATAGCCCATTCTTAATTATTTCCTTTGAACAGAAACATGCTGCTTGATGACATAGGACAGGTCTTCTTGAATATAAATTAACCTTGATTACATTCACCTGTTTGATTCCCATTGCTGCATATTCCTCCAAACACAGCTGATTTTAATTAGAGCTACTCTGTTTTGAATCTCATTCAAGGTGACGTCCAAAGTTAACTATGTACCGGTATTACTCATTTTGTAAACTTATAAATTATGTGTCTGTAAACATTATAGGTTGGAATAATAAGCAACTTGGTAACAAACGTTCTATACTACTGGCCCACTGGCCGTGTCCCTCTGCCTGCCGTTTGCAGGCTAATGGAAGCTACAAACACAAACATTGGGCATACATGAGCCGTCCCATCGCCTGAAGGGCTGGTCCCTTCTGATTGGTTCAGAAACTGACAGGCTTGCATTTCAGACAATAAAATAAATGCCCCAAAAGGCCATTTCACTAGGTCTTTAACTTCAGCTCTAAGGAAACAGGATAAATAACTGTTTTCCAGTATTGTTTTTGACAGCAAATCTTGATTTAGTTTTAGTCATAGTCTTTTGAATAAAATGTCATTTAGTTTTAGTCATAATTTAGTCACCTGAAAAGTTTTAGTTTTAGTCTAATTTTAGTCGACTAAATATCATAAGTTGACTAAATCTACAGTTGATTTAGTCAACTAAAATGTATTTTGGCAGGCCTTGATGGCATCGTAATGACAGATTTTACACTTGGTTGCATGCTGAAAATAGCCGATCTACAAGCTCACAACGCGTCGCGCTGCGACGCGTTGTGAGCTTGTAGATCGGCTATTTTCAGCAAGCAACACCTGAGAGCAACCAAACATAAAATGACTTTCTCCTCCACTAGTCCCTCCCTAACGTTTTAGTCTAGTTTTTATTTTGTTGACGAAATTGTCAATATATTTAGTCTTAGTTTTAGTCATCACAGCTTAGTTTTTATTTCGTTTTATTTCGTTTTCGTCAGTGAAAAAAAAAACGCAGTCGACACACATTTTTCGTCATAGTTTTAGTCGACGAAATCAACACTGCTGTTTTCCTACAGTATGTGAATGTAGGACTAGGTGAGCTGTAGGACTATTCTGGCGTCTGGACGTTTAGATCGGCTATGATTCACGGAATACTCGACATTAACTGCCAACCATTTTCCAAAGCTTTTATTTTATTTCAGGAGAATCTTGCAGGGACTTAAAACTTGCTTGAGATACACTATAGGTAATCCAAGTATCCAACGACACACAAAGTTTTATTGTGCAATTTGAGTTTGTCAAAGTTATGTTGCCATTGGATTTTTATGCATAGATTTATTTGAAAAGTCTAGCCAAAAATGGTCCCTGGGGGAAAGATTGATTTACAGACGGTATTAAAATGTCCATCACGTGTTAACAGTCAATGTCTCACCAAATTGACTGTAATAATTCAGACAAGTCTGGGAACATTTTAACGACTATGGAGAATACATATACAAACATTAACTACATTTTATAATGTAATGTAATGGGAAAATGGTCTATGTTTACATACAATGTATGACTGTGTGAATAGACAATGACATGTATTGACAATGTCATGGGCCTTTTTAAAATGACCGTGCTCTCTCATCTCCCTTCTCCCTCTTGTATCAAGATGACAGAACAGGAAGCACACATGTGTCGCCTTGGGAACGCAACGCAGCTGGCAGCGGCGCCGGGGCAGATGGCGCCGGCGACGGGGAGGAGGACACACCTGCGCCGTTTGACGAGCCCCGAGAGGGAGCCGAGACGAGCGTGATTGACAGGAGAGGGGCGGAGACGCGCGCGGAGCAGCGGGCGGCTTCGGACCTGTCGCAGGGGCGGAGTCCCGTGGAGGAGGAAGGACACGAGGTGGACGGGGACGAAGACGACGTAGAACTGGGATCCACGGTGGAGGAAGGGGAGGAGGCGGCCTTGGCGCTCGACGCCCCGCCCACAGAGGCGGACATGGCGTGGCTTTCGGTCATGCAGGCCGCGGTCGGTCACTCCCAAGAGACCGGTCCTCTGCCCTGCAACTCGCAGGAGGAAGGGACCGGTCCTGTGCCCTGCCATTCCCAGGAGGAAGGGTCTAATGGCAAACCTGAAGGTAACACGGTCTCAGACTCCTTTCCCGTGCGCCAGACGCCAGACTTTACCAGCACAGAGGGGTGGGACATTCACTGTCAGTCGAGACAAAGTGACAGCTGCCGCGGTGACAACTTTGCGTAGTCACACCACGTTTTACTGAAATATGCTGTTAAATTATTTGAATACTTTTCTATTCCTATTTGGTGATGGCATTGCACTATTGCTTCCCACACATACACACTAGCAATCCAATTAACTTCCAATTAACCTTTTAGCTCAAAACTCAAAAGAGAAATTAGACGTTTGCCCACGGCCCAAACTAGTGAAAACAGCAGATCTACAAGCTCACGTTGCATCGCTTCAATTGAGCTTGTAGATCAGCTACTCAGCTAGAAGATCACTACTTCTATTTTATGGAATTCCTCTGATTTTTCTTTGATTTCTTCATGAAATTACTGAAAGAAATCATGAATTTAGTTTTTAATTCATCACTGAATTTTGTTTTTAATTCATCTTTGAATTTTGTTTTTAATTCATGAAATGGGATTTATTTATTTATTTATTTAATATTTTGAAGAATAATAATTAAAAAACTAAATGTAGGAAACAAAAAACAAAAGGACCCCTTTAAAATCTGTCTGCAACCCACAAATGGGTCCCGACCAGTCCCGGCGTTTGGGAACCAGTGCACTAACACACACCTTGCGACACAGCTCACGCATCCACTGCGGGCAGTTCTGTTTTAGTCAATGTGGTGGATAAAACTCTTTTTCAGCTGCCTTTGACAGAGCCCGAGGTGCACTTTGCATCCAAACAGGCTTGTTGCTGCGCAGACCATCTTGAAATCAATCCAGTTACACGCTTTTGTGCCCTACGGGAGGAGTTTAGCAAATAAAATATCAAATATGGCAGCTTCCACTTGTCCAACCCTGCTCTCTCCCTCTTCCATTCCTCCTGTGATGAGATAATCCCAGTTATTTGCTTTCTGCTTCTACCGAAAGCCACATTTTTACATTATTGTGTAAAGGCTTAGGCTTCTGTGTCTTTGATTACTCTTGTATGGGATCCAAGAAAAAGTTCTTATGAATCTTTTGTGCATGGGTGTGTAGATGTGCCAAATGTCATCAGTTGCGAGTTGCGACCATAATATACCGTGTCCAAAACATTATTTTATTTATTATTGTTGATATTAGAATGTGCCTTATGCATAGACATTTTTGAATCATAAAACGAATACATAAACCTGAAGCAATGTTTGTTCTTTTTATTCTCCAACAAGTGCAACTCCACAGGTAGGATATTCTGCCTAGGGTAGAATCATATCAAATGATGCAGAGACGGTTATTCAGAAAATTAGCATTTCACTCAAGTCAGGAAAAAAAAGGTAGAATAGAGGGATGAGACATAAATTCTAGCTTCTCTTACTAACCTCAACGCAACCTTCCTCACACCCACCCAAAGTTCTATCAATTATTCATCAAAATAATCTGGTCTTCTCCCAAAGCTAGAACTCAGAAACCCAAGACCTGTATCGTTTCTGGTTTCATTAAAAGACGAGGCTGCTCCACTATAGCAATCAATGGGAGGCTGACTTTGAGCACTCATAAAATGTTAGTTAGGAGCTTTCACGCACAAATGGGGTTTATTTACCTGGAACGTTCTGAGACAGAAAATGCGCCCATAAAGCCAGAAAATCACCCTGAACAATGTCATCATGACCAGTGTTCTCAAAGCCATTCTCCCGTTAAGTGTAATTGCAACAGCTCTGGGTTTATTTTTTGGTCATTTGACGACATTATGGATTAAATTGGTTAAACTATTTTTCTTTTCTTTTCTTTTCTTTTCTTTTCTTTTCTTTTCTTTTCTTTTCACCTTGGGCACTGACTAAGATTAAGTAGCCTATGGTGCGGACCAACACAAATTCTCAAGCAGGCCCGGGGTATATTTGCTTTTGACCTATGGGAGTGATAAGTAATTACTTATTGAACAGGAGGGAGGTGCGCTTGTCATCTGTTTCACATTTAATTGCTTTAAATCCACAATTGAGTCCAAAGACTCTTTTGTTTAACTGCACATGCTGGCACTAAAGATTCTCATCTCACTTCCATAACAAAGGGAGTAATGCCTCCCAGAAAAAAAAGCAAAATAAAAAATAAAGTTTGTAGCTTTGTAAAATATATTATACGAATGGACACACCCATTTTGTCTTGTAGCCAAAGTCCTAAACCTGCTGCGTACGGGGAATCAGTGTTGAGCCCTCCACTCCCGCCATGCAGGTGACAGCTGGCCTCTCCAGGCTAACACAACGTCAAAGCCAGAATCCATGAACTGCTTATTCTGCAGAAGGCCACTTGCTATTTTTAATCTTTGACACAAAATAGAGGCAAGGGGGGAGAGAGAGAGGGAAAAAATAACGCTGGGAGGCAGTAGTATACACTGTGTCGGCCCACTGCCAGGCAGCTGATTTGGGCTTTCTGCAATGAGTCTCTCTTTTTTTCTTCAATGAATTTGATAAGTTTATAAAGCAGATGGAATCTGAGTTAATGAAGTTGTAAGGGAACACCATTGTGCCAGTTTGGACACCTCATAAATGTCTAGCCCTGTTAAGTTTTTTTTTTTTGGAGGGGGGGGGGGGGGGGGGGGATGAGCATGAGCGTGAATATTTTCGTCAAATTAGTGAGCTTCGCTTCTCTATCTGAAAAGTCAGGACATGACAGAGAGATGTATTGTGTGATATAGCGGGGTATATGCAGTTTTTCACTGCATTATGCCTGGCAATACAACAGACCGACGCTGTTCTAGAAGCGAACAGGACTGGCTGCCCTCCTGGGGTTGTTTGAGATGTGATATGCATTGAAGTTGACAATTCTTTCTCTCCCTCTCTCTTATTTTTTTTTCCTTTTTTTTTTTTTTGCTCTGTAACAGACTAGCGCAGAATATTTCAGGGATACCTCGAAACCATTCTCTGCTAGGCTGTTTACAGCCTGCCACTTTGCACTGTGGGATGTCAGAGTTCTCTCTTGGTTCAGCCTGATTTTGCTTTATTGTAGGCCAATTAACCACATTCAGCCTGGCATCCCTGTTTTGGGTCATGTCATTAGAGGCAAACGTTTCAAAGAAATGTACATTTAATTTTGTTCTTCCTTTTACAAATTACAATCTAGATGTTTGAGGTAGGTGCTCAACTCCTTATACAGTACAGTACAGTACACACACACGTTTGTGTCAGTGTGCATTAGGGATGGGACGATATGTGATATTATCGTTTATCGTGATAAAAAAACACTCATGCGATAATCGTATCATGGAGATTTTAATTTATTGTGATATCGTCCTCCGTCATGCACTGGGATCAATTCACCTTTTATTTTCCGAGCTGCATATCCGGTACCACTTAAACCCTCCATTAGTAAAACATATTTTTAATATACCGGTATGTACTTGATACAGTCGTTTTTTTTTTCACTCTCTACCTTATCTCTTTGCCAAAAAATAGCCGATCTACAAGTTCACAACGCGTCGCCTCGCGACGCGTTGTGAGCTTGTAGATCTGCTATTTTTTGGCAAATGTTCCGCCCCAGGATAATGGATGTTTTGGGACATTTTGATTATCGCGATAATATTGTAAATCGCAGGTCTCTTTTGTCACATTAATCGTGATATGACATTTTCATATCATCCCATCCCTAGTGTGCGTTTGCATACGGCACATTTCTTTTATGCTCGTCTCTGTGTGTTTAGTAACTGCATTTTTTAGTATTAGCTGGTATCCTTTTATGCGTTACAGTACATCATCCATCTGCTAATCTTATCCTTGGGGCCAGTTTCGCTGTTTAATTCCCAGCCCCCACTCCTCGCGGAGCCATGGATGCGGTGAGACAGCCCGTGCAGGTCACACAGCAGTATCTGCTGACTCTAATAAGTGTGATCAAAGAGCCACGGGGACTGCCAGGTGTGGGACGGTTTGACACCCCATCAGCTCTGGGGTCCTCCGAAAGAATCAAGGGATGGGGTTGAACCGGGGGCACTGGGAGCCACCGGTTTCCAGGCCAACCACTTGGTGAGGTTAATTACTCTACCAACCAGAGTACCCAGCTAGAGGTGACCTGTAACCATCCCCCCCATGACCCACCCTTCAGTCTGTTCCCTTTGCTTTTTACGCTTACCTGAGTTTTATCATGAGGTGTCTCATGGATGCTCAAGTTCACCAAACCCAGCGGGCTTTGCTCTCTTGGCGATGTGATTTTGAGCGCTGTAGCTTTCCACTCCGGTGCGTGACAGGGCTGTTATTATCTCAGATAAGGTGAATACATTTGGCAAAGTGTGTCAGTCATCTTGTTTCCTACCCATTTCTAGTGAAGGTTATAATTTTGATGCATCATGGATGCTCAATGCATGTTCGCATCATTTATTTTTAGTATATACAGGCACCTGGGTTTAATGACATGGCAACTACTTGACTGCTGCACATTTTTTGATCATACATTTTGCATTGGCCTAAACCCATTGCAGATCCTATGAACCAATGGTTCTCAAAATGGATAACCATTTTACTTTCATGCCACTATTAACAACAAATCAAGGTGGCAGGTTTGTAGCGATACAACATAAAGACACAATGTTGATGCAGAGGTTTGTCTAAAAACTGGTTACATAAGGGAATAAAGTATTAATCAACAGAGCAATATATATTATGAATAGATAAATACAATGGGAGAATGTTTCGGTGAGTATCTAAAATCAGTCATAAATGAGCCTCAAGATAAGTGAAATTGCTAGCATCTCTCCATGGTCTTCTCATCAATTAATTAATCAGGAGAGATCTAGAATTGCCACACTTTAAGGGAATGAGAAAACAAATAAACTAATAAAGTGCACAGGCTATTTGTGGTTTGTATATTTTGAGTGTATGAGATCAACATTTCTTAGCATTCATTCAACAGGACTAAAGCCCTGCTGGCACCACTTTGAGGCTGTGCTGAGCCTTATGCACAACCAGACCTAGTGGTGTGAACTGACCAACGTTGCCATCCCTAGAGCCCCATGCTCTCACAAGTAGGGACACAAAGAAAAGAAAGGAAAATGAAGTGTTATAGAGGCAGAGTGGGGTGGACATAATATAGTACGTCGTTGTCGGGTGAAAACCTTGTATGTCCAAAACCGTTCGTTTTGCATTTATCATTTTAAAAATGATTCAAACTAGTGAAAACAGACGATCTACAAGCACACAACGCCGCGAGGCGTTGTGTGCTTGTAGATCGGCTGTTTTCACTACTTTTGTGCGACGGCCTTGTATGATGAAGCAGGGCTTTACTTTGCGAAAGAACGTACACATTTGAAACTTGGATATACAAGGTTTCCACCCGACAACAACGATAAGTACACTGAAGGAGGCACTGGAGGGAAGGCCATGAGGTCACCAAAATCAGTTGGGTTCATCTTCCAGGAAGCACAAAGGAACCGCAAATTCCACGGACGGACGGACGGACGGACGGACCGACATCGCCATCCCATAAAGAGAACCCTTGAAGCAGGTTTCCACGATGGTGCCGACACTGCCACCTAATAGTCCTTTGTCACTTTTGACCTACCTCGGTAGAGTCCAAGTTTAATGGAGGAAAAATGGATCCGGCAACAACACGGGTCCCTGGGCCCCGCGCTGAGAAGCAAGGCCGTTGAAGTCGCATGATGCTGGAGGTGGGAGAGCTTGTGGATGGATGATAAGCAGAAAGGCCATGCTCGGGGTCAGCACGTAGCACATGGCGAACAGTCAGATCTCTATTAAGATAGGAGATGGTGGGCCAGCGTGATAAGAGCAGACAGGGCCTGGTGATATCAGCGATGGGACGGCACAGCAGCAGAGCACGCCGCTGTCCTCTACCAACATGGGGGTTCGGCCTGAACTAAATGTGTTCACAGTGTTGCTACCGTAGATGAGGTGGCCCGCGGTCAACCTGCTAGAAATGCCTCTGTATTTTCCTTTTTGCAATGACAGCCATTTTGCTCGGTTGCTTTAATGCCGTGGTTCTCGAACGTACTATCATCAATGACCACCAAATTAATGTATTTGGTCGTGGCGAAAATAATGTTGTGCCAGGAACCCCCATAATACAAGATCTGTGTTGTTAAAATGTTTCAAACCATATTAAGATTCTTTGAAAATAGCAGATCTACAACGCATGGCGACAAATTATCCAGAAGGGTTATTTTCAAATAGCCAATGCATATGGGTTAAAGTGGTTAAAGCTTGTAGATCTGCTATTTTTGGAAAAGTTGTGAAAATGTGTGCAAATCTTTGAATATATGTGTTTTTAAAGCAAACATTTGTAACTCATATTTTGCTTTTGGGGGGTCCCTGGAACTAAATACTTTGAGATGGGAGGTCCGTGGCCAAATAAATATAATTTTGGAGGGTCCTTCACATGAAAAAGTTTGAGCACCACTGACAAAGAAACATAGGTTTTTCAAAAAACCTTAGAAGGATTTGAAATATTCAAAGGCTTGCACACATTTTCAAGGTTTTTCATTTAGCAGATCTACAAGCTTGCAGCGCTGTGAGCTTGTATAGGCCTATCTGCTATTTTTCAATAGTTAAAGCTCAAAATAATGCATTTTCCCAGTCTAAATGCATGGGTTAAACCCCCTCCCGCTATGAAGAACATTCATGGGGGGCCCGCAGTGAATCCTTGTACCCAGGGCCCAGAATTTGGTACAACACCCCTACTCATTTACACTGGTGAATGATGACTCAGAGGTTTTCTCTTTTGATGTTTTCATCAGTCCTGACCTTTTAAAGCTACCAAATGCAGGTAACTTTGTCATTTGAACTTGCAGATACAGTCAATATAATATCACTTTAACACAAACTCTGCAAGTAAGCATTGTAGCTTACATTTACTTTCAAAGCACCAGAGAATTTGTGCTGATCACATTTCAGTTTGTTTATGTAAATACATAGAGGCATGTTTTAATGAAAAACTTTATTCAGCAACAAGCTGCTTTAATGTTTACGTCAATACGAGGCCAAAGCATCAGACGGATTGACACACATTTTACCAATAATGTGAAGTAGTTTGTCTTTATTTATACAATGCATTATTAATTGCTTGATTTCAGATCAGTATGTTTGCAGATTGGTGCATTAAACTGAAGCGACGGCAGAGAAACACTTAAATTATTTACAATTATTTACCACAAATCTAAGATTAGCAGAAATAGCCAGAAACGATATATGATGAGCACTATAGAGTGTGGAATGGTACAGTATTGTAGCATACAGAAGGTAGATAACAAATGTTGGACAGGTTTAAAGAAGAAGGTGTAGTTATATACACATTCCACAATGCATGAATGAATAAAATGATTGCTCTTGTTTTGAGTACAAATCAAGTATACTACTTCTCACACAGAGGCTATACTATACCAGTATACATTCACTCATACACTTAGTGCTTCCCTCTCATGGAGGACTACTCAATGTCCCGGTGCCCTATACGACTCCTACTGTAACAATTTGTGGACATGGCCATGACAGGAACCAAAGTTGCCCAAATCCCCTGGGTGTTTGGGATGTTGCTGAATTCACAGTCGTAGTTTAAGTGCAGTCACTACCGAAGTGGCCAAACTGGAGGAAGTGGATAGCATTGTGTAAAAATGTCACTGATATGAAAACCTTGGAGTTTGACCATTAATTGCATTTGGTTTTGTGGGTAGCCTTTCTGGAACAGGGCTGTCCACACTGTGGTCTCCATTTATATGCAGTAATTGTAAGATTGAAACAAGCCCAAAAGCTTTCTTGTGGTGTTTATCCTTTACGTTGACTTTGTACCAGTGAACTGTAATGTCCTGTACCTTTTCCTATGCAAACCTCTAAAAGAATCTTCAATCAATCAGCTACGATGGGGAGGAAGTAAAACATATATTGAATTAAGTTTGCAATTTCCAATATTCAGTACTTTTACTTATACTCCATACATCTCTGAGGAAAATATTGTAATTTTACTCCACTACAATTATTTGAAAACTTTATAGTTACTAGTTACTTTATAGATTTTGATTACCCGTAATTGCTGGACTATAAGCCGCACCTGAATATAAGCCGCACCTGCTACATTTAGAACAAAAAACAAATGTTTACATAAGCCGCACCTGACTATAAGCCGCAGGTGTCCTTCCTGCTTCCTGCTAGAGCGCCCCTGGTGGCCGTTAGCTGTAAAAATCTATATATAAATCCTTGTTAAAGACAATTATAAAACTAACTAACTGGCCGTTAGCTGTAAAAATCTCTATATAAGCCGCACCGTTGTATAAGCCGCAGGGTTCAAAA
This sequence comes from Nannobrachium achirus, assembly GCF_963921795.1. Taxonomy (NCBI): domain Eukaryota; kingdom Metazoa; phylum Chordata; class Actinopteri; order Myctophiformes; family Myctophidae; genus Nannobrachium; species Nannobrachium achirus. The sequence goes on from NC_137821.1 coordinate 25,531,343, forward strand.
CATGGGGAAAAAGCCGCGGCTTATAGTCCGGCAATTACGGTATTATTACAAAACATACATTAATCACTTCAACCATATATACATTTCGGCCATTTGAAAATAGCCAATGTACAAGCTCACAATGCGTCAAATTTTTTATACATTTGAAAACTTGAAATGGGATATAATGATACCAATACTTTTGTACTTTTACTCACTACTAGTAAGACGCCTCAGGGCGACAAGCCCTAAAGGGCGAGGTCATATCTTGTCATTTGCCATGCCATATCTTGGCCATCTGACCAGGGATGTATATCGGACCAGTTATATATGGAGACCCATGGTACCCATATATGGAGATCCATGTCCTGTATATGGAGATATGCTGTGAGAGCCCAAACATGCGTACTAGGTTATTCGTTATGTGAAAGTCCTATGACGCCTATGACATATGACATCATACATACAATCCATTTAATCTCCATACATGGAGATACCTGTCTGTAGAACCAGCCACACAGATATGGGCTGTCTTGGCCATATATGGATTCTGTTAGTGTGGTATGTGGCCGATGTGGCCTCCATATATGGGCATTCCCATATGAAGCTCTGTTAGATATGGGCTTAAACAACTCACTCACAGCCATTTACAATATGCTTGTGCGCCTATACTGCCAGGAATATTATTAATTTTTCAGAGTCACAGTAGATCTCCCTCATATGCATGACATTTTGGTAGGCTGTAGTCTATATAGTGTACACTAGATGTCGCCAACGATTAAGGTCTCTGGCGATTGCTAGAAGGCCTCAAATTAGCAGCCAGACCATCCACTTAGCATTAGCGTTAGCATGGAACAGCGCGGGACCCATGCACGCCATACGCGCGCTTGATGGTCTAAAAAACTTAGCGACTATGTGCCTTAGATGCGCAATAGACGCACAGACACTTCAAACCGGATCAAAATCCGACGTTTTGATGCTGAGATAGAGCGGAGTTGCTGTAATGGCTTCCAATGTAAAAAAATATGGTTGTTTACTTTGGAGAAACGCTCGATTTCCGGTTTCCGGCGATGACGTCATTTCCATCGCAAAATCATTGCTTAAGCTTATATGTTTTTGCTCTAAAAATGTCAAAAAAAAATACCCAAAAAATCAGAAAATGATCAGAAAGGCGAGGTTTGGCGATCTGGCTGCCTCAGCCCCCCCCAAAATGGCGATTTTTGGCGATTTGGCTGTGAATCAGTTAATATTGATGACATCAGGGAACTCCATATATGGGCATAAAAATAATTCTGTTTGTGTGGTTCCCCTGACATCACAGTGATGTCAGAGCGTGATGTCATAGCGGCAAACCCATTCTATTAGAGTGGTTCCCCTGACATCACAGTGATGTCAAAGCATGATGTCAGAGCGGCAAACCCATTCTGTTAGAGTGGTTCCCCTGACATCACAGTGATGTCAAAGCATGATGTCAGAGCGGCAAACCCATTCTGTTAGAGTGGTTCCCCTGACATCACAGTGATGTCAAAGCATGATGTCAGAGCGGCAAACCCATAGACCATAAAAAGGTGTACACGTCTGTCCAGACAGACGGAGTCAGGATGTGCCGTTTCACATACTAAACTGCGACCTGGTCGCAATCAAAACCTGAACCTCGCTAGGATAAAACATGCTGTTGGGTCAAAGAGACTCCAAACTAAGATAAATCAATCAATCCATATTAGTCTTCGCAGCTTCTCACAGTGTGGCGTGCTACTTACAGAGGGCTGCTGAATGATAAGCCTCATAGCCTCTCTCAGCTATGCTGCATTTTTTACATGATCACATACATACAGCCTTGCCTCTCACTGAATTCCCCTCATCCGACCTCAGGGTCGTAACAAGCTGGAATGCAGAGGACTGACATTCTTGTTGTGCGGAAGAAAACTGAATACATGGTTTCTGAAGAGAGTGAAGCAGAACTGGCAGGTATTCAACTGTGGCTTGGGCAAAATATTTGACGAAACTTTCAGCACCATGGACAGCCACCCTCAAGAGGCCTTAACAAGGGGGGGAGTGTGTGTGTGTGTGTGCGTGCGCGTGCGTGCGTGCGTGCGTGCGTGCGTGTGTTTGCGTGTGCGTGCGTGTGTGTGCGTGCGTGCGTGTGTGTGTGCATGTTTGAGAGAGATAGGCAAATGAGATAATAATCAAGAGACAGACAGAAAGAGAGAGAGGGAACAAGCGATTGTAGGGGGTCTAAGAGATAGAAATAAAAAGTATTAAAAGGGGGCGTAAAGCAAGAGGCATAGAGTTCATTGAGTCTGCCTTCACTTTCAAAAGTGAAAGCAGCCGCCTCACGACAGCCCCTCCCCATGCACCCCCCAGTCTACCAGAGATAAAAATAAACTCCCCAAAGTATCAAATGGGGGTCCCGAGGCCTAGTGCATATTAAACTGGTGGTTGAAATGAAAAAAGGTTGCGATTCCCTGAGTTATGCAACACACAGTTGTTTGCATATAACATTACTTTTGGCTTAATTACTGATATCATAGACATTCCCATTGTATTTAACATCATTATTTCTGTTTCATCAGGCACCAATTCACAATGTTATCAAATGAACTTATTTTCATTTATCACATTCCTCCTCTAGAGAACAAAACTCAATGAACCAATGAAGGAGGTATGTATGGACAGCAAAACACTGCTTCTACTTAATATCATTCTCTATAATGAGAATTATAGTATCATAATGCAGTCTTCTAACTTACGTTCATTTTAAACTAGAGACCAAGTTCCAGTTCCTATGTGCAACAATATAAGTGCATAGTCCTTACTGACACACTGTTTGGCAGAGCCATTTCACACACAATTGGACTGTTATTTAATAGCCTGTGAAAGAGAGACAGATAGAAAAAAGGCTGGTATTTTAAATTATCTTTGAATATCAGAGCATTAATATGGCTTTGTTGTACCGCTGACTTCTCCTTAGCCATCACCATCAATCCCTAGCTATAAGCAATGAGCCATTTGCCATTACGCAGCTTGTTAGCAATGTCCAGGCTGTGTAATTACCTGTGTCAATGGCAATGATTGTCTTCAGTGACAGATTATTCATCACATTATAATCGTAGAGGCTGAAAAGGGGGGTTTAAACCATTCCTAGAGCCTTGAATCATCACTTGCAGTCGTATATTCTCTCTGGTATTCTGTAGACCTGGCCAGATACAGGAAGAGTGGGCACATAAAAATTGTGGGAACCTCAAAGTGCCAATTTCTTCCAAAATGTAAAAAAATTAAATAAAGAATTTGGAAAATAGTCTGAAGCAATGCATGATTTGAACATGCATGGACTGGTACATAAACTTGGTTTATACCAAGACATTGGCCTTAAATGTCAACTATTCAAGCATGTTAAAATATCGTCTGACCACTTTACAAATTCTTTATTTTGGAGAAAATAATAATGAATTTAACATAACACACACTCTTCTGGTTATGGCCAGGCCTACCTTTTAACATTTTCAGATTTCTTTAGCTGTACACCATGATAATGAGTAGCGCCGTAATATCAATGACACAGTCATTATGCCATGCACATAAATACCACAACTAAAATGCAGGCTATAGTCCCACATACATTTGTGGAATATTGATACAAATAACAGACTACTATTCATAAGCATACCATTTGACTTTGATTGGAAATGGTGGTCGTTATGTTGCTCAATTAAATCTCTGGCAAGTCTTGTTTTGTTTTTTCTGCCACAATGATATGTATGTGTATGGTCAACATATTCTCACCTCTAAAGCGTCATACAACCCACAGACGCTCACACTCCCAAGACCTAGTGTAAAAGCAAAACACAACACATACATACATCCTACTGCAGTGAAACTGAAGCAGCGAGGCACAGACGTGTGTCCCAGTGTCTGTGTTGATTATCATCCACCAGTGGTGGAAAAGGTACACACATTTACTTAAGTAAAAAGTATCAATACTGCAATGTAGAAGTAATCTGTTACAAGAAAAGGCCTGAATTCAAAATGTAGGCCTACTTGAGAAAAAGTGTGAAAGTGTTGGCATCAAAAAGTACTTAAAGTACCAAAAGTAAAAATACAAAATGTTTGAAAATAGCAGATCTACAAACTAGCCTATATACCAGCCTATTATAATTTATATCTGCAAAGTAACAAGTAACTAAAGTTTTCAAATAGTGAAGAGCTTTGCAGACAGCTTTTAGGGCTAAAAGTATAATATTTGAATCCGAGATGTAGTGGAGTGGAGTAGAAGTAAAAGTATTTCCAATTTTCAATACTTTTACTTCTACTCCACTACACTACTTGCCTGGTGTTGCCAGCCTCTATCACACACTTCGTTTTGGGAAGAGAGTCTGGGATTTCAGGAAGAGCTTTCATTTCTACGTCATTGCCCCAAACCACGTGCCCCAAGCCTATACAGAAACCACGTGCCCCAAGCATACAACCCTGATTGGCCAACCCTTGAAGCTGGTTGAGGAAATAGAATCTCAATCGATTGGTCTGGGTGCCAGACCGTACTACAACACCACTACCGCCAGGGGGTGGTGTTGTGTTCGGTCTGGTTTAACCAGGCAACTACACTACATCTCTGATCCACCAAAGTACCTATGAGTGTGGATTCCCCATTCCGCCAAATTCCAATGCATTTCAATGGGAAGGGGGCGGTTTCATACCACTATAGAGGATTTCTGCAAACAACAGTCCATTCTCAGTGAAATACATTGGCGGAACGGGGATTCCACTCTCATACAGTAGGTACTTTGGTGTGGCTTCACCCCCAAAACATTTTTTTTGAGCGGTGGTCACAACGCTCCTATACGTGGCCGTGTGTGTGGGTCTGTCTGTCTGTCTGTCTCCGTGTCTGTCTGTCTGTCTGTAGCCTGCAGTAACCTTTTCTGACCACACATGTTAAGGGAGGGGCGCTGTTGCACACACACACACACACACACACACACACACACACACACACAGACAGACAGACAGACAGACAGACAGACAGACAGACAGACAGACAGACAGACAGACAGACAGACAGACAGACAGACAGACAGACAGACAGACAGACAGACAGACAGACAGACAGACAGACAGACAGACAGACAGACAGACAGACAGACAGACAGACACACACACACACACACACACACACACACACACACACACACACACACACACACACACACACACACACACACACCACCGCTCAGTTCACACGAGTGTGATTTTTTTCCTATTGATTAGTCACAACATGGAGACTAGAGTTCAATAATATTTTTTTGTATTTGTCGCATTCCTATGACGAAATAAAATGATTATAGTAAATGTACCCCCATTGATTCTGGATGGGGGTACATTTGCATAGGCCTGGATGGGGACCCAAATAATGCCCTGGAGGGGAGGGGGACCCAAATGCATTTGGGTCAGAATCAATGGGGGTAGATTTATTGACCCTTGACCCTAAATTTACCCCCATTGATTCTCACACAAATGCATTTGGGTCCCCATCCAGGCCCATGTATCTGGGTCCCCATCCAGGCCCATGTATCTGGGTCCCCATCCAGGCCCATGCATTTGGGTCCCCATCCAGAATCAATGGGGGTACATTGATTGATTGAAGACTTTATTAGAAGTTTGCATAGAAAAAGGTACAATTTCATGACGGTACAGTTCACTGGTACAAGGTCAACTGAAAAGCACTTGGCTGATTTACACAGGAAACCATTGAAGTATATATAACACTGAATGACAGACGGATAGAACACAGCATGGACATTTACTATAATCGATTTTTTTTATAATAATTGTCTTAGGAATGCGACAAATACAACAAAGTATCAATGAACTCAAGTCTCCTTGGAGTGACTAATCAATAGAACACAATATATTTTGGGGATGAACTACTCCTTTAAGTACAGTAGGCTACTTAAGTAAATGTACTTAGTTACTTAACACCAGACCCGGCAGACCGCCTGCATCATCATCATCATCATCATCACCACCAGCAGCAGCATCCATCCCCAACCCGTGCGTTCAGGAAGGACCACCACGTACATCAGGATGAGGATCATGTGCCGCACACACCAATAACAACAAAGAGACCGCTCTCACGCACGGCGCGCGACAGAGACGTCTCTCTCTCACATCATCATCACAGCTTCTCCGCAGAGACAGTCGTTTTAGCAACAAGAAGGTTAATAATAATAACGATGAGGTAAGAAGAGCTTCCGGTCGCCATTTTGCCGGTGTAGTGTTTTTTAAGCGGGGTGATGAGAGCATAAACTGCATGGTTATTATTCACACAATCAATCATTGTTTATCTTAACACTCCGGTGGAGAGTCGGATGATCGAACATGTCGAAGCGACATCGATTAGATCTGGGCGACGATCACGCGTCGAATAAAAAGAAATCGTCCTCTGACGGGTATGTAATAATAAAGCTCTCTGGAGTGTTTGTTGTTGTAGCCTAGCTCTGGTTCATATTGCGGCTAGCGAGGTCTCTCTGACGCTGTGCCAGGGACGCGGCTCAGATACAGGACAGGGAATACCACGGCTCGACTTCAGTAAGAAGAAATAAACAAAACTACTTCACTACTCGCCTAAACAATGGCAGTCTTGTGTTGTTGAAAGTCTATTCTCCAGGGTGGGAACTGGGAAGCCTCTCGGCACCCCACCTTCTCTATAAAATACACCTTTTGAGCAGAAAATAAATTATGTCCGCCAGACGGAAATTATTCTGTTTACGCCACAGCGCCCCCTACAGACTATGGTCAATGGTAATACACATTGACGGTGTCTCTAGGGGGCGCTGTGTTGCGGTGTGAAGTAAACAAAATAATTTCCGTCTGACAGACATATTTTATTTTCTGCCCAAAGTTTTTATTTTACAGAGAAGGTGGGGTGCTGATAGGCATGCCACCCGGCAGAATAGACTTTCAGCAACGCAAAACTGCCTTTTGTTTAGGTGAGTAGTGCAGTAGTTTTGTTTATTTTTTGTACTAAAGTCAAGCCCTCGTAGGGCAGTGGAATTGCTTGTCCTGTATCTGAGCCTGCTCCCTGGCAGAGCGTTAGAGACCCAGACACCAGAGCTACTGTAGCCTCTGTTGCTTGCCATGCTAGCTGCAGCTATTACCTGGTACTTTAGAGACAACTGACAAGCCACACACACTGCTGTTTAATGTGAACAATAACTACAGTATTAACAATAAAAACACCCAGTGGTTGTTTCAGTTTTTGAGCATTGCACTTGTTGGGATTGGATTAGCATGCTAGCAGCATTGTGGCCGGCCTACACGTGGCTACATGGTAGCCACAAGGCTAACGATGCTAATATGCATGCAGACAGTATAGTGGAAAAAGTACTCGCATTCTTTACTTAGGTAAAAGTATCTGCAATGTAGAAATACTGTTACACGTAGAAGTCTGGTATTCATAATTTACTTAGGTAAAAGGCATTTAAGTGTTGGTATCAAAATGTACTTAAAGTACCAAAATTAAAAGTACTCATTATGCAGAATATCCCATTTTCAAGATTTCAAATGTATAACAATCTTTTGAAAATAGCAGATCTACAGGCTTATGGTGTCGCATCGCGAGCATGTAGATCTGCTATTTTCAAATGGCCAAAATGTAGGCCTATATAGGGCTGAAGTGGTTAATATATGTTTTGTAATAAAAATCTAATTAGTAATATGTGTTGAAATGTAATGTAATGGAGTTAAAGTACAATTTTTGGATCGGAGATGTAGTGGAGTAAAAGTATTGGAAATTGGACGTGCTCCAGTAAAGTACAAATACCTCAAAAATACTACTTTAATAAAGTACTTGAATAAATGTACTTAGTGACTTTCCACCACCGCAGTCTCTTGTGTTATTCAAGTTATTCAGCAAAATCTCAAACATAATTTACGGGTGGAAAAACTGCTGTGTTTTTAAAGTAGTTCCTTCCTTAATCTAGTCCAGTGTTTCTCAAATGGGGTTACGCGGAGGTACTGCAGGGGGTACTCAGAGAAAATGCCCCCAAAAAAGAAAAATAGAAGTAGACCTATAAATCACTGTTATGTTTAATGATGACACTTGGACAAACGTGAGCCTGATCATTTCTAACCCAAATTATGGTACCAGGCAACTGGGATGTGTTTGAATGTAACTTATTGACATGAAAACTGGACTGAAATGATATGGCCACGGTGTTGAAAATAAATCTGTTCAGGAGGCACCATTTGAAACTCTCACCCCCTCTCTTATTTGTGATGGTTTTAATTGCAGTTTCATAAGGAAAACATTTTTGTCGGGTAAAGGGGGTACTTGGATTAAAAAATCTGGGAAAGGGGGTACTCAAGCCAAAAAAGATTGAGAAACACTAGTCTAGCAACAAGCTAAACTAGTTAATGTCAGATTGCTGTGACGTCTGACTGTTTTTAACCAATTAGAAGAATACTGGAATGGCTGTCTTTGACCAATATAAATTGTGTAATATCACAGTCGTTGACCAATCAGAATGCTGGAATGGCTGCTTTTGACCAATCACAATGCTTGGCCGTGGACTACCCCATTGCAGGTTATGGAAAACAACATTTTGCCCAAAATGTAATTTAATAGTTTTTTTCTATATTGAACACCATCAGAGCCAAGAGGGAGTGGTTGTACGTTTATGTAAAGTCTAGGAATAAATAAGACTCTTTTTGACTGTCAAACGTTTGTTAAACTGATCCCAAATATAATGTGACACTACACAAGACAACCTTTCTCATCAGTTCTCTGAACCAGTCCCTAGGGCTGGGTGCAATAGCCGCCATACTGCGGTTGTGTAATGCATACCGCGGTGTTGAGTTGATAACCGCCATTATATCGCGTTTATTTTTTTATTCACATGCATTTCTATTAAAAAATATATCATTCAAAACAACCTTTTTAGGGAGAACGCAATACCGTCGGTAAACAGTGAATTATTACCGCGATAACTGAAAATCCATACCACCACTGCCCTACCTGTCCCCTATGCAATTACCTGACCTTAACACCGAACCTATCATATTTTCTATTAAAAGTTTGAATAGATTTGAAAGTGCATTTATTCCTAATTTCCTATAGCTACACCCGAATTTAGGCTGTTTGTGCAGTAAGTAAGTAGGTCGGAGAGTCTTATTGTTCGTATCAGCCGCGAACAGTGCATGGTAGGAACAATGCTGCTGGTTCAGTATCCAGGCTCAGATGTCACGTTCATTGATTGTATGTTTTAGCATGAAACCAGGATTAGACTTAGTGTCGAAATTGTATAGTCGCATATAGCCTACTACATTGTTACTTTAAAATTAACTTTATTTTGCCCTCTTCTTTGTCACATCATCAAGGAAGTTCTTATAACATCATGGCTTCCCTGTGAATACGACCTTGAGTATAAATGGAAGTTTAAAAAAGTTAAAAAAGAATAGTCACACCATGAGTAATAACTACAAAAGAAATGGGAACTTATTTCCTTAAACCTACTGGCATCGTTCACAAGAAATTTGCGGCTGATCAGTTTGTCTGCAGCTAGACTAGACACACGCATAGGGCTGTCGCAATTATTCAACATAATCGTGATTATATTTCATAATCGTCATAATCGTTTCCATGTAGAAAAACGTTCATATATTTAAAAAAAAAAAATCAAAAATAGTGGAAATAGCAGATCTACAAGCTCGATGCGACGTGTTGTGAGCTTGTAGATCAGCTATTTCCACTATCAATGTTCTTTTTTAAGTATAAAGTAGTCCATTTTTGTTTATTTAGGTTATATGTCATATCTGCCTTGTGCAACTTCAAAGCCTACAAGCCAAACAGAAATGTAATTGTCAACAACAAAAACACAATTAAATCGTTAATCGCAATTATTTGAGTGACAATTAATCGTCATGTTAAAATGTCATATCGTGACAGCCCTGCACACGCATATACGCACATACCTACTCACACCCACCGCAGACTCCTAGAGCTTATTTAAGACGGTTCAGGTTTTGATTAGGTCCTTATCCAATCTGTTGCTCAGAATGCTCACACTTGTTATATTAATATGATGAACAGACCTAAAGGCATGGATTTTAAGAAGTAAAGGTTTCCCTATGCGCTGTCTGGCATAGACTTGTTGTTGGACACTTACATTTAACAGTACAGTATCGGTCAAAATGCATGGCTTTCATGCGGACACTATTGTTGTTGGGTTTCTTTGTTTTCAACACCTGGGGAAAAAGATTGAAGTCCTCATGTGACGTTGTGACAGACAGTGTCCTCAAAGAGAGATATTTATGGTTCAGATCAGTAACGGTTGATGTAAAATGAAGCTTTGTCTACCAGTTGTTATTGATACAGTAGCTTCAGATAACATCATAGATTAGAGGCCTGGTTCTTCTGAGACAGAAAGCTTTCTTATTATAGAGACTGGGAGTAAGAAGTGTTCTTTTTACGTGATTTACATTGTAGACAATTAATTTTGTCTTGACCTTTGTATGCTGCACTTGATTAGGCTCTGTCTTTTCCAGCATGAATAAGGGGATGTGCAGTAACCTTTTCTGTTTGATTTGAAGGCAAGGAATTGACATGGCCTAACATTTGGGTGCAGTCTGCAGTTTGCTGCTTCCTGTTTCCAAAGCAGATTTCCCTATTTTGTCCCCTATTTTTCTATTTTTATTAACATTTTCACATAAAAAATGTCAGGTGAAAAGCCCAGCCCCAGAGTAGTAGTATCTGCTTCCCCGGCTAATGTTCCCCGTCGCCTTGATTAAGTCATGGGCCTTCGAGTTTCATTCATTAAGCAATGTTTTCCTGGGACTATTTTTGTCTGGACTTTTCAATTGAATCAAATCTTGTACCTTCAACTGCATTAAAATGCAACGATAATGTAAGCTCAACTGACTAATAATAGAGGTGTATTTATGGTGTAGTTCACTCTGTTTTGAGAAAGTTTCAGGAATCTACAAGTTTATCTATGCATAAACAACAAAAAAGGTATGCCTTCGGCTTGGCAGTAATGTAAACTATACATGACTTCTAGATAGTCAATGGGCTAAAATATCCCCTCTTAATTGTTCTGCCTTAGTCTTAAGTAGCCTAACCTAGTGTTTCCTTTCCTCTTTGTGTATGTTTTATTGTTGTATACTGACTGACTGCCTGTGTGCCAAAGACACATTTCCATTTCATGTACAATTTGATGGACAATAAAGTTTTCTTATCTTCTTGTCTCATTGCAGGCGTGACCGCGACAGGGACCGAGAGCGTGATGAGCGTCCGAGGGACAGGGACCGAGACAGAGATCGCGACAGGGACAGAGACCGGACCATAAAGCCGCCTGCTGCTGTCACGATGCCCATCAACTCGCCCATGAGTGTCGGAGTGGGCTTCCTAAAGCAGACGGCCATGCAGCAGCAGATCAACCCCTTCACCAACCTGCCGCACACGCCGCGCTACTACGAGATCCTCAAGAAGAGGCTGCAGCTGCCCGTCTGGGAGTACAAGGAGACCTTCAACGAGATCCTGGCACGCAACCAGAGCTTTGTGCTGGTGGGCGAGACGGGCTCCGGGAAGACCACGCAGGTACAAAAGGGACAAAGGGGAGGGCAGTGGTGGTCTGACGGGGCACTTGCCAATAAATTACCTGAAAAATACCTAAAAATGTCTTCTAAATCCTAATGATTTTCTGAAAAACCTATGTTTCTTTATCTGTGGTGCTCAACATTTTTAATGTCAAGGACCCCTAGAATTATATGTATTTATCATGGACCGCCATCTCAAAATATTTTGAGTTAAAAATGTTCGCTTTAAAAGAGTATATATTCAAAGATTTGCTCAAATTGTCATCTTTTTTCCCCAAAATGACAGATATGCAAGCTCATAGCTCAGCACCGAGTGCCGCGCTATGAGCTTGTATATCTGTCCTGTTTTGCAAGTTCAAGCTGGAGTGCTTATTGTTGTGTTTAGGCTAATAAACAAGGCCCTGAGGAAATGCATGTAATAATGTTGTTAATGATGAATTAATGTGAAATATTTGTATCTCCCTGCCGTCACTTAAATCTGATGTTATAGTTTAATTTTGCGTGCTTTCCTCCTGATGGGTTGACGTTCCAAAGACTATGTTATGTTTGCCTTGTACTACTGGCAGTGAACCGTCCATAACCCAAGCCTAATAGCCTGGAAATAAGATTTTTCTCTAACTTTAGACCTAATCAGGCCTGCTCTGCTTTTTAACTGTGAATAAGGGACCCCTGCTGTGTGTGTGATGTCAGGTGGAAAGAGAAAAACTTGCAGATGTGGCTTTAAATAGATGTTGGCTTTGCAATTAGCAAGTAATCTGTGTTTTTATCCACTCATATGCTGTTGGAAGTAGCATATTTGGGGTTTGTGGATTTGTCAGAATCAGATTGAAGTGAAAAGTGATTTCAAAGTTGTGTAACTACAATGTACAGGATATATTGGGAATAGGGTATTTTGATTTAGTTATGGACTCTCTTTGAACTCTTAATCTGCATAGAGATGCTGTTTAAATGCCACTGGGAAAATGAGGTGCTCTCTCCTACCCAACTCCTTGTGCTATACTCGATCCCGGGCAGTGCCAACTCAGTGTATGAGTAGCACAGCACCTTGATGTCTTCATAAATGTGTTATCAAATTGGAAATACTGCTGCTGCCATAAGCCAAACCATGTTGCACAGTGATTGCACACAGTCAGCGGTTTATCCTCCACTTTTTTGTCAGTGACGTAGGTAACATAAAAATCCATGAATTCTGATATATGCTGCGGCAAGGATTGATCCTTCGATATGTGATATGTGACTGTGTGCTCTGCTGGGTGAGCTACCCGGGTCCGCCCCAACACTGTGGACTCGTTTGTTGAAATAGTCTCGCATCACACTCCATTGTGACGTTGGCATCGCGCAACTTGAGGATATGAAACTCCTGTAGCGCACACACAACCAGACGAGTACTCGATTACACCGTTTCGTTTCCCATTTGGAAACCGATAGCTTCTGTAGTTTTTAATTTCAAATTTTCAAATTTGGAAAACAGTTAAGTTTCAGAACGTTTTGAATAGGAAATTCAAAAGTGGAATCCATTTTTGTTCCATTTGTACACTCTCTGAGTTATAGACTGATAAGGGTCCATTTGGTTCCCAACTATCATTTAGCTGGGAACCCCCTGGAACTCCCTCAAGGACCCATTGGGTCCCTGGACCCCACTTTAAGAACCAATACCCTTAGACCAGTGGTTCTCAACCTTTTCAGGCCGCGACCCTCAAAATAATCATATTTTTAACTGGGGACCCCCCCACCCTGACGAGCACCAAGAGTTGAGGTATAGAGTTGAGGGATCCACACCCACAGGTTGAGAACCAATGCCATGGACAGTCAGACATTTTTGCTGTTTTCTGATATATACTGTACCACTGTCTGTATCTGCTTCTTCAGATCCCCCAGTGGTGTGTGGACATGGTGCGGGCCATTCCAGGTCCAAAGAGAGCCGTGGCTTGTACCCAACCCAGGAGAGTGGCAGCCATGAGTGTGGCCCAGAGGGTGGCCGATGAGATGGATGTCATGCTGGGCCAAGAGGTGGGCTACTCCATCAGGTTCGAGGACTGCAGCTCGGCAAAGACCATACTCAAGTAAGGAGAGTCGTCCACTTCCTGTTGTCTCAAACTAGGGCTGGGTGATATGGACAAAATCAAAAGTCGGAATATAAAGTACCTCTATTTCACTATTGTGACGATAATATCATTTTCCCAACAAATTCAGGATTAGCACATCTACGTGCTCACATTGCGATCTTGAAGCTCTGCTATTTTTGACAATGTTTCTTGAATTTTGAAAATATAAATATTGGCGGGATGTCTTGCTCCATTGATTTGTAATGTGTATATATTCCAAAATGTGTATATATTCAAAAAAATGTCTCTTTAACTTGCATTAGACAGTGAAACAGCTGTCAAAGTCACTCTTTTAAAACATGAAAGAGGGAACACAAACGGCACAAAATCCAGTACATTATGAATAATTAAAATGTTTGAATATCGGACCCGTGGATCCAGTCATTCTTCCTAATACGAGTAGACGAATACGAGTGCAGAGATTATATGTGACAAACGTATGATCTGGCTCCTTGCACTGTCAACCAGGTACATGACAGATGGAATGTTGCTGCGTGAGGCCATGAACGACCCGCTGCTTGAGCGCTACGGCGTCATCATCCTGGATGAGGCCCACGAGCGCACGCTCGCCACTGACATCCTCATGGGGGTCCTCAAGGAAGTGGTCCGTCAGAGGTCTGACCTCAAGGTAAACCCTGACGCTTGTCTGTTTTGTCTTTTGTATATTGTCTTGTATGTCTTTTTGTGTGTCTTGTTTAGTCAAGTCAAACTTGCTAGCGGGTCATATCATTTCAAACCTTTATTTAGGCATGTATGTATGAGCAATGAGGTTATGCTCAATGCCTTGTACTGATAGAGCTGGTTTGATTTCTGATTTGTCTGGTGTACAAGCTTAAACCGCTTAGATTTTATATAGATTGACTATTAGTGTGGGGATTTAAGGGGAGCAAATGCTAATTTCGTGCAAATTTGTCTTAAAGCGCACAGTTTTGCACAGATGTAGCCCAGGGCTTGCTCTAATGATTTAGCTAGGGCGCCCGAGCCGACGACCTTCGGGGTCGCCACAGCGGCCAAATCAAGTTGGGCTCCCATTGACTTTCTATACAGGAGGAAAATACCCAGAAAAACCTTTTTTTTTCCGGGGTATTTAAAGACGGGGTGAAATCAAAAACATGTTTTTCACACTTTTAGAGCATATCTGTAGTGATATGGCCATACCTAACACTAGATGCCAAACAAATAGAAAATAAACCATTTTTGTGTATATATATATCAAAGGTCCCTAAATAGGCCATTCTTAATTACTTCCTGTGAACAGAAATTCAAAAAGTGATGACATAGATAGACTTTTTGAATATAAATGAACCTTTGGTTACATTCACCTGTTTGTTTCCCATTGCTGGCTCCCATTACTCCCATTACTCAGATTTTAAATCCCATCGCCTAAAGGGCTGGTCCCCTCGGATAGGTTCAGAAACACACAGGCTTCCTTTTCAAACTGAAACTTCAAAATAAAATACCCAAAATAGTCATTTCATTGGGTCTTTAAGTACGATCTGAGGGGTCTAACTAGGGGTTTGTCATGATGCTGAATCCATTGCAGGCATTTGTTTTGCACAAAAAACATTCCTTGGGCTAGAAATGGCCTCAGAAAACGATGCATGTATGGGTGAGCATTCATGTTAGTCGGAGGCCTTAGGGTTTTTTTTCTCGTGCTAATCAGTCTAAAAGTGCACAATTTTGCACAGATGTAGTAGCCTAGTTCCAGACCCTGAATCGCTAGCCACACCCCTTTAAATTTTTGTTTTGGCGATTCAGGGGTCTAGAATCGCTCTCATTGAAGAGGCCTTCCTCGTTTGAAAATCCGTACGGCGAATCAGCGTCTTGTGATCAGCGTGGGTGGGGGTTTCCCAGAAATCATGTGCGTTTCCAAGTAAACCAGCGCCGCCGTACCGTACCGCGCATCGCGTCGCGGTAAATTGTGGTAAAATGCGATCGCGAACCCTAAGGCCTCCGACTAACATGAATGCTCACCCATACATGCATCGTTTTCTGAGGCTATTTCTAGCCCAAGGAATGTTTTTTGTGCAAAACAAATGCCAACCCCAAGTTAGACCCCTCAGATCCTACTTGAATACCCAGAAAAAAAAAATGTTTTTCTGGTATTTTCCTCCTGTATAGAAAGTCAATGGGAGCCCAACTTTATTTGACCGCTGTGGCGACCCCGAAGGTCGTCGGCTCGGGCGCCCTAGCTAAATCATTAGAGCAAGCCCTGGGCTACATCTGTGCAAAATTTTGCGCTTTAAGACAAATTTGCATGAAATTAGCATTTGCTCCCCTTAAATCCCCACACTATATACTGGTAAACGTTATTATGAGTAGCTGGCAAGTAAAAAATTGTCTACAACAGCAATCTGCATTGTCAACATCGCGTTTACTTACCGACGACACTAAATAAAGCTGTAGAATTAACGGGTCTAGAATACATGGAGAATCAGGGAATTGATACAACTAAATTGGAAGAAAAAGGAATTTTCAGCAAAAATGAAAACACATTTTTGTGCATGTGACTTTCAGTACCCAGTTGGACTTTCTTTTTGTTAAGTTTTTTTCTAATAGTCTAGACACTCTGCTCTAGTTTGCCACTGGTTTCTCCAAATCCAAGCCTCCCTGTAATTGAGTACATTGCAGTGTTTCTCATTCACAACAACCCAGTTCATTCCGACAGAACACATCGTTCTATCCCAAAGTATTACTTCTCCTAGCGTGAACTTTTGACAAACAACGCTGTTGTCGCTCTCCCGTCTCGCCCCCTATTCTTCCGTTCTGTCACCTTTTGCTTACACTCACTCTCTGAGGCTGACGGCCGGGTGTTTGTTTGCGAAAAGATAAACGGTGTCATTCAGCCCGGAGATGCACAGCGAGTCCCCTCGGTGACAGCAGTAGATCCTTGCTCCTGGGGTCAGGCCATTTTAACCCATTTAGGCCTAGGATTATTGACTGCTTTAACTATTGAAAAATAGCAGATATACAAGCTCACAGCGCGGCACCGAGTGCCGCGCTGCGAGCTTGTAGATCTGCTATTTTTGAAAAATCATGATTTTTTTTTTCAAGTCTTTGAATATATCTACTTAAAAGCGAACATTTGTAACTCAAATATTTACTTCTGGGTGGTCCCTGGAACAACATATTTTGAGATGGGGGTCCGTGGCCAAATACCTGTAATTTTGGGGGTCCTTGACATGAAAAGGTTTGAGAACAGCTGATTTAGAGGAAGGATTTAGAAGTCGGGTCAAAGATCGGGTCAAAGATATTCAAAGACTTGCACTCATTTTCACGATTTTTCAAAAATAGCAGATCTACAAGCTCGCAGCGCGGCACTCGGTGCCGCGCTGTGAGCTTGTATATCTGCTATTTTTCTAAAGTTAAAGCATAAAATAATGGTTAAAGTGGTTAAAATCTAACACGACTCGGGCGCGTTCCAGGTGTTTGAGAGTTAAGGCAGCCAGACGGGTCGGGGTAATAAGAGTGTCGTGGCGGGGTGTGCAGAGGCAGGCGTGGCTTTTTATGGGTGGAATGTGCTGACCACAACTCTCATAAAGCAGATGGGCAATGACGGTGTTGTTTGTCAGTGTGGAATCAAAGGTTAGACAGTCATTTCGGGAGGGGAACTGATGAATGTGAGGTTGAGGTTATGGGGAATGATCTCCCCCCCCGTCCACCCCGTCCACCCTCTCCATCGCTCCCTCCTATACAGTACCTCCCCTGCCCTCATTCCTCTTTCCAAATTTGCATGTTTAATTTGCCCTGATTAAGAGCCATTATGATGTCTCTCGGAGCGTTGAGTGAAATGTCGAGACACTGTCCCCTGCGAATGTCCTGAGATAAAATATGAGGGATACGCATCTCGCTTCACAATCCTAATGGGGCCGGGTGGGGGGTTGTGTACCTGACTTCAGCAAGGACTATCATGGTCCTGTATAGGTCAAGGACTCAACGTTTAATGTTAAGTGATACAGTAGTTTGCTCCAGTGCCCCTGTTCTAAACACTTCCTCGCAAGCACAGTGCATTCTTCTTTTACCCTACTTTTGTCATTCCAAACTTGGTTGCACAGTCATTCACGTCTCCTCTCCACTTCCAATGTGCCCTCATCCCCTTTTTAGTGCCACCATCGAGCCGTATCAAATGCCGTCTCATTCCTCACGCCAATGCCCACTCCCATAACACCCGCATTTACCCTTGGCTGTTTGTAGTTTCTTTTTTTTCCTCCTTTCTCACCAGAATAAATAAATGTTCTCTCTCCCTCCCCCCCTGGTTTTGATCCATCAGGTCATTGTAATGAGTGCCACGCTAGACGCTGGTAAGTTTCAGGTGTACTTCGACAGCTGCCCGCTGCTGACCATCCCCGGGCGAACGCATCCCGTGGAGATCTTCTACACGCCGGAGCCCGAGAGGGACTACCTGGAGGCGGCCATACGCACCGTCATCCAGATCCACATGTGCGAGGAGGACGAGGGAGACCTCCTTCTCTTCCTCACCGGACAAGAGGTAACGTTTTTTTTTTTTTTTTTCTTGTTTTTTTTGTCTGTCCGTGCTTTTTGTTGGCCTCCGTCGTCTTGCAGATGCCACCTGGGAGAGGGTTACTTTCTTTTAAAAGTGCTGCTGTTAGCAAAGCATAGATAGTTACTTTGGTTGGGAGGCAGAGTCAGGAGATGATGGTCACTGGAGGAACCTTTCGTTGGTGTTTGTTTAAGGTAGAAGTAATCATACTTGGGTGAATTGATGCTAAGAAAAGAAATACAAAATAACCACTTAAACACTATACTTCTTTGACTGGGGTTGTTCAGGGGTCTATACTTGACAGAAAGGAGGGTGTCACCCTCCTTTTTTCCCCCTCTACACCAAATCTCTTCCTTGAAAATAGCC
The DNA here is from genome assembly GCF_963921795.1 of Nannobrachium achirus. Classification (NCBI taxonomy): domain Eukaryota; kingdom Metazoa; phylum Chordata; class Actinopteri; order Myctophiformes; family Myctophidae; genus Nannobrachium; species Nannobrachium achirus. The sequence continues at coordinate 25,549,883 of NC_137821.1, forward strand.
AATGCAAGTTGCACGTGCCTATTATGCCGTGCCCAGAAAAAGGATGCTAGGGTTAATCTAAATAACTGTAAGTAATTAGGTCGGAGTGGCTTATTGTCGGCATCAGCCACACGAGTGTGCCTATCCCCCATTCAATGCACGATACCCCTGGGAGATGGAATTCTTAGGTGATTTGCTACACCCACCATCAGCTCCCATTTTAGTATTTCAGCCGATTTCAGCATGCTACAACTGGTCATATGATGCAAAATGCATCATATGACCAGTTGTAGCATGCTGAAATACTAACATATCTAAAAACACAGATTGAACACACAAAATTATTCAGGATTGTGTTGATCGTGTCCCACACAACAATAAAATAAGATCTGGTTGTCCCAGAGGTGACCTGGTCCTTTAATGCACAACTTGGTTACCCAAGGAGCTAGGGCTGCACGATATGGACAAAATGTAATATCTCGGTATTCATGCCAAATATTTCGATATAGTTACGATATTACCGTACAAATTTCATATTTATAAAAAAGTGTTGCAACAGTGAAAACTAAGCATTATTCAGTATAATACAGTAATAATAATAACTAGAAAAATATTGTTCCTTCGAAACAATTGTGGGCTCGCTTCAAGCCAGAAAACAATGGCTATAAAAGTACAAAATGTCAAGATCGCAGGCAGTGCTCTCTTTGACGTTACTGACGTCAAAGATTGGTCCATTTTGTTCCAAAAATGTGTTGTGCAAAAGTTGACCCGCTGGTGGCGCTATAACAGGCCAATGTAAGAAGGGTGGTATCTGTTCCTTGACCTATTGGGAATGTGCTTGCAAGATTTCACGCACATTGCAGGCTGTGTTCATGATTTGAGGTGTTTTTGGCTTTGGCCACTTTATCGCTGCTTGCAGCTATATTCATTATTATTATTTTTTTTTGTGTGTGTGCACTTCATAGGCATATTAGATAAAGGTCCTTAGATTGTGTGTAGAATGTTTCATGCAAATTGCAAAAAAAAATCCTAACGGGTTTAAGTGTTTCACAAACTGCTCAAAATGATATAGCGCCCCCCTTTGGCCAATTGGGGTAAGATTGGTTTTAGTGATATTTGGACTAACACTCTACATCTTTGCCAAATGCCATGAACATGTTACTTTGCATGTATGATTTAGAGGCAGAAGAATAATTTGCATAAAACTGCAATATTCATTGAATTTATTTTAAAAAGCATGTTTCAATTTTAAAGAAATCCGATCTGACAGATCTTTAGATATCGGTCCAAAGTTCACGTAAAAAAAGTTTTGTGCACGTGGAGCGAAAATTCCAGAATAAAAGCGGGTTTACGCGTTTTACAAACTGCTCAAAATGGCGGAAAATCAAAGGGCGGAGCTTACTTAACAACGACACAGATGTCTTCCGCTTGAGTCAAAGCACGCGTGTAACAAGTTGCATGTCTTCAAACGAAACGAGTCATGACTTATGCCCGTTTGAAGTTTGAATTTTCAAACGCTTCGTATAGCGCCCCCCTTTGGCCGATTGGAATAAAATTGGTTTCAGTGATACTTTGACTAACCCTCCACATCTTTGCCAAATGCCATGAACGTGTAACTTTGCATGTATGATTTAGAGGCAGAAGAATAATTTGCATGAAACCGCAATATTGATAGAATTATTAAAAAATTATATTTCACTTTAAAAGAAATCCGCCGAGATTAGTTTGACCGTATTGGTCCAAAGTTTATGTGAAAAAAGTTTTGTGCGCGTATCGAAAAAAACCCAGGAGGAGATAGATTTTTACTGTTTTTCATATAATTCCGAATTGTGGGAGACCTAAAGGTCAGAGGTCAAAAGTTAGAGGGTAAAAGTTGTTCGGCATGAGGAGACGCATACGTGTATACAGGTTTCATGACTGTAACTCAAACACAGCATGAGCTATACCTGTTCAAAGTTCGCACTTTCGAAGGCTTCCTACAGCGCCACCATTTGGCCGATTGCTATAGAAAATAATAGCACACTTCGCCACTGTAAACTGAACACATTGATGTTTTTATTTTCATTTTCTCACTAAGTATGTAGGAGTAGAAAGGAACCGAAGTTCCCGTCTACAGTATGATATGACTGATAGATAAATAATGACAACATCTAAAGTGTGCTCGCCTTATAGGCGAGCCCACAATAATAAGTCAATATCACTCTTGATTTTAAGTGCTATTGGGTTCCCACACTTGTTATTTTGATATTCTAAGTGTAGCAAAAGGCAGCGATATGGACAACGATATGGGCGATATGGGCAACGATATAGACGATGTATTGCCCAGGGCGATATACGGCGATATCGTTGCCTTTCGCGATACTGATATTGCGCATTGGTCATTCCTTGATAACAACACGATAACGATATATAGTGTAGCCCTACAAGGAGCTGTGCTACTCATGCTGAGTTGGCCGGGCCCGGGATCAAACCGAGAAGCTTGTGGTTAGGGCTGTCACAATTATTACATAATCGTCTAGCCGTGATTATTTGACATAATCGTGATTATTTTTCATAATCATCATAATGTTTCCAGTCAAAAATAGTGGAAATAGCAGATCTACAAGCTCACAATGCGACGCGTTGTGAGCTTGTAGATCGGCTATTTCCACTATCAATGTTCTTTTTTTAAGTATGTCAAATATGTCAGTAATTTCTTTGTATATTTAGGTTATGTGTCATATCTGCCATGTGAAACTTCAAAGCCTAAAAGCCAAACAGAAATGTAATTGTCAACGACGAATACACAATTAAATCGTCAATCGCAATTATTTGAGTGACAATTAACTCATACAGTGCCAGGCGACTTTTAGAGCAACTTTCTCACTATGGGCTTCCCTGCCAAGCGACTTTGGGCGACTTTTACTTAGAATTTTTTTTTTTTTTTTTTTTTTTGACCCCATTAAATCTAGTAAACATGATTTCAATCGCGATTTTGCATGTTCCACCCCCATACAACCCCATCTTTATACAGGGCAGCCATCTTTGTTTACATAACATGTAAAACATAATGGCTATTATCTCAAGAATGCCTGAACGGATTTCCAATCTTTTTTTTTTGTTTGAAAGCTGTGAACAGCCTGCACAAATATGGTGCATGATCTGTGCATGGATGTGCATGATCTGTGCACTACAAATTACATGGAAGTCTATGGAGAGGGCTGGCACTAATGCCACTCGAGGGCATTTTTAATTGGCAGTAAGTGAGTTAATCGTCATGTAAAATGTCATATCGTGACAGCCCTACTTGTGGTCAAACTGCGAGTGCTCCAAAGACTGAGCTATCTGGACAGTGGACAGTCAAATGAAATTACATCTTGTATTTTCCATATCTTTTATTTTGAGAGATGGGTAGGGGAGATACAGGAGGGAATGCTTTCCGGGCAGGGCAGAATTCAATCCCAGGGCAGGTTGTTGCGCCCATATGTGGGTCCACAGGGAAGAATGACATCATTCTTGTATTGCTATTGGTTTGTTACTTTGTTCTCTGTTTTACTTTAAATAATTCTCCTGAGTAGCGTTCATTACCATACCTACAGTAACACACACACGTACACACACACACACACACACACACACACACACACACACACACACACACACACACACACACACACACACACACACACACACACACACACACACGTACAGTACAGTATAAATTAACAATGGCGAGGTTGATAGAGATGTTTAATGCATGTTTCCATGCCAGCTTGGAAGCCACCAGATTATTTCTTTTCTGACCCAGATCCCCTTCCACATGCGTCCCTGAGATTAAGTCATTTATTATTTTTTCAAAACTCCTGCAAATGTTGTCCACTGATGTGTAATGGAGGGCGAGGTTCAAGCTCAAAATGATGAATTTGGTCGCAGCTGGGCAGGCAGAAATGAACACACACACACACACACACACACACACACACACACACACACACACACACACACACAGCGTACAGAAATGTTTCGGTAGCCTGATCATGGATACTGACAGCTTGTTACACCCATTGGTGCCTGTGTTGGTGTGATTACATTCTCAGGAAATGGTATTTAGGTTGGTTGATTGCTTGCGGTTGAGAAAGAGCCCCACATTGGTGTGAATACCACAAGCCTTATTGCTCCCAGGACCTACCCCACTTGTCGCATTGTTCTTTTCATATTTAGATTTGTTTTCCCCTCATGTTTTTTTCCCCTCACACATGGCTCCTAATTTTATTCAACCACACACAAGCCATCTGTAAAAGGAAACCACATGCTTGCAGCGTGTGCCGCCTCTACCCTATCAGACAATACAGGCTGTCTTATTCATGAGCAGCAATTGCTCGTCCAAGCTCCGACGTCCCGGCAGCAATTGCGCCTGTGCGTATAACATACGTTTTCATTTGCCAATGTGAGATCGATGACTGCGAAAAGGGATGAAGTTAGGGACAGTGTTTTCCTTCGATGGCTTGTGATTGATTTTTCTTTAGTTGTACAGGAACACCTACAGCTTTTTGAATGTTTAGGTTTTTTATGTTTTTCATACGCCTGCGCCTCCTTTCCTCAATAGCGGTTAGAGATGCAGTGATCGGCATTTTTCACTTCCGATCCGATACCAATATGGCAGCATGCCGGATCCAGGGCCATCTATTGGAGAGTTGTGGGGGGCAGAAAACGGCACCCGTCACATGGTTCATATGCCCATAGACTCCAGTGCTGTCCGTGAACTTCCGGTTAGGTGCTTTGTCACTATTCACCGATGGAAGTCTACGTAGAAGACCTGGCCTGATGAAGTGAACGGAACAGAGGTGGTGCAACTCTCCAATAGACGGCTCTGGCTGGATCCAATGTGCAGCTGGATAGAAGTGCTGAAGCAGACCTCTGAAATGAAGTGCATCGGAGCGTTCGATCAGTCATTTTCGCTGCAGTCCGACCCGATCTGTTTTTTGGCTGGTATTGCTTCGATATCCGATAAGAAGATCGGATCGCGGCATCTCTAATAGTGGTGGGTCCGTCGCTTCGAGCGTTCATTAACACGGCCCTAATTGGGTTAACTGAGTTAATGTGGTGTTGAACGGTGTTCAAAGGGTGCTGCAGCACACCCTCGGATGTTTCTTAACCCTTCCACTCTCCTGGCAACTTTGATGTTGGCTAATGATCCAGAGGCAGATCTATGGAACAGCCTTTTCATCCAGCCCTGTTTAACCACATTAACCCTGGCATCCATTTTGGGCACAAATTGCATATCTATAAGCTCACGATGCATCATATCAGCTATTACCACTATTTATCGTATGGCAAGTATGTAGGATTTAAGTGTTTAATAAAATATGGCAGACGAAAGCAAAGGATGGCCAGGGCTCTTTACCTACCCTATACAAACTAGTAGGACGCCTCAGGGCCAGTGATGTATATCGGACCAGTTACCCATATATGGAGATCCATGTACCTATATAGTACCTTTATGGAGATCCCTGTCTGAACCAGCCGCACAGATATGGGCTGTCTTCCTCCTGTTAGACATGGGCTTAATATTGATGGCATCAGAGATCTTCATATATGGGCATTAAATGGATTCTGGGGAATACGCATATATGGACTTTTACATGGGTGATGTCACCTGTGATATCACCTGATATCACCTGTGATATCACATTGATGTGTCAAGGGAACCGACCCATAGACTGTAAAAATGTGTACACACACGGAGACAAGCTGTGACATTTCTCATGGTAAACTGAAACCTTCGGTCACAACAAAACCGATGTGCTCCATAGACGAGAACAAATCCAAACCTATCGCAGCTGTCGAGCTCTGATAAGTCCTAATATTAAGCTGCCCCCACAGCGGCTAACATCAGAACACGGGGATTGGCAGGGGCCGCGCTGCTTGCTAGTTGAGATGTGTAGTCTTCCTTAGCTGTATTTGTGCGGGGCTTGGCTGTAGATTGTTGCTCCCGGGTGTCTCTGCGAACGCCTGTGGACAGGTTGGTTGCCGCCACTGGCCGACTGCCTCTGCTCCTCGCGCTTCCCCCATCTCTCTTCCATCGGGAGGGGGACAGCCAGCCCGCTCGCAGCGCTCTGGCAAAACGGCCCCATTTTTCATGGCAGCTGCTGCATCCAGGGGCTTGATGGGCTATTAATACACAGAGTCATTTTACCAATCCATTCAGATTTGCTCTCTTCCACTCCTGACGACTTGTCAATGTGTTGATTAAGAGGCACATGCCCGTCAGCTGGGTACGAATTAATGCTGTGAACACAGGGACGGTGCCAAACCAGAGGACAGCCGGGAAACGGAGCGCTTTGTACTTTTTGCGTGTTGAGGCAAGTGGATGTTGGCTTCGAGTTGTGCATACAAATTACATAATTTCTCTCTCATACACACACACACACACACGCACACACACACTCTCGCTCGTATACATATATACAGTTTATACTGTATACACCGTCCGCTGCCAGCTAAAAAGTCTAATGCAATCGTTTCGGCGAACGCCAGCAGCAAAATAACAATAAACGGACGATTCGCAAGCTTGTTTATTTCGTTGACACACCGCAGCCCGACAAAGCAGAAAGCAGCCTCTAAACGGGAGCTAGTTGCTGAATGGCTAACCGTGAGGAAACGAAAATAAATAGTTTCGCGGTAAGCCCTGGCCTGGCCAAAGCATCGATTTGTGTGAATAAACGCTATATAGTCGGAGCAGTTCTCAAAGAATATCTATAAATCCACAAATCCCCATACAAAGAGATCCCTGATGTCGTCAATATGCTATTATAATACTGACTACATAGAATAGCCTCACGATAATGCGTATAAAGTGCTCATATATTCAGAGCCACATGACGTCAGATCGTGTGCACTACGCCAGGGGTCCCCAACCTGCAGTCCGTGGACCACTGGAGGCTCATTTGCTGGTGGTCCGCAACGCCAAGGAGTTTTATTTTATATATAAGATTCACGACCAATACATACACATGTATCTGTTGAACAGCCTCCCTCAGTCATCTCTGACTCTTAAGTAAGCCTACTGTTTTGTTGCGAGTAGTTTAGCGAAACAAAAGACGATAGTTAACAGTAACCTAGGGTTGTCATGATTAGGAATTTCTGGAGACGATTAATCGCATACAAAATAATCGCGATTGACGAATATTGTCTTGATCAGTGGTGTAAAGTAACTATTAAGTACATTTACTTGCAAACTTTAGCCCTATTTATACAGTGGTTATTTGAAAATAGCTCATCTACAAGCTCACAACGCGTCGCGTTGGGATGCGAAAATAGCCGATCTACAAAGCTCACAACGTGTCGCGAGGCGTTGTGAAAATAGCCTACAACTGCAAAAAAAGCCGACTAACTGAAAATAGTGACAATAGCCGATAATGTTTATCACGATCTAACATCTATACTCTAGTCGCCATCTGTGTGATCATCATCATCATCATCATCATCATCCCCTCCACAGCAGAATAGCAGCGCTAAGGCATTGACTCCAGTCCTCTGTGTTGAAACGAAAGCGAAAGCCTTTTTCTGTATGTATCAAAAGGAATATAGTCCCGGGAATGCGTATGGTAGGCCAGGCCTACATGTGTCTGTTCCGACCGTCTGGAAAAAGTAATTGATCGGATCGGTTGAAACAAACTTTTTAAGCATGTTTAGTTAGCCAGCCAGCCTGCCTGCTGTGTGACTGCAGTCAGTGCGGCGGAGGAGGAGCGGCCGGGGACGCATGGAGGAGGCGCATTCAAGAATGCAAATGTTGACGACGTGAGGTTTAAGAATGGTTTTATTGTCAAAACACAATACTTTTTTTAATTAAATTGGATAATTGACGATAATCGTGTATATGAAAAATAATCGCGAATATGAAAAATAATCGAGAATAGACGATTATGTATTAATCGTGACTGCCCTACAGTAACCCATTGAAACAAATTTTATGCACCAGTGTTGATTTCTTTGACTAAAACTATGGCGAAAAATGTTTGTCGACTGCGTTTTTTTCACTGAGGAAAACGAAATAAAAACTAAGCTGTGATGACTAAAACTAAGACTAAATATATTGACAATTTCGTAAAAAAAAAAAAAAGAAAAAAAAAAAAAAACGTTTGGGAGGGACTAGTGCTGAAGAGTCATTTTATGTTTGGTTGCTCTCAGGTATTGCCGATCTACAAGCTCATGCGCTGTGAGCTTGTAGATTCAGCACGCAATCAAGTGTATGATGCCATCAAGGCCTGCCAAAATACATTTCAGTTGACTAAATCAACTGTAGATTTAGTCACCTAAAATCTTATGATATTTAGTCGACTAAAATTAGACTAAAACTAAAACTTTTCAGGTGACACAATTATGTCTAAATTACATTTTATTCAAAAGACTATGACTAAATCAAAATTTTCTGTCAAAAACAACACTGGTATGCACCTCCCTCCTCCTCTGTCAGTCAGTCTGTCCGTCCTGTGTCTCAACAGGGTGCTAAATGGTAATATTAAAGTTGTACCATGTAACTTTTTTTATAAAACAAATCTTAAAATTGTCCTAACTGTTAAATCGCTAAAGTTTTAGAACACCCACTCCGTTATTTTCAGCTTCTGAAGCCTTCTCTTTATATGTTTTCTATGATCCTGGCCGTGGACCGGATTTCGCGCAAAATTGACGTAATCTGCATCATCTGTATACGTTGTGTATACGTTGCCCAATCACATCGCCGATCATGCACACATGGTACACTACCGGCCAATCACAGCGCATCTTGAAGTGGGGTCGCCATATTTGTAGTCGCCCGTGTGTCTCTTTACTCAAAAGGTAATCTCGCCTACCAGGCAGGGTGAAGTAGTCCGTTTCTCCGGAATGCCTGAACGCACAGGAACCAGGGACCCCTCCAAAGATAGCTCTCGGCGTTGTGGAGGCAGACGCGGGGGTGTGAAGGTACGAAAAACGGGCGAAAGACGCGAACGCGACCGCGGTTTGCTATAGGGCTACTGACCACTAGTTGAGAATCTTACACAGTATAGCTTTAACATGCGCGGCCACAACAAACTTGTTACAGAATATTACAACGTGCAACCACATCGCCCATCTGTGCATGTCGCTCATATATAGAATATTGGAATATGACAGGTACAATGACCAAATTTAACGGCTGGAAAGTGATATATATATTCATTTCCAAGTCTTCACTCAGCGCGATGGGAGCTATAATTATTCACAGCCGTGCGTAATGGTCACGCCGACTCTGCGCATAATGACACCTTTCCTCTAGTGCCAGTTATGCAATGATTTGTATAAAACCAGAATCAGGCCAATGTGAAGCTGAAAAAAATTAAAATCAACCACATTAAAGCACACATGCCCTTAACGCATGCCTGATTGAGTAGCATTGTGAGGACAGTGATGCAGGATAGGAGAGAAAAGCAACTGAATTTAAGTTGGTGGACAAAGTGGCTGCGTTCAGAGCCAACTGGAGCTGTGGTGGGCGAACAGGGGCATGTTTGATACGTTCCAAACATTAGCAGGGATCCTGTGAGACTGACTGAGACCATCCTTCTCCCAGCTGGTTAGAAGGATGACCGTTTCACTTCCCAACAACCACCACAGACCCACCAAGTGCAGACTTTTTAAATGAAGAAGGGACAAACCAGTGACATTATTTTCTGTTTTTGGAGTTACACAATATAGGCATAAGCATAGAGAAGAAACAAAGTAAAAAGCCAGACAACAGGACAACAATGTAAAATATCCCTATTATAAGTACAAAGAATAGGTACAGCACAATTCTACAGTATATTATATTGTGGGTTAATAAGGAATAGCCATGCAGAGGTCATTTCAGTTGGACCAGCAAAAATATTGACTTCTGAAAAGTGGTCCTTGGTGCAAAACAGTTGGGGACCTCTGCACTACTCCTATTGGCCTGTAGGTGGTGCAACAGTACAGGCTGTGTTCTGGAGCTGATTACAATGGGGCCCTGCTGTGAGGATTTGCATGTCAGTTCAGTCTGGTATCTTTGAAACAGAAAATAGAAAGTTGCGCTTACATTGGTTATTGGAATTGTTTGAAAAATAAAAGGCTTATTTATGTATGTTTTATGTATTTAAAAAAGCCTGACTGAATGTCTTGTGTGAAGTAAGAATAACTCGCGTGTCAGGCTGACTTTTAATACGTTATACTGAGGCCATCTGCGGGGTATGGGTATCTATTTTGTGCCTTTAAAAAATATAAATGTTCTTGTACTGGTTGGCTTCATGGTTGTCATCATGTTTTTCCTCATTCCTGTCGCCTGCTCAGGCCCTCTTGTCTGTCTGCCAGCCCACCGGCTCTAGAACGTTCAGCTTCACTAAACTGATCTGCCATGATTTGCCGGCGGTTATGCATCAGTGCTGCAGTCTCATCTCACATTCCCCCCTTCTTACAATACTGCACTGTGGAATAATGAACCCTGTTTGTGTCTGTCTGGCTGTATGTGTGCGTGTGTGTGAGTGTGTGTGAGAGAGAGAGAGAGTAAGTGCGTGCGCGCGCCGTGTTTTCCATGATTGCTGCATTTGACAACAAAGCCACGGGGAGCTCGGCAAAGCACACTGCAGTCCAGGTTTAATTTCCTCCGTCAGATGGAGCGATAGGCAGAACAAATGTACTGTAGCAGGGAACCACCGCTTCCCTGGCCGCCTCCCACTTCGCTCCCCCCCTGTCATCGAGATTCACCTCCGTTGTTTCTCCATGTGTCGTCTGAAGCTGTTTGCGTTGCGTCGTGCCTAAAGTAACGACCGCAGTTTGCTGACGCCTGGTTATTTATTTTGGTATTTTCTTTTCCTTTTTTTTTTTTGTTTCTTTTAGGAAATTGACGAGGCCTGCAAGCGAATCAAGAGGGAGATCGATGACCTGGGGCCCGACGCGGGCGACATCAAAATCATCCCGCTGTACTCCACGCTGCCTCCTCAACAGCAGCAACGAATCTTTGAGCCGCCGCCGCCCGCCAAACCAAGCGGTGCCATCGGAAGGAAGGTATAAACGAAAACCCTCTTAAAAGTCTGAGTCGTGACTGGAAGTAGGGATGGGTCGGCGGGGCAGGAAGGGACACATTGAGAGTGAGCGACGGACACTAGTCGGTATTCCTAAACTGAACCGGTATCATCAAGTAAACCGATCGAACCGGTAAAACCGGAAACCGTCACAAGGCTAGCGGGGGGGTTGAAAACCTTTCTACCCCCCGTCTCGCCAGCTTTGGCGCAGAACTGACTCATACAACATATGCTGCCTTTGTCAGCATGCGATTCCCTGCTCTAAATTATAACTGGGGTATTACTCACAACCTCTGAGGCTAAGGAGAAGGCACTGCATTCACAGTGGTGTTTTATCTCTCCAGTACTGGCTCTGGCGCAGGCCCTGCTCCCAAGTCACTCGGAAGAGTAGGCCACAGTCCTATTGACTTCTCAAACTCGAGTCTGATTTATACTTGGCTGTGAGTGTTATGCACCGGAAATAGCAGATCTACAAGCTCACAACCTTTGTGTGTGTGTGTGTGGTCTTATGCCTCAGTTTGTAGATTGGCTAATTTCGGTGCATGACAAGATGCACAATCCAAGTACAAATCGGGCATCAATGAACCGTTACGGTCAGTTACGGAACCAAACTGAAAGAGTCTTTGTTTTTGTTTGTTTTTTCGTCCACTGCTGTCAGATGATGGCCAAAGAGCAGAGGGGAACGATCCCCAGTTATTATTACTGACACATGGACTCGTCTGGCTTTTTGTCTGACGACATCTATTCAGATGGTCTCATCACCACGGTGGTGGCGCCACCTGGCCTGCCTTTCAGGTGGCTGGCCTGGGATCAGACAGAATATCAGAGCCCTTCCCCGGCCAACTGAATTAGAAAACATTCACCGCGACAATCTGATATAGGTGATTTGATGAGCGACTCGTCGCCGCCACCATCCTCCCCAACTGTGCATGATCAGGCTGTCACCAGTGCACTGTGTGTGTATATGGTCTTATGCATTAAAACATTGAATGCCAAAAACTTCTACCAAAAGGCTTCTAGATTGGCAATTTTTGGCAAAGACATTTGGTGTAGACTAGAACGGTGGTTCTCAAATTATTGTGGGGGGTCCCCAGATGTGTATAGAGGGTATCTGCATTTCTAAAATGACAATTGAAGGACTTTTTAATACCTCTAAAATGACAAATTAAACATTGGCCAAATTGTCAAATATTGGAGGCAGACATTTTGAAAATGGGTTCTATTTTCACAATAGAACCATGTTATACAAAATGTAGTGCCTCAACTCTTAGTGCTCGTCAGGGTGTGGGGGTCCCCATTTAAAATAAGATTATTTTGGGGGTCGTGGCCTGAAAAGGTTGAGAACCACTCGTGTAAAGTAACTTAGTACATTTACTCAAGTACTATACTTGAGTACAATTTTGAGGTATTTGTACTTGAGTGTTTCCAATTTCCAATACTTTGACTTCTACTCCACTCCACCTCGGATCCAAATGTTGTACTTTTACTCCACTACATTTATTTGAAAACTTTAGTTACTAGTTACTTTGCAGATATGCATTGCTGTGCTGATGCATTGTGGACTTGCAGATCAGGTCTGCTATTTTCTGCGTGCAACACTGGCGTGTAACTAAGTATAAATCAGCCTTAAAGGGAGGGCTCCTGAAAGAATCCGCTGCAAACTGCCGCCACGCATGCTAACGACTGCATTAAGCATCCGTCAATTATCATAACGCACTCATTCGTCATCTCTCCATTTCTCCCTGAAAAAGCCACTGATCTCCCGTTTTCTGAACAGTTTAATGATTTAGAGGCAAAGCTGCAATTCACTGTAATTACTAACAAAGACTATAATCCCTGCTCTGTCGCTTCCTAGCGCATCGCAGATTGTCTCTGACAAATGGGCTTTGTTCGGCAGGCTAGGTTTGTTTTGCGGCATTCTCACGTTTTAGATGCTTCTCCCCCCCCCCAAATGTCAGCGCCGGACCCATCCTGCTATCCATTTCAATGAGAGGCTAATGCGGACTGTTGGAGGCATGCTCTCTCCATTTTTACCAATCAGAGGGGAGGCTTTATTTGTCAACAAGATGTCTCTCACGGCGGGGTGGGTGAAAGATGGCCTGTGTTAGCCATAGTGCCAAGGCCCCCCGCACCCCCCCCAACCCCAAACTGGTTAATAACCCAGAAGTAACGTGCGGAGATGATGCCCTAATGATATTACTGATGAAGAAAGCTATATGCTCACCCGGTACACCAACAGACTGGAAGGAGCCAGCCAGCCAGCCACTGCTCGGTGTAATGGGCCCCAGCCCTGCGTATGCCTTCAGAATCAATGCCGGTCATTGAGCCTCTCTCATATGATAGTGATGAAATGTGAGAGGGGCTGCCATGCGTGGTGTCCGTCAGGGGCATCGGCTGACCCCTCGCACGCAGGACAGTGGCATCTTCCCCACAGCTCCTTTTTTCAATAGGACGGGCGTGCGTCTGTGCCATCTACTCCTCGTGGGCAAATTGTTGGCTCGACTGACAGTGTCTGTTGTGAGACATCACCAGTCTCTTTTTTTTTTGGCCAGTCACTTAGCTTCCAGACTGCGACAGTGTGGCTCATTGACTGCACAAAGATGTGATGATTCCCCCACACCTATGGGCCACTGAGTGTAACTAATAGCCTTCAAGCAAGCGGTTGGCTTTGGTTAAATTCCAATGTTGACCAGGCTGTTTTCTCAGGGTCTCTGCAATATTACTAGTCTTAATCTTCAATGTGAGAGATTGTATTTACATGAATCGCATATAGAAAGAGGGTTGTAGTCAAATTCCATGTAATATAGACCTTGGCAGGGTCTGGAACAGTTTTGCCTGTGTGCTCTACTGACGATATATTTCTATTATGTGGTTTCACATATTAATAAAGTGGAATAAAGTGGCCTGAAATGTGCCTGGAGCAGAGATTTGTGTTATTGATGGGATTTGTGAAAATTTAGAAATGAGTACAAGATGCGTGTATGTGATTCCCAACAAAACATTTTGGAGAGGTAATCGTTTTTGGTTCAAGTAATGGAGCCTCTGCCTGATGACCAAAAGTCTAGTATCTCTCCCGCCCAGGGGGAACTCCCCGCTAGTGGATAAGATTTAGGCTTTATACCCGGGTTCGAATCCCTGGCACCCATCTGCATATGAGCAGTATTACTACAAACCTTTTAGACCACTTTATGTTCGAGAACAAGTCCTTATGTCCCTTGTCTTTAGGCCTTATATCCCTTGTCTTTAGTTAGTCTTTAGTTCCTTTTCTTTAGTTTTGGCCTGTTAAAAACATCATTTAGGATCCTTTTTTTCCCCCCATTGTACTGTGTATAATGACAATAATGTATTCTATTCTTAAGGCCCTGAAACATTAAGAGTATCGGACGTGCGCCATGACAGCAGCCACACTGGAGGCGTCAAGTACACTTGTCAAAACCTGTTGACGTGTCTCTCAGAGCACGGTTCTAATTTTGAAGTGTCGACGCGTGGCACATAGGATTGACCGGAAAACATCAACTACCCAACAGGTCCAAGTTCAACAACTGCACTGATGCACTCTGCACACTGTTTGAGACATACAAATACATAAAGAACACATGTCGATTACACTGCAGTACTTTTTGTAGTTGTATTAAACCTAAAATCAATAACACAATGTAGAAATACTCCATTAGGGCACGGTCACACCAAAGAAAGAGTGGATTCCCGATTCCGATTCCACATAATGCGTTTCAATGAGAATGGAGCGTTTTTTTTCCCCAAATGTATAAGCTTGTAGTTAACCCTAACCCTATTTTGAAACGGCTGAAATGTACAGTATACAGGGCTGAATTAAGAGTAAAAGTGTAATATTTGCCTCTGAGATGTGAAGTAAAAGTACTGAAGACTGGACATACTCAAGTAAAGTAAAAAAATACCTCAATTGTACAGCACTTGAGTACCACCACTGAAAATAGCTACAAGTGTCACCAGCAAAATGGCCCAACTTGACGCGCGTGCGTCAGTGACACTTTACTCTTCTATTCTTGAGACTCGTGAGGCACGCCCGAGTGAGCTGCCAGGTGAGCGAGTACCCGTGCTGAGCACTGGCAATCCGAGTTGGCAAGCCGTGGTGCATGGAATACATTGTATGGACCGACAACAGCAACCTATCTCAGCCAATCACAGCGATTAGGGTGGAACTTTTTGTTGGGAATAGCGCTACAGTACATGTAGGGCTGTCACGATTATGACAATTTACGTGACAATTAATTGTCACTCAAATAATTGCGATTAACTATTTAATTGTGTTTCCGTCGTTGTCAATTACATTTCTGTTTGGCTTGTAGACTTTGAAATTGCACAAGGTAGATATGACACATAACCTAAATATACAAAGAAATTACTTACACTTTTGACAACTTTATACTTAAAAAAGAACACTGATAGTGGAAATAGCAGATCTACAATCTCAAAACGCGCCGCGTATTTCCACAATCATTGAAAATGTTTGAAAATATGAACATTTCAACATGGAAAGGATTATGACGATTATGACGAAATAATTGCGATTATGTCAAATAATTGCGATTAGATGATTATGTAATAATTGCGACAGCCCTAGCTATATGCGTACAAGACTCTATCCCTAATGCCGTTGCAGGCACTGGTCAAATGGTGAGAGAAAGAGCAAGTAGCGATGGTGTAGTGTTTAGTGCCTCAATTTGTCCATAGCTGTCTGTCTTTTTATCGATTTACAAAGTCACACAACATGAAAGAATGTTGGATCAGAGTTACAGTAAGATACTTGATCTCTTCAGTACGGTATTTAGTGAGCTAGTGGCTAATACTGTTCTCATGAAGAATGACACTAAAGACGTTGAACACAGCAGGAGGTTGAAACGTCGACATGGGGCTGAAGCTATGGCACTCTATTGCAAATGTTGTTTTGCTCAGCTCTTGTGATTGGCTAAGGATTAGCTAGGTGTATGCGTATTTCAGTAAATGTCATGGAAGTGAGTGAACATGATGTTCTCACATGTTAAATAAAAACATTACATTTATTATTGTAAAAGTACATTTTTATAATCCAGCGCTCTCAAAGATTATGAACCTACACGATACGGTTTGGCTGTAACTATTCATGTTTTTTGAGCGGTGGTCACAACGCTCCTATACGTGGCCGTGTGTGTGGGTCTGTCTGTCTGTCTGTCTGTCTGTCTGTCTGTATGCGTGTCTGTCTGTATGTTGTATGTAGCCTGTATGTAGTACCTTTTGTGACCACACATGTTAAGGGAGGGGCGCTGTTGTTCAGGCCAGGCCAGGCCAGACGCCCACCCACCCACACACACACACACACACACACACACACACACACAATATATATATATTTGTTTTGCTGTTGCGCAGCCTCCACGACCACCGCTCAGTTCACACGGGTGTGATTTTTTTTTACTATGATGAAAATCACATTGGAAACATTGCACACGTCTGTATTGCTCTTGTCAGTCATTAACTCTTTTACTGCTACATTAAGGATTTAACACATCGGGTGCCCACGATGATTCAGGGTTTACCCTCGCAGGGGCCCATCGTCGCCATGGCAACCTGCCATTTTACGTACTTTCGCGTGGAAAAAGTATCCGTAATATGTTGAGTAAATATAATCCATGTATGTCCAGTTTATTTTCACAATAATCTTTTCTTTCAGTTTGTGTCACGGGCGGTAGAAAGGGCAGCGTTTTGAACATGGTGATTGAAAAAGCTAGATCAGGAGAAGAATCCGCCATTTTACGTACCTCTGCGTTACTGGGAAAATAGTATCCATGATCCGAGTAAATGTAATCCAAGGATAGGATGTCCTGTTTATTTTCACGATCATGTTTTCTTTCAGTCAGGACCACTCTTTACCAAACCTGGGCCACAGCGTTTGTCACGGGCGGTAGAAAAGACCGCGTATTGAACATGGAGGTGATGAAAAACTTAGATCAGACAGGCGAAGAATCCACCAGCGCAAAAATGCTGTCGTGTGAGGGGGGAGAGTGCAAGTCTCAAAAACGCAACTGGGTTAAGGCAGCTTTGCATGGTCTTTCAGTCCGAGTGTATCAAAAATGCAATAGGGTTAAGGCAGCAGAAGCTTGTGATTGGCTGCAGGGAGACTGCACTTCCTGCTCATGTGATACCGCGCTGCATTTTGGGAAATGTAGTGTTTTTCCCATATTGTACAGTAAAGTACAGTCCAGTATAGATACTGTACAACGCGTCAAACGCGTCGTGGGCCTCCAGAGACATCAAAGAGATTGACGCGTTGACATCACATGGGCATTTAATGAGTTAAGGATGTCTTAAACTGCCATCGAAGTAGCTTGAAAGTAGCTAACCTTTGAGATGCAATAGAAAAACGCAATCTTTTGTAAAATACAGGCCTATGTGTCATCGAGCCAAACTGACAGCTGGTAGCAGCCATTTGCAATGAACGAGGCTCGCAAATGTCCCTCGCTCGCACCATTAGTTTAGAGCATAGAAATGGAGAAACTAGATCCAGGCATAGAAAACTTCCAGAAAAGTGATTCCGCCGCCATTGTTGTTTATGGTCGAGATTTGAGACCAGCGTTACGGGAGCGGTTTCTACTGTAGACACCCACGCCACCCCTCATCTGCTCACAGTGCTCAGACAGGGTAAAGAACGAACAAACGGTGGCAGCTCGTTCATGGCTGTGTGCTACTTGAATAATCTGGCGAGCGCGCTAGTTGATAGCAGTAAAAGAGTTAAATAAGTAAAGGATAATGAAAAATTAAATCGCAATATCAATATTCAAAATGCAGTAGACTTCAGCCTTTTTTAAATGCAGTAGTCTCTACTGCATTTTAAACAAAGCTGAAGTCTGAAAGCTGAAGTTGCACAGAATAGAAACTTCCATTTAATTCAGACTGAGCAAGATATGAATGCTATCATTCGCTCTCCCCGAGAAAGAAAGAAATTATGTAGAAGCCATTGGTGTCCTCGTGTCTTTCAGCCCCGCCATCTTCCAATCGCATGTGAGTCCTTTTTGCCATGCCTTCATTTCTCTGCATGAATAAAAAGGATTTTTTTTTTTTTGATGGTTGAATTACAAGAGGTCAAGGGCTGAATAAGGTGGGTGGGGGTAGTGAGAGGGCCATCCTTGGCATTAATAACTAAACAGTCAGGCATTCTCTGGCTGGGGAGAAATCCTCGCTTAAAAAGGTGGGATTTAAAAGTCCCCTGGGCTCACAGCTTCAAGGCGACACAGGAGGCGAGGCTACAAAGGCCAGCGTGCAGAACCGCTTCTGTGGGCCCACGTATGATCAGCCAAGACTACAGAAGCCCGTTTGGGTTTGCACTTCCAAATGTTTAATAATGAGTGCACTGAGAAACCTGGGAGGCTACTGCCAAAACGCTGGCACATTTGACTTTGCACACATAGACAAGACGGTCTTCTCCGGAAACAAATTGCATGCTCAACATTTCTTGCGCGGATCTGTTTCCCCCTCTAAACCCTCCCTGTATGCGTTGAGGGCAAGTGCCTCTTGATACTTCTTTCTTTCTTTCTCTTTTTATTTTTTTGTAACCGCCTACAACTTCTTCCTGTCTTGGCAATTAATGAGCAAGTCAAAGATTGCAAAAGTGCAGTGAGGCATTTTTCATCCGGCTTTGTATAAAAACAGAAAATAACAAACATAAGCCAAGTTGGAAGTGGCAGTTCCCACCACAACAGTGGTCTATTGATGGGACAATATGAAAATTACATGTCATGATTATTGTGTCAAAAATACCTGCCATTAACAATATTATCGCGATAATCAAAATACCGGTATGCTTAAAGCTTAAAATGCCACTTTTGTTTAACCACTTGAGTCCCCAGCATCCCTATTCTGGGGGGAACATTCACCAAAAATAGCCAATCTACAGTGTTGTGAGCTTGTAAATCTGCTATTTTTGACTAAATCGATTTGTGTAGCATGACCGATTGACCGTACCAAATGCGCACTTTGCAGGTCCGTTTTTATCAAGTATAGAGGGCTGAATTTGCAGCTCAACAAAAGCTAATTCATCCTAGTGTACTATGACAGAGGACAATTTCATTATGAATTAAAATCACGCAATACGATTATTATTATAATTCTTTTTAACTCATTTAATGCCAGCCTATCACCACTAGAGGGCGCCCAGTGACCAGAGAATAATAGAGATATGCTGGTAATGCATGCCCAAGCCCTGGAGCCATGACTTGCCAGAACACTTTCCTTTGTGCATGTACAGGAAGAGGATGAAGTTAGCTTGAAGTTAGCTATTGGCTACCAAGCATTTTAGATTTAGATTTTCGTCAACTTAGCCATGATTAAACCTTGCACACCTCATGCATGCAGAAAATGAGCTCTAAAGATCCTGGATTGCATTGGAGTGGATGGTAAATATCAGCAAATATCGGCAAATATCGTCCTCTGTAAACAGAGGACAAAAAAAAAAGAAGGCTCTCGTGTGAGCTTGTACATCTGCTATTTTTGAAAACCGGGAAAGCATCTGTCTCCTCCACACACAGACTTCTATTGGTGAATAGAGACAAAGCGATGAGCCGGAAGTTCAAGGAATGCATTGGAGTCTATGGGCATTTGTCACTATTTCGTGGGTGTCACGATTATGACATTTTACATGATGATTAACACATTCCCCGCCATTTTAACATACCTTCGTACTCAATGTTGCATCTGGTCTCCATAGACTTCCATGTAATTCATAGTGCACGGATCATGCACACCCATGCCTAGATAATGCACCACGTGTGTTCACATTGCTCACAGCTTTCAAACAAAAAAATCCGAATGAAAATCCGTTCAGGCATTCATGAGATACAAGCCATTATGTTTTCCTAAAATGTAAACAAAGATGGCTGCCATGTTTGATAGATGGGGTTGCTATGGGGGTTAAACATGCAATTTCGCGATTTCTATCATGCCTACTACATTTTTTGGGGTCCAAAAAATTTTTTGAAAAAAAAATTTTTTTGAAAAAAAAAAAAAAAAATCTTTTTTTTCAAAATGGCGGAAATTCTCGGGACTATCGGGCCTGGCAGGGAAAGACATTAAAATAATCTCGGGACTATCGGGCCTGGCATGCAATGAGTTAATTGTCACTCAAATAATTGCCATTGACGATTTAGTTGTATTTTTGTCGCATTTCTGTTTGGCTTGTAGGCTTTGAAGTTGCACATGGTAGATATGACACATAACCTGAATATACAAAGAAACTACTGACATATTTGACAACGTTGTACTTAAAAAAGAACATTAATAGCAGAAATAGCCGATATGCAATCTCACAACGCGATGCGTCGGGTTGTGAGCTTGTAGATCTTCTATTTCCACTACTTTTTGAAACTGAAACCATATTAACACTTCTCAACATGGAAACGATTATGACGATTATGCAAAATAATTGCGATTACCTCACATAATTCCGATTAGACGATTATGTTATACCGTAATTGCTGGACTAAGCCGCACCTGAATATAAGCCGCACCAGCTAAATTTAGAACAAAATACAAATGTTTACATATATAAGCCTCACCTGACTATAAGCCGCAGGTGTCCTTCCTGCTAGAGCGCCCCTAGTGGCCGTTAGCTGTAAAAATCTATATATAAATCTTTGTTAAAGACTATTGTAAAACGAACTAACTGGCCGTTAGCTGTAAAAATCTCTCTATAAGCCGCACTGTTGTATAAGCCGCAGGGGTCAAAACATGGGAAAAAAGCCGCGGCTTATAGTCCGGCAATTACGGGTAATTGTGACAGCCCTAACCACCGGCGCTGTTCTCGGCCTCTGCAATGGCGCAACTCTCCAATAGATGGCTCTGGGTTAACCACTTTCAACCTGGCATCCCTATTTTGGTAATTATTGTAAAAATTGTTTCCACACAAATTGCCAAAAAATAAAAAAAATAGCAGATATACAAGCTCACAAGCTTGTAGATCTTGCGTTCATGTAGATACTTTTTTTTTTCCTGCAATAAGGGGGCCCACAGCCAGACGCTATTAGCTATTTGGGTATCATTGCCAAGGAAAAGATTTGGGAACCCCTTATAAGGGAAGCGATAGCCCACCCAGCGGCCATCCCAGCTGTCGTCTTCCCCCTGCCTCTCCCCTCCTTTTTGTCTTCACTCCTCTACTCCCTCTGTTTATGCACAGGCTGAGAGAGAGAGAGAGAGAGAGAGAGAGAGAGACCCAATGGGTGATGTTAGGGCTGTCACGATTATGACATTTTACATGACGATTCATTGTCATTCAAATAATTGCGATTAACGATTTAATTGTGTTACTGCCATTGACAATTACATTTCTGTTTGGCTTTTAGCCTTTAAAGTTGCACATGGCAGATATGACACATAACCTAAATATACAAAGAAATTACTTACATATCTGACAACTTTATACTTGAAAAAGAACCGTGTTCGTGGAAATAGCCGATCTACAAGCTCACAACGCATCGCATCGCGGCGCGTTGTGAGCTTGTAGATCTGCTATTTCCACAATTTTTTTAAATGTTTGAAAATATGATAATTTTTCAACATGTAAACGATTATGACGATTATGACAAAATAATTGCGATTATGTCAAATAATGGCGATTAGACGATTATGTAATAATTGTGACAGCCCTAGGTGATGTGACTCATTTGATTTCTTTGCTCCCATTCAGCTGTCATCTCTCATAGACAGCCTTGCTGTGGGATAATTGTAATAGAAAAAGATCTGGGACTGGGAGAGATGTGCGGGGCTCCGCAGCTTTGTGGCTCGCATCACTTCTACAAACCCCGAATGGCTTTTCATTTCAGCTTTTTTTTCTCTCTCTCTCTCTCTCTCTCTCTCTCTCTCTCTCTCCCCCTCTCTCTCCTTTTGCAGTATTTGTCTGTGCCCTATTAAATTTGATAGAAAATAAATGTTACAGCCAGTCCTGCTGCTTTGATCAGCCCGCGTACCACCCTGACAGCTGAGGAATTGCCCCCCCTCACACACACACACACACACACACACACACACACACACACACTCATGTGCACGTCCGCACACACTTACCCGACATCGCAGCGCGCGCTGGTTGCGCACACCGCAGCACCCTCTGCTTCTCAGAGCTCTGCCTTACCATGTGTTGCTGTTGGTTGAATGTCTGTTCAAGCTGAGCAGTAACGTGTCAAAAAAAGGGACGAGAAAAACAGAATAAAAATAAATTTGCAACAACTCTAGCCTCCCTTTTGAAGCTGACACGGAACGCAACCCACAGCTCTCACCAGCCTCGAGTGGCATTGGTTGTGACATACCACACACACACACACACACACACACACACACACACACACACACACACACACACACACACACACACTGTCACTGAAGAGCGTCTTCATTATAATGCAAGTCATATGTCTCATTATATGTCTCGACTATGAAGATTAACACCGAACCTTCCATAACCTGAAACGTTCCATAACCTGTGTTGTGACTATGGTTTGTTTCCATGTTAACCAGAACAAATCCTGATGAGGGCAGAAATAACTGCATTAAAAAAGGTGTCCTGAGACTGGTTCTAAGAACCGCATCTGAAACCAGGATGCATAATTCAGAAGAACCTGTGAAATACTGTATGTAACCCACAATGGCATGTTCTTGTAGTTGAAAAGAGCGCATTGTTGACCAGCTGGATTTTGAACTGGGGAACTAACAACATTGTCGTCATCCCGATAGCATGATGGCAAAATGTCTTGGTTTTCTTGGGCCTGTGTCGTCATTTATGATGGGTATTTAGGCAGAAGATTTTTTCGTTTTTGTTTGGGCGTTGCGTCATTTCCTTGTTTTGAGTTTGCTGTTGGCACTCGTCAGCATTTACTTTGCTGCAGACACTACTCGGCTGACTTAAGTCGCACCACATCGTTGTGGTTTAAATGCACTGTCACTGCTATTTATTCCATCTTTCACATGTTTAGCGACTCTCTCGCTGATCCCTGGTTATTTAGCAAAATGACTGACCCGGCCAATGTCTGAGGCTCTGCATATCACAAACGCATGTCAGCACAATTTCACTTCTCTTTGTTTAACACTTCTCATCTTAACTCACTTACTGCCAATTTAAAATGCCCCTCGAGTGGCACTAGTGCCAGAAGCCTCCATAGACTCCCATGTAATTTATAGTGCACAGATCATGCACGCCCATGCACAGATCATGCACCATGTTTGTGCAGGCTGTTCACAGCTTTCAAACAAAAAAAAAAGATTGGAAATCCGTTCAGGCATTCATGATTTATCAGCCATAATGTTTTCTTCAGATGTAAACAAAAATGGCTGCCATGTTTGAAAGATGGGGTTGTATGGGGGGTGGAACATGCAAAATCGCGATTGAAATCATGTTTACTAGATTTAATTGGGTCCAAAAAAAAAAAAAAAAAAATTTTTTTTTTTTTTTTTCTAAGTAAAAGTCGCCCAAAGTCGCTTGGCAGGGAACTCCATAGTGAGAAAGTTGCTCTAAAAGTCGCCTGGCACTGTATGAGTTAAACAAATGTCCCGGGTCTTGTCGTGGCCTTCAATTTGAAGAGCTGTGATTACTTTTTATTTTCTTCCGCTAAACGTGTGCCATCTAAGGAGAAACAGTTTTTAGATGCGAGTTTGATGAGCGTTGGGAAGATCTTTTCAGGAGAGAAGCTGCTGTCTCTGTGAGACTAGCACAGATCGGGACGGCCTAGCAAAACAATTTCAGTCCTGAGATTTGTCACGTGGACAGACTGTTGACTCCCCGATTTGGAAATGCTCCCGTCATACAGTCTGGAATAACGTAAGAAGAATGATGAGTAACCGGTTAAAGCCTCCTTCCCACTTCCGTTTTGTTTTCAACATCGTGCACATTTATCATTGTATAAATAAAAATCATCTAAGCTTGCTGCTTAGCAGAAATGACATTTAAAAAAGAAAAAAAAAAAAAAAAGGGTCCTAAGACGGTTTATTTTCGTGAACGGAAATGCCAGCTTCCATTACTCGCCGTTCAGGAGGTGTAGTTCCAGACTCTATATTGCATTCGGAGATTGTGGAATAGACTAGGGGCAGACAGAACAGTCTCTCTTCTCCTCTCTCCTTCCGTCCTTCTAGACTTTCTACCAAAAAGACCAGATCTAATGTATTTGGAAAAGCATATTCGACCCGTTTAACGCAACTGTTGCAGTACTGCTGGCTTGCATTAAGATGACGCAGTGACACATTCTGTACAGCTTGATGCCCTCAAGGAGCTTTTGCCACTAGCTTGGGGGGAGGTGGCTAATGTAATGCTGAGTGAGAACACCTGTGTGTCTGTCTGTGAATACTGGCTGATAGGGGCAAAATCGTATAATTATAAATGTTTTTGACCAAATACCTCAATGACTCTTGAGATTAGATAGTTTTGTGACGATATTATCAGTTTTCTTGAAAATGGCATTGTCAAATGTCATGAAAATAGCAGATCTACAAGCTCGCATGTCACCTTGCGACACATTGTGAGCTTGTAGACTGGTTGTTTTTGACCATTTGATTCAGTATAAAATCAGGTAAAGACGATACTGATGCCATATCACAATATTCCGATATCCACAACCCCCTACATCTAGTCTCATTTCATGACATCAATATAATATTGATATATCACCCTTTCAACTCTTTATCGTTTACATATTTATTTCAAACGGCGGCATTGTTGAGGTTTTGGAAGGTTTTTAACCCATTTAGAACGGGTACACATTATTGTGTATCATTATTTTATGCTTTAACTATTGAAAAATAGCAGACATACAAGCTCACAGTGCGCGCTGCGAGCTTGTAGATCTGCTATTTTTGAAAAAGCGTGAAAATTTGAATTTTGACCCGATTCTATAAGTGTCTTTTGAATCCTTCTAAGATTTTTTGAAAAACCTATGTTTCTATGTCAGCAATCTGGCTTAGCCATCGTCAAAGAAAAGGTCCTTTTCACTTAACTGGAGTTCAGTTATTCTGTTCGTGAGAGACGACTATGTCAGTGGTGCTCAAACCTTTTCATGTGAAGGACCCCCAAACTGATATTTATTTGGCCACGGACCCGCATCTCAAAATATTTAGTTCCAGGGGACCAACCAGAAGCAAAATATAAGATACAAATGTTCGCTTTGAAAAAAATACATACATTCAAAGATTTGCACA
This sequence comes from Nannobrachium achirus, assembly GCF_963921795.1. Classification (NCBI taxonomy): domain Eukaryota; kingdom Metazoa; phylum Chordata; class Actinopteri; order Myctophiformes; family Myctophidae; genus Nannobrachium; species Nannobrachium achirus. The sequence goes on from NC_137821.1 coordinate 25,575,079, forward strand.
CATTTTCACAACTTTTTTCAAAAATAGCAGATGTACAAGCTCGCAGCGCGGCACTCGGTGCCGCGCTGTGAGCTTGTATATCTGCTATTTTTCCACTGTTTAAAGCATTCAATAATTCTAGGCCTATACTGTGTGCAGGAATCGCCCACGTGATTCTAAACCTCAACCTCTTTGTACCGAGCCCGGTGCTCCGCCGCCCCGCCGGCTCCCCCCAGGTGGATGTCCTCTGAATCCTGCTGTTCTCATTTCCACAGGTCGTGGTGTCGACCAACATCGCTGAGACCTCCCTGACCATTGACGGCGTGGTGTTTGTAATTGATCCCGGATTTGCCAAGCAAAAGGTTAGCCTCCCCCCACCCCCAACACACACACACCTCCTCCTCCTCCCTCCACCTCCAGCCTCCCCCTCTTTTCCGCACAAACACACACAACCCTCCGTGCCTCTCTCTTTATCTGCTGCGATCATCTGCTTCTGTTGCCTGAGAAGCCCCCCCGATAAACACACAGTGCTGCGCACCTGACAGCAGCAGAGATGGAAAAGCCAGTTATTTATTCCACTGACATTTCTCCAGGCTGCAGCCAAGTCATACACATGGCTCAATCAGGGATGATGTGTGTGTGTGTGTGTGTGTGTGTGTGTGTGTGTGTGTGTGTGTGTGTGTGTGTGTGTGTGTGTGTGTGTGTGTGTGTGTGGCGTGTGGCGCGTGCGGGCGCGTGATGTCTCTGCTGACTACCATCTATGTGTCATTATTGTGTTGATGTCTGCGAAATGTAGCGTCGTTCGGCCGTCGTCTTTTTCTCCTCGTGTGTGCTGTATTCAAATGGCATAATCGTGCCCTTGACAATCTCTCTGGCCAATTTGTTTGACTTTAAATATTTGTCTTCCCTCCCCCGTCAGGTCTATAACCCACGCATCAGAGTGGAGTCACTTTTGGTGACGGCCATTAGCAAAGCTTCAGCCCAGCAGAGGGCTGGACGTGCTGGAAGAACGCGCCCAGGGAAGTGCTTCCGCCTTTACACGGAGAAGGCATACAAGACTGAGATGCAGGTGGGTAACAGCGCCTGAAACGCAACCAAATGAACATTAGCGTCCCTAAACTCTGGGGGCGATCATGCGCCGAAAATAGAATATCTTCAGATAAGGTATTTTCTGAAAAGAGATTTGGTGTAGAGGAAAAAGTAAGGAGGGGGCTTAGTATATAGACTCAAGTCAACCAGGTTGACCGGAGTGTGGAGTTGTGTTTAAAGGATAATATCCCCAATAAAATCTTCGCATATTTACATTTCTTTAAGCACTTTTGTTTTAACTCACATCCTAGCATCTCAATTTTTGGGGCGTGTCATTATAGGCATAAAGAAATGGCTAATGCAACACATTGTGAGCTTGTAGATTGGCTATGTTCATAGAAAGAACACCATAGCACGAGGAAGTAAATTAGGGCTTAAGTCGTTTTAAGTGACACGAGCAATTCATAGGCCCATAGAGCTGCCATAAAAAGCGTGCATGGCCATTTATGTTATACAGTATCTCTACCACAAGCTGTAATTCAGCTGAATGACTGTGTATTTCTGAGCGCTTGCCTGGTTCCCTGCCGCTCAGCCACGGCCCCTTTCTCATAACCTGCACGGCAACACCAGACACTCTGTGACAAATGAACCTGTGGCAGCCCCGGTCCTCCGCTTTTTAACAGGCTAATTCTTTCATGTCACGCTGAATGGCAATGGGGATTTTTTTTTAAACAAGTTAAATAGCCCTTCAAATGCCCTAGACTTCCCTGTCTGTGTTCGCGTTAACTTGAGTGACGCGTGAGGAGATAATAGGATCTCCGACTAACCCGTTTAGAACGGGTACACGTTTTGTGTATCAATTATTTTGTGCTTTAACTATTGAAAAATAGCAGATATACAAGCTCACAGCGCGGCACCGAGTGCCGCGCTGCGAGCTTGTAGATCTGCTATTTTTGAAAAATCGTGAAAATTTGAATTTTGACCCAATTCTATAAGTGTCTTTTGAATCCTAAGACTTTTGGAAAAACCCATGTTTCTATGTCAGCAATCTGGCCAGCCATCGTCAAAGAAAAGGTCCTTTTCACTTAACTGGAGCTCAGTTAGTCTGTTCTTGAGAGACTACTATGTCAGTGTTGCTCAAACCTTTGTCATGTGAAGGACCCCCAAAATGATATGTATTTGGCCACGGACCCCCATCTCAAAATGTTTAGTTCCAGCCTTCCAGGGACCCCCCCAGAAGCAAAATTTGAGTTACAAACGTTCGCTTTAAAAATACATATATTCAAAGATTTGCACACGTTTTCACAACTTTTTCAAAAATAGCAGATCTACAAGCTCGCAGCGCGGCACTCGGTGCCGCGCTGTGAGCTTGTATATCTGCTATTTTTCACTGGTTAAAGCATTCAATAATTCTAGGCCTGAATGGGCTAATTCATTTTGATTTGTTCCCTGGGTTGTTCCCCCCCCCCCCTCTTCCTCTTCCTCCCCCCACCTCTTATCTCCACTCCTGGTGCAGGACAACACGTACCCAGAGATCCTGAGGTCCAACCTGGGCTCGGTGGTGCTGCAGTTGAAGAAATTGGGCATTGATGACTTGGTGCACTTTGACTTCATGGACCCTCCAGGTTGGCTTTCTTTACTCTGCAAAGAATCAATTGACGGCTCCTCTTCATTAAGCTAACGATGGGGTTAAACAAGACTAAAGGCCCTTTTCCCACTGGGCGCGATAGCGATATTATCTCGGCGACGGCGTTCACGTCAATTATGACGGCTTTATCGTTGTGGTGTGGACGCTACCATCCACTTCAATTGAAAAGCGATATTTTTTTTATCGTTGGCGCGCCCAGTGGGAAAGGGCCTTAAAGGAGTAGTTCACCCCCAAAATCACAAATTGATACAATTGATAGTAAATTTACCCCATTGGTTCCGGATGGGGACCCAAATGGATTCGGGTCCCCATCCGGAATCAATGGGGGTATATTTATTGTAATCAAATTATTCTCTTAGGAATGTGACAAAAAACAAAAATTATGATTGAACTCAAGTCTCCATGGCATGAGTAATCAATAGAAAAAAAGTCATTTTGGGGGTGAACTACTCCTTTAAGACTTGTGGATAAAAGTTCTCTATCACCACTCATCAGTCATCTTTTTTAATAAGATTAAAGGGTATTAGCAGAATAGATGTTCTGTTACTTACATTGTAAATTGTAACTTTTAATGGTAGTGAAATTAAATGGTCTAGAATATTTCAGTCTGAATCTGCAATGTCAACAACTGGTTGGCTGTTTGTAGAACAGCAAGAACGGTAGGTTCCGTACGGAACCATTGTTTACTTAGATATGGAAGGATGACCTCCCACTTGGGTAATGACGCCCCCTGGCGATCATTCAGAGAAACTACTTCAGCTCCCGTACTAACGTAGGTAGGAAGGGCCTGTCACTCAAACCGGAGTGACCCGCCTCCAGGCTATATAAGCCCCCGGAGGCGGAAGTAACATCCTCTTAATACCACTCTCTGCCACATTCAGTGAAACAGAGGGGCATTACGTGGGAGGTCATCCTTCCATATCTAAGTAAACAATGGTTCCGTACGGAACCTACCGTTTACTGTCAATATTCCAGGATGACCTCCCACTTGGGATTCTTAAACTCCCCTCTAAGCCACAACCTACTCTCATACCCCCACACACCCCTCATACGGGTGAGCACAGCCCAAACGGGCGTGACCCATCACCCAGAAGGTCCCAGGCCCACCGGACCTGGGTGTGAAGGCATGAGAAAATAAGGAGAGACCCTGACAGACCGAAGTCCGCCTCATTCAACTAAATGAAAAGGACAAGTCCGCCTTATAAGTAAGACACACTATATAAGGAAAACACAGGGTCCCCCCAAAATACCCCAGGTGGCTACATGCCCACCTGTGGGAGGGGAAGATCCGACTCCTCTATGACGTAGAGGAGGCAACTGCACCCAGAACCGAATGCGCTAGCGAAGAGGATTCGATATCCAGGTGATAGTAGGCTGCAAAGGTAGAAGGCGAAGACCAATTCGCCGAAACACAAATCTCCTGAACGGAGACTCCCTTTGCCAGTGCCCACGAAGTAGCCACACCTCTAGTGCTATGGGCTTTAAGTGCCGCCGGCACTTCCACACCCGCACTAGAGTAAGCCAGCCTAATAGCATCCACAATCCACCTCGAAAGAGTGGGTCTAGACACCGGCTTTCTGACAAGAACATTGCCCATTTCCACGAAGAGCTGAGAAGAAGCTCTAGAACCAGCAGTCCTGTCACAGTAGGCCTTCAATGCCCTGACAGGACAAAGGCAATTCAGCCGTTCATCCTCCACCGAGACAAACGGAGGAGGATGAAAAGCCAGAAGAACAACAGGCTCCTTAGGAACCACCATGTTCTTAGGAACAAACTTAAGATGAGGCTTGAGCAACACCTTGAGATCATTGTTCATAAACTGCATGCACTCCGCAGACACCGAGAGAGCTTGCAGGTCACCAACTCTTTTAGCCGTGGCCAAAGCCAGCAAAAGAGCCGTCTTGAAACTCAAAAGTTTCAAAGGCATCCCTACAAGCGGCTCAAAGGGAGCCCGACATAGGCCCCCTAGAACCACCTGCAGATCCCAAACTGGGAACAAAGACCTAGTCACCGGCCTCAAACGTTCAACTCCTTGCATGAACTTGATGACCTCCGGGACTTTAGAAGGTGCCTTGCCCGCCACCCCCAGGTGACAGGCATTAATAGCCGCCAAATACCCCCTAAGGGTAGAAAATGCAAGACCACTTCTCAAGCGGTCCTGCATAAATTCCAGAATTTCCTGGGCTGACGCCACATGGGCCACCACCGGTGGAACACGCGACTCACACCAGTCCTCAAAGGCATTCCACCTTCCATCATAAGACGCCCTCGTAGAAGGCGCCTTAGCACTCTGAATGGTAGCAACCACTTCAGAAGAAAAACCAGCCGCCAGCAGGTTTAACCTTTCACGTGCCAAACCCACAGGTCTAGGACCTGCAGGTCTTGGTGGAAGATCTCCCCCCTGGCCTGACTCAACAGATCCCTGCACTGAGGCAGCTGCCAACCCGGTTCGCAAAGGAGAGGGGCGATCGCCGACCTCCACGTGCCCTTGTAGGGAGCCACCAGGAGCATCTCCAGACCGAACCTCCTGACTCTCTCCAGAGTGGGTCGGATTAAGTCGAAGGGGGGAAACGCGTACAGTAGACCTCTCGGCCACGTGTGCGCTAAGGCGTCCAACCCCAAGTAGTGGAGCGGCGTAGCTCTTGAAACATGACAAATCGTTCAATTTTGCGATAAAAGCGCCAAACTTGGTAGATATGTTGATTGATATATTAGAAACAAATCTGGATATCGGGCCATCAAAAATTTTGATTTTTCAAAATGGCCACTAGCGGTTTGTTAAACCTTCCTAAATCACCCTCTAGAAGCGACAGTTTTTGTGATAGGAAGCTGAAATGTTGCATGCTGTGTGTGCATGTTCATGTCAATTGGTTAAAAGGGGGTGTGGCAATGGGAGTGGCCTATCATAAAAAGGTGCATAACTTTGCTATAGATGCACAGATTTGCACAAAATGTTGTAGAAAGGTTGGTCACGACCCAAATAACAACTGAGTAACTGTTCACACCATCTTCCAAAAAAGGGGTTTGTCATTAGGCCCAGTGTAATACCAGTGTAGTACCAGTACAAAACCAGAAGCTCCCTGCAGTTCAAACACCAGGAGGTCGTAGCGGCACGGGGCAGGGTGGAGGAAGCATGGCTTGGTTTTGCATGTGAGCCTACGGTGGAGAGACGTGGGATACTGAACGAGGCCAAACAGCTTCTCTTCAGTACCTATGATAACATCAAGGGGGAGGAACTGATGGAGAGGGTGCAGAGAGTCCAGCCAGCGCATGGTGAGAGGCAGTATGTATGGAGAAGCCTGGACGACGACGAGGACCAAGGAAGAGGACCAAGGAGGGACAGGTAGAGGGACACACCAGTGAGGAGAGGGTAGCGACCTGGTTCAACCACTTCCGAGGGCTGCTGGGCACAACATCAGATGGAGAGGAGGAAGATATACCATCATTCCTCCAGGACCTCAACATCAAGGATGATCCCTTCACGGTCACTGAGTTTGCCATGGTGAAAAACACTCTGAGATAGGGTAAGAGTGCCGGACGGCATACCCCCAGAGGTCGTAAAGAACTGATGTCTTGACCACATCATCCTACAGTTCTGTAACCTTGCCCTGCTAGGCAACTACCGAGGCATCAGCCTGACCTGTATTGCAGCAAAGGTCTACAACCGGATGATACTAAACCGGATTCGGCATGCCATCGACCCTCACCCGAGGAAAACCAAAATGCCTTTCGAGAGGAGAGAACCACATTATCCCAGATCTTGGCCCTGAGGAGTTGAATTGGGGAGGTGAAGAAGAACAACCTGATGGGAGGGAGCTTCTGGTTTTGTACTGGTACTACACTGGTCCTAATGACAAACCCCTTTTTTAGAAGATGGTGTGAACAGTTACTCAGATGTTATTTGGTTCGTGACCAACCTTTCCACAACATTTTGTGCAAATCTGTGCATCTATATCAAAGTTATGCACCTTTTTATGATAGGCCACTCCCATTGCCACACCCCCTTTTAACCAATTGACATGAACACGCACACACAGCATGCAACATTTCAGCTTCCTATCACAAAAACTGTCGCTCCTAGAGGGTGATTTAGGAAGGTTTAACAAACCGCTAGTGGCCATTTTGAAAAATCAAAATTTTTGATGGCCCGATATCCAGATTTGTTTCTAATATATCAATCAACATATCTACCAAGTTTGGCGCTTTTATCGCAAAATTGAACGATTTTATAGCCACGCCGCCCTACTAAAGGGAGGACTGCCCTTCACCGCGAAGAACAACGGACACTTCGTATTCTCCGCTGACGCAAACAGGTCCGCCACTGGCTGACCGAACTTGCGAAAAATCTGGCTCGCCACCCTGGGGTGGAGAGACCAATCCTCGTAGCGAGAACCTCCCCTGGACAGGAGATCTGCTCCGCTGTTGAGGAGACCTGGGACGTGTAAGGCCCTGATCGACTTGAGGCGCGACAAGCACCAAACCGTCAATTCTCGAGCCAGACGGTCCAGTGGCAACGACGACAGGCCCCCCTGTTTGTTGACATAAAACATGGCCGTCGTATTGTCTGTCCTGACCAGGACGTGACAATGCAAAATCCAAGGCTCGAAATGCTTGAGCGCCAGGAGTATAGCCATCTCCAAATAGTTGATGTGACGACCCCTCATCTCCAGAGGCCAAAGCCCCTGCGCTGTGCGCCCCTCGAAAGTGGCTCCCCATCCACTGAGACTGGCGTCTGTCGTGATCGACTTGCGGGAAACCACCTCGCCAATCGAGACTCCGCTGGTGAGGAACCCCTCCACCAGCCACGGAGACAGGGCGATCGCGCAGGAAGGGGAAACCGTAACCTTCTTGTACTTCAAGGAGGGCGGGATCCCGAGGGATAACATCCATCTTTGAAAAGGTCTCATATGAAACCTGCCCAAACGCAACAGATGTACTGCGGAAGCCATCATTCCCGTCAGTACCATGCAACTCCTGTAAGTGACCTCCAGGCCCACTTGAAAGGAGTCGAGACATTCCCGAAACCTGTCCACCCTCTCCTCTGAGAGACGGGCCGACATGTCGGATGAGTCCAGAAGGACCCCAATGAATGTAAGACGACTTGCTGGAGTCAGCATGCTCTTGCCGTGGTTGACTATGAAACCTAAGGCCTTCAGGTGAGCCAAAACCACTTGTGTGTGACGCGCCACTTCGTGGGCGGAGCTCGCTGAAATCATCCAATCGTCGATGTACGTCGCCAACCTGACGCCCTGCTGTCTCAGCGGGGCGATGGCTGCTTCGGTCACTTTCACGAAAACCCTCGGGCTCAGTGACAGACCGAAAGGGAGTACTGTGTACTCGTACAGGCGACCCTCGAAGGCGAACCGTAGGAATTTCCTGTGTGGGGGATAAATCTGGACGTGCTGATAAGCATCCTTCAGATCCACTGAACAGTGGAAATCCCCTTGCCTGACCGACCGTAACATGGTGGGTACATTTAGCATCCTGAAAACGTATTTCTTCAGGTACACGTTTAGTGCCTTTAGGTCCAGGATGGGACGTAGCCCCCCCCCCTTTTTGGGCACCAGGAAATAACGGCTCCAAAATCCCATGGAGGATTGGGTCCTGTCCAGCTCCACTATAGCACCCTTGCTTAGCAAGGAGCTGATCTCTTCTCTCAAAAGATTTGCTTTTAAACCACGCGCCCTGGTATGAATAACCCTGCTCGAAAGCGGGGGTATGTCTGCGAACTGTAACCTGTAACCCCTGGTTATCGTTCGAAATACCCAATGGCTCGGGTTGCATAACTTCCACTGGCGCGCGCAGCGTGCTAGCGTGTTTTGAGCGAGAGAAACCCCACCACTGTGCTTCCGTGACGGCGGAGCTTTTTGGCGGCCGGACCGGAAGTGGGGAACCTGCGTATCCGTATCCGGAACGACCGGATGCGGAGCGCAAGGGTTCAATAGGCCGCATGGCGGAAACACCTTCTGGTTGTACCGCTTGACTAGCGGAGCTATTTTGCGGCGGGACCGGAAGTGGGGAACCTGCGTATCCGTATCCGGAACACCCGGATGCGGAGCGCAGGGGTTCAATAGGCCGCAAGGCGGGAACACCTTCTGATTGTACCGCTTGACTAGCGGAGCTTTTTTGCGGCCGGACCGGAAGCTGGGAGCTAGCGAATCCGTATCCGGTGAAACCGGAAGTGTTCGGTTTTCGCTCGGTAGAGCAACAGGAAGAGCAAAGCGATTCGACTGATAAACAGACTCGCCCACAACTAAAGCATTCTCCCCTGACAGGAGAGGAACTTTTACGTTTAATACCTGCTCTAAGGCCTTTATGCTTGTCCCTTGACCCGGGCTCATAGTAGGCCGACAGAATTTCTGACTCAAGGTTAAATTCATAGCATCGCTCACGCGAGGGAAAATCCACTCGCGCGCATGAGGAACCACATAATTGTTTGACGTTAACATTACTGGTTGCTGATAAAACCTGTGACTGATTAAAGAGTCCTGACGGGACTCCATCATTCTTACAGGAGGCATGCATAAAGGAGTCATATTGTCGACGCGAGGGATATCCCACTCGCGCGCTTGAGGAACCACATAATTGTTTGACAATAACATTACTGGTTGCTGATAAAACCTGTGATTGATTATCGAGTCCTGACAGGACTTCATCATTACTACAGGAGGCATGCACGATGGGGTCGTCTGTGCTAGTGCGAGAGAGTTGGACAGAGACAGACTTTGCTCTTTCAACATATTTATTGCCGACACAGGAGGCATCAAATTCAACATTTTCATTTCCCCGACACGGGGTACAGAAAAACGCCCTCGTTTGGGGGGAGGGGGACCGAGAGACACCTCGGACCCCCGCCCCAGCACAATCCCCCTCTTCCGAGTGTCATTTGCGCTGTCCCCTACCGCGGCCACCGCGGTAGGAAGACTGCTGCCTGCCATCCTTGGACGGGCGGCGCGGCTGAGCGCGCTCGGGAACCACAACCTTGCTGCGGGGCCTGTCAGGCGCCCTGGCTGCAGAGGCTCCCCTGGAGGAAGACGAGTGCTTCTTAAAAGAAGCAGAGCGGCCCCTTTCTTTGACGCGGGAGGAGCGGGACGCCCTCCTAGCTTGCTGCGGTTCTTCCTGTGGTACTGTGGTGGACTCGACAATGTCCTTAGCAGCCTTAAAGAACGTGACTCTGCCCTGCAGCAGCTCCAAACCGCCGCCCATGAGGGTGGTGGGACTGTTCTCCATGTTGATGAGGGATTTATACATCTCCCCGCGAGGACCCGGAGGCTTCTCGCCCACGTCCCTCTTAGGCTCGAGGTCGACATAGTCGAGCCAGCGGGCTCTCTCAGCTTGGAGGTTATAATCCATGGACCTGCCCATCCACTTGACCGCATGCCAATTGACCTTCAGCATGATGTCGAATAGGGTGTTTAGCTCCGCAGTGTGCTCCACCGTGGGCAGACCTTTGACCAGGTCTTTGGTGGAAGCTAGCAAGAGCTGGATAAGATTAAGGTCCTTAGCAGCCAGAGCAGCGGACCGGTAGGCGTTACGAGCCCTGTCCGACTGCAGCTTGTCCTCCAGGACAGTGAACCCCGGCGGGTTGGTGCCGACGGGGCCGACAAACGGCCCGTTTTTAGCCGTGCCCACATCCTTGTACTGGGGTCTGACGGAACCCAGAAAGGATTGTGCCAACAGGTGGTCCAGGTTAGGGCAGGTGGACATGCCTGCCTCCGCACCGCCAACCAAATCCAACACAGAAAAGGCAGCTTCCTGGGGTCTTTGTGTGTCTTCCATGAGGAATGGAGGGCCTTGGTGAATCCTTTCACCAGCGGCAGCCTGGAGAGGACATACGGGGCGGGAACCGAAGGCTCCTGCCCGGGCATTTCGTCATCATCCTCGGCCTCTTCAGAGGGGAGAGGAGGTGGCAACTCCTCTCCAACTCTGGCAAGAGCTCTCATGTAGACCGTGAGATGATCCAGCATTTCTGCTGCAGAATCGACGTCCTCTGCTCCCGCTTCACCCGCTTGACTGGCGGGTGGAGGGGCAGTGGTGCCTGAGGAGGACTGGGAGCTCCCTGCGGCGTCCAGTTGACGTGCTGGAGCCGCAGGGGCATTACCTTTCACTGTGACCGTGAGTCGAGAACCATCGTCCTCGACGGAGTCCTCCTCCTCCTCGGCCGTGTATCCAGAGTATTCAGAACCAGAACCCTCGCTCTGACAGGAGCTCAGGTCCGACTCTCGCCTGAAAGTCTGGACTGTTTTGGTGATGCTCACGTTGAGGGGAACGTCCCCGACGGTCACATCCGAGCGTTTCTTTTTGGGCACCGCGCCCGAAGGGGAAAAGGCTACCGGAGGGATGTTAGCCTTCTTGGTCGCCTTCTTAGCGGCGACTTCACCAGACCCGCCAGCTCCAGTGACAGTGGAGCTAGCTGCGGTCGGTTGCGCGGCAGGCGGTGTCTCATGTAGCACGGCGCCATCTTGACTTGGAATGGCGCGCTGTTTGCCAAACGGATCTCCGGAAGGCAGCGCCGCACCTTGACCAACGGTGCGGGCCGCCTGGGGAAGGAAAGACTGGGCTGTGGGGTTGAGAGCAGTGGACCCACCTGGTGGAGCGCAGGCCCCGAGGCCTGCCCTGGCTAGGTAGAACCGGTGTACCAGTACATCGTGGTCGTAGGCCACGCAGAAGTCACAGAAGGGTCCTGCTCTCCCCTGAGGACTCAGTGCAGAGAAGGCGTGTGCAACGCCCATGCAGCCGACACAGAGAGGGTGAAGATCCTGTCCGTCGATGAGTCCTGGACAGCCTGGACATTGCCTCGGCAGGAAGGCCAGAGGATCCATGGCGAAGCACTGTAGCTAGAGTTAACAAGAAGCATACAAGCTAACAAGCTAACGGCTAAAGCTAGGCCAAGCTTGATTCGGGCAGGGCCTGAACAAGCGGTAAGCAGTGTAGCTAACGTTAACAAAGAGCAGACGAGCTAACAAGCTAACGGCTAATGCTATGCCACGCTTGCTTCGGCGGAGGCCTGAACAAGCAGTAATAATCCTTTGTTATAGAAGGAAATAACCGTCGTTTTAGGACGGGACAAGAATAAGTATTCTTAAGTACGGGTTAATTCAACACTCGCCGGTGGGCGACTCCAATGCCACCGCTTTAGGCTAATGCGCGAAGAATAATAATACAAAGGCTGAGTTTCAACTTATCTGAATGTGATATCGCAGAGAGTGAAAAGAGGATGTTACTTCCGCCTCCGGGGGCTTATATAGCCTGGAGGCGGGTCACTCCGGTTTGAGTGACAGGCCCTTCCTACCTACGTTAGTACGGGAGCTGAAGTAGTTTCTCTGAATGATCGCCAGGGGGCGTCATTACCCAAGTGGGAGGTCATCCTGGAATATTGACAGTAAACATACTATATGTTTACTATGATAATACCTAAACATAATAATCCTACATATTGTGCTAATAGTTTAGGAAACACAGCGCCAGTGTGGGCAAGCCCTTTCGCACAGATTGGGACGGTCTAGCAAAACAATTTCAGTCCTTAGATTTGTTTTAGCTTTAATCCCTGCTAAGAACCCTGCTATCAGCATTGAGGGGCGTGTTGCTCTTTAGGGTTCATCATGCAATCTGCCTACTTTAGAAATATCGTATGCAAAGTTGACTGGGCTTACAGATGGTGCTAGAGGAAAGGCCATAGGGTACTGTACTTAACTCATATGCTGCCATTTAACAATACCTTCGTACTCTTTAACTGCCATTCGTCTCCATAGACTTCCATGTAATTCATAGTGCACGGATCATGCACACCCATGCCTAGATAATGCACCACGTGTGTCCACATTGCTCACAGCTTTCAAACAAAAAAATCCGAATGGAAATCCGTTCAGGCATTCATGAGATAGCGGCCATTATGTTTTACACTGTTGTGAGCTTGGAGGTCTGCTACCTGAGTTGTATGGGGGTTGTATGGGGGTTAAACAAGCAATTTCGCGATCGCTATCATGCCTACTAACGTTTTTGGGGTCCCAAAACATTTTTTGAAATTTTTTTTTTCAAAATGGCGGAAATTCTCGGGTTCCTCGGGCGTGGCAGGGAGGGACATCGCGAAATTCTCGGGTTCCTCGGGTTTGGCAGGGTATGAGTTAAGGACAATTTTGAGGTATTTGTACTTTACTAGAGTGTTTCCAGTTTGCAATACCTTTACTTCGACTCCACTGCATCTCGGTACCAAATATTGTACTCCACCACCGTACATTTCAAAACTTTAGTTATTAATTAGATTTGTAGATTGGTTCTATTGTTACAAAACCTACATTAACCACTTCAGGCCAGGGGAAGAGTTCCGCCGATTTAAAATGAGCCCAATACGGAACTAAAACTAACTATGATTGGCCGCTAGTTGCGCTGTTTTCCCCCTGGCCGGTTGCAAAAAGAATTGTTCTCCATTGGATCCCATTCATTTTCCCCTTTCGTTTTCTAACCTTAATTAACATTTTCATGAATACTTTATGGTTCCTATCGCTAGTTAAAAATTGCCTTTCAATCACGATGATATGCGTTTTGTGAAAATAAGGTCCCATTTATGTTAAAATTGATGATAAAGTTGCGGGGGGCGTGGCCAACCAAACTGATACAGGCCGGCTGGCTGTGTTCTTCTTCGTGTGCTGTATTTCGGGAGGCGCCGACCACATTCTCCCATGTATCCCTGCGGTTGCACGTGACCGTTGGCAGCCAATAGCCTCCTCTGGTTGCATTTCAATCTATGATGGCAACACCCATGCCAAGGACCCATATTGTGTCATTTGCGCAGCATAGAAACCAATGGCTTCGCTTTGTCCATATCTTTTATACAGTCTACTACTTCTACAGTCTGCTTCAGCCCTATACATGTCGGCCATTTGAAAATAGCCAATCTAAAAGCTCACAATGCGCATTGTGAGCTTGCCGATCTGCTATTTCCCAAAGATGGAAAACTTGAAATGGGAAGTTTCTGCATAATGAGTACTTTTACATTTGGTACTTTTATTTCTACATCGCAGCACTGATACTTTTTTCCACCACTGGTTTCTTAAAATATCTCGCTTGGGTCCGAGGTGTCGGACAGACCGTCGCTGCCATCCTTACAGGCCCAGCTAGCCGGGCTGGGCGTGTGTTTCACCAGGATTTGAACAATAGTACATGGTGATATGTTCACCCTGTGCTCAGTAACACAAAAAGCCTGTGCCATCTGTAACATAGAGAATTGTTGCCAGAGAAAAAATAGAACATAGTATACCTTACTCTTCTGACAAGTCAGTGGTGAAAAAAAGAACTGCCTACATTATAAAGCTTGGGGTGCACTTTGCTGAGCCGCTAACTTGTTTTCGCTACATCAAGAGCTAGACTCAGACATTTCACCCAGTCATGCATCACAGACTAAATGTTGAGATCAGATAGATAATCCACCAGTTGGAGGCATGGTCAGGACATTTAGGCTCCTGGGATGTTGTGGTTAATCTGAGCATCCTGGATCCAGAACTGGAATGTCCCAATTATTTCAAAAAAAGTTAAATTCTCTTTTTCACATCAGTGCGGCAGACGGTGCCCCCGACAGCCTCATGGGAGCTTGGCACTTGTCAAAATAAAAATTATGTATTCTGTACATTTTAACCTATTTCTGTCAAAACAACCAAATATGGCAGAAAGGTGAAAGAAAAGCTAATTGAACTGTGGCAGAGTAGAACGACTGTAATAGCGAGTCCTACTGCATTAAGCTTAGCTGCTAGTGCCACGGAGCTGGGTCAAACACGAGCAATATTTGCATCCTCTATGTCAGTGGTTCCCAACGTTTTAGCTTGAGACCCAAAAGATAAATTAGATGTTTGTGCGCGACTCAAACTAGTCCTGGATAAACAGGTGGTACTAGTAAAGTTTAATTTGTGGAATTCCTTTGATTTTTCTTTGATTTCTTCATGAAATTACTGAAAAACTCATTGAATTTAGTTTTTAATTCATTACATTTTTTGGGGGAAGGTTTTTTGAAAACAAAAAAACAAGGGAACCATACAAATCTGTCTGCGACCCACAAATGGGTCGCGACCCACTGTTTGGGAAACAGTTCTGTTATTATAGCTAGCTATATACAGCTACAGTAGCTTGCAACGAAACTGAAGAACAGAGTTGTCTTGTATAACCTGCAGGGGTAGTTTGATGTAAGTTTAGTAAACAAAAAAAGGGATCTTATATTTTGTACTTTGTGTGTTCAAAAAGCAAGCTCAGTTTAAACTAAGATAATGTGTTTTTCTGTCTGTAACACATCTCAAGACCTGACTAATCTCTGCAAGGCAACAAATGTTCTCTTATTGAGTATTCTCCACTGATACTAAACCACAAGTTCTGTGATTGAACTGGATCCCAGGAGAGACACTGTTAATTCGAATTAAGCAAAAACACCAACTAACACTGCAGCCTTGGTTTGGATAATGGTGTCTCCTTTATGAATAAAAATACAGTCTGCCATTATAAGCCACTATGAAAGTCTACAAATCCCTCATTCAACTGTAGTTGTTTGATGAATAATATCAAATGTGGGTCGGCTGTGTCACTAGGGAGCTTGAGAAAAATGCATGAGCAAAGATAAAATGATGTTGGCATATAGCAAACACTGCATACCAAACGTTAAGGGATTTGACGATAATGGCAGTGAAAGATGAAGACAACGCAGCGCAGCGTTGTGTGCACGCTTTTATATCACCAACCGCACGCACACTTGCATGTGGGGTCTATTGCTAGCTATTCACGGCGGGATGAAAGTCAGTAAGTTGTACGGAGTCACTTCTGGCCGGTCGGTCGATGTATGTTTGGGCTGTCGTCTTGTCACATTCACTCCCTTATTCCCTGTTCATCTGCACTCGGCACTGGAGCCACGCCAAGAAACAGAGGTGCTCTGTCTCGTTCCAAAGTCACACACACAGCTGTAGTGCTGTCTAGCACGCCATGTGTTTCGCTACTCTTTCTCCAAGGAGACACCACTCCCCCCTCCCTCCATTCCTTCCTTTTCCAGTCTTAACCTCCCCCTCCACTCTTTTCTGTCCGTAATATAGTTTTCATCTCACCTCTGAGATTAAACCCATCTCTCCCCATCCGCTGTGGCAAACGCCATTTTGAGAATGAAATTGGTTACATCAATAGCGGCGCTATCACCTCGGCTATTGCCTTCCCTTTATATTCCTCCAGTGAAACGTGACTGACCCTTCCCCTCCCTCCTCCCCCCCACCACCCACATCGCCGCCACTTCCCACCCCACACACTTCTTGCAGAGTGTGGACTTGTGCTCTGTATGGCCAATACCTGTTTTGCTTAACTGGTAATGGTGATTAACCCATTTAGGTCTAGAATTATTTAATGCCTTAACTATTGAAAAATAGCAGATATACAAGCTCACAGACTTTTTTATCGTCTTTTTTTATCGTCTTTGAATATACGGTAACTCAAATATTTGCTTCTGGGTGGTCCCTGGAACAACATATTTTGAGATGGGATAATTTTGGAGGTCCTTGACATGAAAAGGTTTGAGCACCACTGACATAGAAACATAGTTTTTTCAAAAAAAAATAAAAACTTTTGGTCCCCGGAACAACATATTGAGATAGGTGTCCGTAGGTCAAATATCTATAATTTTGGAGGTCCTTGACATGAAAAGGTTTGAGCACCACTGACATAGAAACATAGTTTTTTCAACAAAAAAAAACCTTAGAAGGATTTAGAAGACATTTATAGAATCGCGTCAAGACACGAATGTGCACAAATTTTCAAAAATAGCAGATCTACAAGCTCCCAGCGTGGCACTCGGTGCCACGCTGTGAGCTTGTATATCTGCTATTTTTCAACAGTTAAAGCATAAAATAATGGTTAAATGTGTACCCGGTCTAAATGGCTTAAGAAAAAGGTGGATGATTAGCTTAATTTGCTCACATGTAGAAACGTCTCTCGTCTCCCAGGGGCACAATGAGTCACCCAGAGATACTTCCTCGGCTAAATAGTTACTCGGCTGGAAGCTGGGGCTGATTAGACATAGAGGAATGAAAAGGCTACGAGATTCCTCACTTCCTCCTTCAGGAGCACCTAGTTAAGAGTCGATCAATTTGGCACGCCGTGAAAGGAACACCCTTTGAGGGAATGGACAATGCAGTTGCTGCTGCTGCTGCTGCTGCTTAGGTGCAGAGAAATGGGGGTTGAATTGGATTGTTGTTTTATATTTGGAGTAGTTAAAGATGCCAAATGGCCTGTTCACGTGCCAGATATATTGATGTTTTTTTTGGGGGGGTGCCTACCACCACCACTAGCACACAGTTAACGCTGGGCTCAATTCATTAAAATGTCAATATACATTGGTTTAGGTAGGAGTCGAGTTCCTTGCCACAATTGGCATGCTTCCTCTTGTAAGATATGGTGCTGGTTGGTTATCAGGTTATGGAATCCCAGGGGTCTTAAATCAGCTGAATGTGTGTGTATTGTGTCAAGATACTTTGTCCTCTGATTAAGAGGGCCCCTTCTTATCGACGATCAAAGATAACCCGCCATGAATGTCATTGGCTTCTGGTCTCTTTCATTTGAGCTGATCCATGATCTTAATGGAGAGCCTCGATTCCCTCTTACCTTTGGAATGGCCCATTTTTCTTGGTATACCTCAGCCTCTTGGCTCGATAAGTACAGAAGTCTCTGTGCGAGCAACTAGCTAACCAAATGTACGCATAATCCAAAAGAAATCGGTACCATTTACCAGAGGACTTGGCTGGTTGGGATCCATTTGCCATGTGACATTTCCAGAGAAGTACATTTCAGAGCCAATGTGGTTTAATGCACCTTTAGCCTTTCATCCCATTGATTTGGCCCCTTGGTTAATATATCGGATTCTCGTGCATTGAGGCAGTCAATATTTTCGTTCTGATGAGGTGCATTGTGTATAGATTGCATTTCCCCACTGCTTCATCATGCTAACAGTGCATGGAACTCAGCTTTTCGCCTGCATATCAGCCGTAGTGTAGTAAGTAATGCCTCTTAGCTAGCACTCACTTTGTATAAAAAAGGTACCTTAGATGTGCCAAATCAATATTTTTTCATCATAAGAAAATATCTCCTTGCTGTGTGGAATGGATTTCTTTTTATTTATTTCTGTGGCGGAGGCTGCCCCGGCGCCCACATGAGAGAAATGAAAGCAAACAAAATACCTTTTGCCCAAAGCTGGGAGCTAATTTTCAGTTAACCCATTTAGGCCTAGGATTATTGACTGCTTTAACTATTGAAAAATAGCAGATATACAAGCTCACAGCGCGGCACCGAGTGCCGCGCGGCGAGCTTGTAGATCTGCTTTTTTTGAAAAATCATGATTTTTCAATATATCTACTTAAAAGCGAACATTTTTTGTAACTCAAATATTTACTTCTGGGTGGTCCCTGGGACAACATATTTTGAGATGGGGGGTCCGTGGCCAAATACCTGTAATTTTGGGGGTCCTTGACATGAAACATGGTTTGAGAACAGCATGATTTAGAGGAAGGATTTAGAAGTCGGGTCAAAGATCGTGTCAAAGATATTCAAAGACTTGCAGTCATTTTCACGATTTTTCAAAAATAGCAGATCTACAAGCTCGCAGCGCGGCACTCGGTGCCGCGCTGTGAGCTTGTAGATCTGCTATTTTTCTAAAGTTAAAGCATAAAATAATGGTTAAAGTGGTTCAAATCTTAACGCGACTCGGGCGCGTTCCAGGTATTTGAGAGTTAACATGCAACTGGTCATTAGGCTTCAGCTCGGCAAGAGCCAAAGGTCAATAATTGCATCTAGAGGAAAAATCTTTTAACCAAACGATGGGAGCCTTTTGTGTTGCGCATTAAGCAGAGGGTTCCCCTGTAATTGCATTAGAGTTGTTTTGAATCGCCAGAGCGGAGGATGAAAAATGAGCCACACCACCATGACTACTAAGTCACTCGGCACGCACACACACACACACACACACACACACACACACACACACACACACACACACACACACACACACACACACAGAGCCTCCCATTACTTTGATTCACCTCAGGTTTTTGTGTTCTTGACCTGTCCCAACACAACTTGGCCTCCCAGTGTGCTTTTGCAATAATTTATTATTTTTTTGCATGCTTAGTCGTGCCTTGCCCGTTAGCTCATCCGATTGACTTCACACTTGACGCTGCACTTCCTCGAGTCCTCCGCAAAATACACCCGCCAAGTGTGAAGTGGATCGGATGAGCGGTTCGTGAGATAACGCCTGCCCATTGGGAGCGAGCTAGTTGGAGAACTGCTCATCCATTCGACTTCACACTAGACACTGCACTTCCTTAGGTCCTCAGCAATACACCTGCCAAGTGTCAGGTTGTTGGGATGAACAGTTCTCAACGTATGCAGAGGAAATGCAGACATGGAGAGATTTGCTGAATTTATAGAGAATTTTTTATAATTTGTTTTACTCCAGCCCCAGAGACCCTGATGCGGGCACTGGAGCTGCTCAACTATTTGGCAGCCCTCAACGATGACGGTGACCTGACAGAGCTGGGCTCCATGATGGCAGAGTTTCCCCTGGACCCCCAGCTAGCCAAGATGGTGATCGCCAGCTGTGAGTTCAACTGCTCCAACGAGATTCTCTCCATCACCGCCATGTTGTCAGGTAATGCTCGGGACAGGCCCACCGTGGCAGGTGTTTGAGCTTCACAGAAATGTCTGATTTGCTGTGCTCATAAAGCCTTCGCTGAGAAATGGCTGAATGTGTCCGAAAGGTCCTTTTCTGTAGATATCCTTGTACCGTATGGATGCTGTGTCATGATGTTGTTTTTGTCTGCGGTTGACTGCCAATGTCTTAAACATGGGTCACAAACATATTGAACTGGTGCGAAAATGAGGACTCATGCATGCCTAACGTATAGTCAAGGGTAGTGTACTGCCGTATTGCTAAAATAACTTCCATATGCTAAAATGTTGAATTGCTGTTGGCCCATATTGAACTGTCATTTAAACAGGCCTCAGCCTTTTTAAGCAAGTCACACCACAGAAATTAGAATTTCAGCCTGGTCAGAGGCTAATGGGAACCTGAACTCAACTTGATGCAGCCTAGCAAGAGGAGTGTGGACCTGGGGATGGTGTCGGTTAATATTTGTCAGGCGGGGACAAAAAGTGCGTGTCCGCAGCAAATGAATAGGTATAGTGTGAACAGCACCAATGTGCCGCGGCAGTAATTGCACTTTAGCCTTGCCAAAGCAGAATGCTGCTCGTTGAGATGAATCTGACACACGTGAAGTGGAGTAAGCGAGGCGAGCTCTGTGAAAAAAAGAAAACAGAGGAAAATGGACTTAACTAGCTGTTTTGGACATGGCGTGCTCTTAGAACAGGTGTGTCAGGAAGCGAGGGGTTTTCTGCTGAGTTCATTACCGAGTCAGCAGCAGACGCACAACCAAGCATGTCCCAGGCAGCCACGGCAGCCCGAGCACGAGGCTCGATAAATAACCGTTAAAGCCACAATCCTTAGGATGTTTTGACATGGGGCTGGTCAGAGTCAAGTTGTGGGACAGGAACGATGGGGTCTTTTGAATCCACAGTTGAATCCACAGTTTTACCTTTGCCATGCAATGCCAGTGCATTTCGCAGCTCTCAGAAACAAAAGAGAAACCGTGTGCATTAAAGTTTTGTTGTTAAAGCTGCACCCGAGAGTTTTCACAATCTACCGAATGTACGTTGTTTTGGTTCTACTCTACTACTTGGTTCCACTGATGGATGTAAATCTACAGCATTTTAGATCAGAAGAGATGAGCCGATGTTATACGTTTTCAGTCCCTCGCGTGATTTAGCTTGACGAAACACTTGTGTTTCGGCTTTAAAATATTGCATAATGTAGCATGAAATCCTCAGCACTAATAATTGTGATGATGACTCATCAGAGCGTTAGCGAACTAAGATGGCAGCATTTCTTGCTGTACTACTTTGCCAGCACTCTTGCATCACAGCTGATAGACGGTGGACAGAAGGGACTTGCAGGTTTACTATAGCAGGTGACCATATATACTGTACTGCAGTGTAGAGGGTAGCACGGGTCCAATTGTACCTACCCGAACCTAAATGGACCCGTGAGAAATGTACCCAGACCCGAATGGACCCGCCTATTATTGGGAATATGAGATCCGATACCCGAACGGACCCGTGACAATTAGACCCTACCCTACCCTGACCCGAGGGACAAGTCAATATTTTAGACCCGAACTGGCTCGGTTCTCGGTTCGGGTCTCGGGTAATCGATTCAATATGCAAGAACAGATGATAATATGGATTTGGGAGCATACTTACAATGCATGTCTCATTAAAAACAATATATATTTTAAATTTGAAGGGTAAACACACAATATTTTAAAGCTCGGGTCCTCTTTGATCCTTACGGGTAAATGCATTATTTCGGAATGCCCCGAACGGACATGAGGCAATTAGACCCTACCCTACCCAGGACCCGTGGCGATTAGACCCTACCCTACCCTGCCCCGAGGGACAATATTTTAGACCCGAAACGGCTCGGTTCTCGGTTCGGGTCTCGGGTAATCGGGTCCTGAAAGACCCGTGCTACCCTCTACTGCAGTGGTTCCCAAACTTTTTAGCTCGAGACCCAAAGGAGAGACTAGACCAGGGGTCTTCAACAGGGGGCCCGGGACCCCAGGGGGTCCTCAGAGTTACTACTACAACTAACCAAATCTTTGTCTAATAGGATCATGTTTTTTACATTAACCATTTGAACCCCAGCATTCTGAGTGGAACATTTGCCAAAACTAGCAGATCTACAAGCTTACAACGCCTCGCACTGCGAGGCGCTGTAAGCTTGTAGATCGGCTAGTTTTGGCAAGGAAGTTTGTAGAGGGAAAGGAAGAGCAGACTAAGTATTTGACTGTTCAAGTGGTTAAAAGTCTGAAAATACACATTACTCCAACATGATGACTGTCAATTAAGTCAAAGCTGTCTAATCTATGAACATGACACACTTTTATACAATATGTAGTGGGGGTCCCTGCTTCATCTCTCTCTCAGCTAAGGGGTCCCTGACCTGAACACGTTGAAGACCCCTGGACTAGAAGTTTGCCAGGGAACCAAACTAGTGAAAATAGATCTACAAGCTCACTTCGCGACACGTTGTGAGCTTGTAGATCGTCTATTTTCACTACTTCTTAGACATTTGTTTTCTAATTTATGGAATTTCCTCGATTTTTTCTTTATTTATTAACGATTTTTTTTTCTTTATATAATAATTAAAAACAAAATGTAGGAAACAAAAAATGAAGGGACCCATAAAAATGTGTCCGCGACCCACAAATGGGTGCCGACCCAGTGTTTGGGAAACAGTGCTGTAGTACTGCTGTACTGTATAACCAGTGAACTTCAGCCCTATTTCCACTGACATGGCCCAACACCACACCACTCCACACCGCCCACTCTTGCCAGATTTTCCACTACAAGCACCTGGGTAGAGTGGTGTGAAAGTGGTACTAAACGTGGCACTAAAAAGTATCCAATCAAGAGTAGGTCTGAGCCAAACACTTTATAATGTCAGGGTGAGCCGACCCTGAGTGTTTCCGACCCTTTCAGCCGGTGTATACCCCGGTAACCACAAGCCTCGCGTGGCTTATTGCTTTTCTAAAACTATATATTTGCAACATGAAAATCATAGCATTCCATTATTTAAAGAGAAAAGTACACTTCTCCGCCACCAGGAAGAGACATTTCCTTGTTTACAGCCAGGAACGGAACTACGGAAGCCAGTGTGTGTTTATGAAGTCACGTCATTCTTTTTGCCAAAAATTGGGAAACAACACTTAATGTGTTAGATCAGTCTCATGTTAAGAACCATATTCGATCCATACACATGTTTAATTTCATCCAGATTTAGCTGCTTTGGGGGTGAACATCACATCAAAAACGCTAGCATAGCAACCTAAACTAAACAGCCGAGTATGTGCCTGGAGAATAGAGGGCGCTTGTTGCCTACAAGCCCCGCCCGGAGCCATTCAGTCACTGTCCTATGCATGCGGGCGGTGCTTAGAAACGCCCGCACGGCAGGATTTGAGAGAAAATCAAACGCTCGCTTCTCTAGTTCAGCCTCACTGCACAGTGGAAAGAAATAACGCACCTGGCTTTGATGTAAACTGATTCAAGGTGTGGGTTATAGTCTCATATACCACGGCAACCAGCCAATCAGAATCAAGGAATGGAACTAGCCGTTTTAGAAAGTGTATTATAATTATCATAGTAATACATTATTATAATTTATAGTGTATCCTAATCACAGTTATAATCCATTAGAGTGTATTATAATTTGGAGAGTTGTAATATAAATTTATATTGTATTATAATCACAGTTTAAAGTGTCAATTTGTAGCTTACCGATAAGGGTACTTTTGTGTAATGGAAAATTAAGATATTTATGCGGTGCGGTGTGGTGTAGTGTCATGTTGTGTGGTAGGGCATTCACAAGTAGTGATTTTTAGTATTCGAATTATTCGACCTCAAAGTATTCGAATATTCGACAGGACTGTCCAAACTGTCAAATATTAAGTAAGCAAGAGGCGAACATTGTGAAAATAGCCGATCTACATGCTCACAACGCCTCGCGTTGCGAGGCGTTGCGAGCATGTAGATTGGCTATTTTCACAATATTTATCTGTGGAACCGAGTCACATTAAATGTAATACCTACAATTCCAAGTGCTTGTCAGGGTGGATGTCCCCAGTTCAAATATGTTTATTTTGGGTGTCACAGCCTAAAACGATTTGAGAACCCCTGGTATAGAGCATTAACAAATTCATCCACCAGGGGCATTGACAAAAAAATATATATATATATTCGACTTCGGTGAACAGCGTCAAATAGTGACTTTGATACTCGAATATTCGGTGAATGCCCTATTGTGTGGTGCTAAAGCTGCAGTGGAAAGGGGGCATTAGATACTACCCAATGAACGCAGAGATCTAGCCCCATGTGTTCCGTCCCTCTCCTCTCCTCTCGGGCCGCCCTCCATCATTCATCCCTCTTCCAACATGCACCCTTGGCCATACAAAGTGCCTTGTGGCGTGTGTACTCTGTGCCTCAGTCTGAACCCTGAGGCCTTGTTCCTCTCTGTGGGAATTGCTTAACTCATCCCTATGGGCGGCTGTGTTGGGGCCCATACCAACCTTGTTTAGTCCCACAGTGCTTTGTCCGGCCCACGGAGGCTAAGAAGGCGGCCGACGAGTCCAAGATGCGCTTCGCCCACATCGACGGGGACCACCTGACGCTGCTCAACGTCTACCACGCCTTCAAACAAAGTACGTGGACCCCCCCCTCCCCTCCCGTAATGATGAAAAACCCTTAGTGTGCCACAGGAAGTGGTTGTGGATAGGGATGGGACCAGATGAAAATGTCATGTCACGATTGATGTGACCAAAGAAATTAGCGATTTACGATATTACCACGATAATCCAAATATCCCCCACATCCGTTAACCTGGGGCGGAACATTTGCCAAAAAATAGCCGATCTAGAAGCTCACAACGCGTGGCGTTGCGACGCGTTGTGAGCTTATAGATCGTCTATTTTTTGGCAAAGAGATTTGTTAGAGAGCGGGGGAAAAAAAGACTGTATCAAGTACGTTATTTCCAGGTCTTTTACCAATTATAGAGGGTTTAAATGGCACCAGATATGCAGCTCGGCAAATAAAAGGTGAATTTACTGTATCTCAGTGCACGACGGAGGAGTATTTCACAATAAACTTGAATCTCCAATTCTCCATGATACGATTATTGTGAGTTTTCTTTTATCACAGTAAACGATAATAACGATTATCGTCCCATCCCTAGTTGTGGATGAAACGTAGCTGATATTATATAGTAAGTTCAGCTGTAAATGTAGTGGCTTCTGTCAGGACGGGCATGTACTTACAACAGGCTCAGTGCATAACTGTAGTCCCGGTTTCACAAGGTGGCATAGGGGTGGGCGATATGGTGATAAATATCGTTGAAATGATACAATGTCTCCACGATATGCCTTTTCAGAGATATCGTATACTGTATATCGTGATACAATGAGGAAGCCTTATAAAAAATCCTGATGAATTAATACAGAGATTCATTGCAGAATGCATTTAAACCTGCATTTTTGTCTAAATCAGTTGTTCTCAAACTTTAAAATAAAGTCTCCTCCTTAAAGGCCCTTTCCCACCGGCAGCGATAACGATGACGATAGCCATAAAATATCACAGCGATAATTATGCCTTCACATTGATGTCCGATAAAGTTATCGGACATCAATGTGAAGAGGCGCCAATTAACAGCCCTCGAGCTGTTTGTCAGAGACCCAGTTCCATATCACTGTGATCTTAACCACATCGTTGTTGATCCTAACGATGTAGTTGTCTGCTATCGTTGTCTGTATTGGTGTTGAGTGGATGCTGCCGATCCACTTCAATTGAAAACCCACTTTTTTAAATCGTTATCGTCATCGTTATCGCTGCCAGTGGAAAAGGGCCTTTACTCTGACAGTATACAATTACGGGTCCATTTGGTTTCATTTGTATACTGTCAGAGTTACATACTTGTAAGGATCAATTTAGACTTAACATGAAAAAGAATCGCAATAAGATTGTGTATCGTGATACAGCTTGGAAAAATATCGTGATATGGTATTTTTCCATATCGCCCACCCCTGAGGTGGCATACCCTTTCCCTGTTCCAGTACTGTTTCCCATAGCAGCAGCCGATTGGCTCAGCAACGGAGGAGGTGTCATGTGTTTCTGGTCCAAACCTGCTGCCAAGTCAATTGAGCAACGCTATGGTCAAATGAACTGGAACAGGAAGCCTTTATGTCACCTTCTGAAAACATGGGACTAAACTTTTTTTTTAAATTATTTATTAATTAAGAAATCCACATTACAAAACACCATATAAAAAGGATACATAAAAAACTTCACATCAGATAATATATACAGTACATGGAGATGGGTAATATACAGTACATCCAACAGCCACAATAGATCTGCCCAGGCTTCATTACCTCTAGCCTCATCCACCAAGAGATCCATTTTGATTCTTGCCTTCAATTCGGAATGAAAGACAGACACCCTATCTGCTGTACAGAACCTTTGGTGATCCTTTTACCTTTTCCACATTTTAAAGATGGACAGTTTGGCTATTGTTAAAATCAAATTGATACAATATCTGTCTCTAGGTGTTGTACTGAGACCCAAAATAATGTTTGACAATTCTACTCTAAATGTGACATTAAGCTGAGACATACTGTAAGAGCAGAAACATGGTTCCAAAAGTTACCCAGACAACATGAAACAAACATTGTCGTTGTCGGGTGAAAACCTTGTATGTCCAAAACCTTTTCATTATGCATTTTTCATTTTAAAAATGATTTAAACTAGTGAAAACAGCCGATCTACAAGCACACAACGCCTCGCACCGCGAGGCGGCATGTGCTTGTAGATCTGCTGTTTTCACTACTTTTGTGCGACGGCCTTGTATGATGAAGCAGGGCTTTACTTTGCGAAAGAACACACACATTTGGGACTTGGAGATACAAGGTTTCCACCCGACAGCGACGATATATTCTGTATCTTCTTTTACCAAAAAAACAGCACATAGAGGATCAGGGACTACACTTATGCCCTCAGCCGATTGTGTGCAGAGTGCTGACCGTAGTTTTTTTTTGGAGCGGTGAAAGCGCTCCCAATGAACAGGTATATCCGTGGGTATGTGGCTGGGTGGCTGGCTGGGTGGCTGGCTGGGTGGCTGGCTGGCTGGCTGGCCGTGTCCGTAGCCTGGGCAATACCTTGAGTGGCCACACACAACACACTAGTTAAAGGAGGGGCGCTGTTTTGTGCAGGCCAGGCACACTCACCACTCACTCACAGGCACAGTTTACACTCACTCACTCACTCACATAGGGTACAGCTGCTCAAATTCACCGCTCCACTTCGAACCGAGGTTTGATTTTTTTTTTTATAACTGAGCACACTCACACACTTCATCTGAATGAACCCAATTCCGTCCTCCTCGTCTCACACAGACCACGAGTCGACTCAGTGGTGCTACGACAACTTTGTCAACTACCGGTCGCTGATGTCGGCGGACAACGTGCGCAGCCAGCTGTCCAGGATCATGGACCGCTTCAGCCTGCCGCGCCGCAGCACAGAGTTCAACAGCCGAGACTATTACATCAACATCCGCCGAGCACTGGTCACTGGCTTCTTCATGCAGGTCAGTGGGAGTTACAGTAGCACAGGGGTCTTCGACGGGGGGGTCCGGGATCCCTAGGGGGTCCTCAGAGTTACTACAGGGGGTCCTCCCAAGTCTTTGCGTGATAGAAACCTTTTTCTCCTTTTTGTATATGCATGCACTTGAACCCCAGTGTCCATATTCTGATAACTTTAGCCAAAAATAGCAGCTATTTTCAGCAAAGAGGTTTGGTGTAGAAGGGGAAAAAGAGCAGACCAGGTACAGAGTGAAAGATCAAGTTTATTAAGTATTGACAAATGGTTCAAGTGCTTAAATAAATATCTGAAAACACAAATTGACATGAATCCAAAATACACTGATGATTGTGCTGTCAAACGATTAATCTATATGGTTGTGGGGGTCCCTGCTTCATCTCTCAACTAAGGGGTCCTTGGCCTGAAAACGTTGAAGACCCCTGCATTAGCACCTAAGTGAAGGCGTTTTGCTCACCAAAGCACATATTTCTAGCTACAGTACAGTGTTCACATACAGCTATGGGGAGGCGGATAAAGAAATGGAAGTGAGATTGATCATTCCAAGTCATGTAACGTTTGAGAAATGTATGTGGGACAAAGTGCTCCTCGGGCGTGATGCACATAATCATATTTCCTATATGATGTCTCTAGTAAAGAGTTGGACCTGATTATAATTAAACTTTTTTTCATTGTCTATTTCAGGTTTATCCCCCTGTTACTGTATTGATATATGCGGTAGATCGCTAGATGCACGTTGGCAATCTATATCTTATTATCTTGGTATATGGAGAAGAAATGCGTTTAATATCCAACTACACTGTTGTACGTTTGTCACGCTCACCCGTTTTAAGTATTTGTCCTGGTTTAACTCCATCCATTTCACAAAAGGATCTTATTAGGATAATGTGGTGAATTTATGTTTCTTAATGTGTGCAAAGTATTTGCACCCGCTAAAAAGTCACAGCGAGATGTTCATTGTAACGGATGGCCCCCTCTAATGTGTGGGCTCACACACATACGCACACAAACACACGTGCACAGTTGGTTGCATTTAAACATAGGAAGAAATCAAGTCAATTTGCTACCCACTCAGGGAAATAAATGGCATTTTGTGAGAACCCATTTTCTTGGCGCACCTGAAACAAGCAACCTGACAACTTGAATTACGGCATTAATATTTAAATATTTGTCAACATTAACCTTTATCTTGGTGACAAATTTGCAGCTCATGTTCGAGCTTTCGGGGCGTTTGAGCCTCGCATCTTTGTTTGGAAAGGTCTTTATTGAGACTGATTGCCCTGGTTAATCACAACAGCCCCTGTCCGCTTAAGCAATGTTCTGCAAAGACACAGAGGAAAAATCGCACCTCTCAATGGCCAGTTGAGAACAAGTTTTATGTCTTGGTTTCTAGAAAGTAGTCTCTTGGCTCTGCACCATTAGTGGTTGTGTTGGGTCAACTTAATTAGACAGAATTAGAATACCTACTGCAAGGTTGTTAAAGTGATCTATGACAAAGGCTAGGCACCCCAGTCTAAACTGGAAGTGGATGTGGAATCCACCTTGATGGTAGCCTTTTATTAATTCATCCATAATATTGTAGTTGGACATTTCTGGATTAGACATGAACAAGTCTAGCATGAAATCAAAATCACAAGTCACAATAACAATTAAAACTAATTTTGATAATTTTGAGAAATTGCCCCCGATGACGCAAGTTGCGTGTTGCCGCCAGCGGGACTCAAAGAATACAGGGGGAATAGCGTTTTTACCACATACGCCTATGGGCAATCAATAAGAATTGCTATAACCCCTGACCTATACTTGTACAGTAGGTTATGGTTACTTGCAGTTATTTCATTGTGTACATCAGTTAAAACATGATAATGGTTGTTGCTGTTGACATTCAACAATCAACCACACTCAATTGACCCCTGGGACTCCTGGACAGAATAGAGCAACGACAGAGCAAACCAACATGGCACTCCTCGGTTTGAAGTGGGATTGTGGGTGATAGCAACAAAGATTGTGGGACATCTCAAGCCTTGTGCTTATACACAGGACACTAGGAATGTAAACAGGGAATTGTGCTGTGATCTTTTTATAACTCCACAGTATTTAACATTACTTTTTCTAACTCTGTTTAACATTACCGTACTTACATTAAACTGAGGTGTGGTGAATTGTTGTATGTTTGGTCCTAAATGCGATCTCTAGAAAAGGTATTGTCTGGATATGGAACTTGCTGTGCACTTTTCCCATGACCCCATTCCTTCATGCATAATATCTTAAGATCCAAAACCTGCTAGGTTCATTAATGCTCCCCGGAGGATGAACTCTTAAGCATTTTGATTAGCACCACCCTCAAGCCAAGACACAAGATATCTCAAAATCTAATGATTGCAAGGTGCACCCCACAGACTTTGGTGACATCATGGTCTTTCCTTTGTGCCACCCATATGCCATTTGCAGGGGCGTCACAAGGGGGGAAAAGTGGGACTGAGTTACTACGGCCCACTAGGGGTTTTAAATATATTCAAAGACTTGCACAAATTGTCACGATTTTTCAAAAGTAGAAGATCTACAAGCTCGCAGCCACGCTGTGAGCTTGTATACTGCTATTTTTCAATAGTTAAAGCACAACATGTGAGTGAATCCTTGTACCCAGGGCCCAGAATTTGGTCGACACCCCTGATTACACCTAATCATAGTTTGCCTTTCATCTCCATCTCTCATGCTGTGAGCAGATAGCCCATCTAGAGCGTACGGGACACTACCTGACGGTGAAGGACAACCAGGTGGTGCAACTCCACCCCTCCACAGTTCTGGACCACAAGCCAGAATGGGTCCTCTACAATGAGTTTGTGCTCACCACCAAGAACTACATCCGTACCTGCACGGACATCAAACCAGAGTGGTAAGTTCTTTGTCAAATTAAATATTATTCATGGATTTGCTGTAGGGATGTCCCGATCACGTTTTTTTTATTTTTTTGCTCCCGATCAGATTCTGATCATTTTGAGTACCTGCCGATAGATTTTTCCTGATTTATTTTTTAAATTTTAAACTACAGTATCCATTCTATCTAACATGGATATACCGGTAGCTTTTTTTTCCACTTGGTGCAGCATTGGACGAAAACTAAATAAAAAATGCTTATCAGATTATAATCACCCTGATCACCCGATCTCTCCGATCACTCGATCGGAATTTGCTGCTTGTGCACATTCACCTACCGGTATGTTTGTTTTCTGTGTTTGTGTGTTAATACAGTATGTTAGATGTGGTGGGCCTGTGGTAGTTAATAAACACATACACACACCTTTAAGTCTAATGATTGCTTGCCTCCTTTCTCAGGCTGGTGAAAGTCGCTCCGCAGTACTATGAAATGGGAAACTTCCCCCAGTGCGAGGCAAAGAGACAGCTGGAACGCATCATCGCAAAATTCTCAA
Organism: Nannobrachium achirus; assembly: GCF_963921795.1. Taxonomy (NCBI): domain Eukaryota; kingdom Metazoa; phylum Chordata; class Actinopteri; order Myctophiformes; family Myctophidae; genus Nannobrachium; species Nannobrachium achirus. Next base: position 25,605,430 of record NC_137821.1, read on the forward strand.
CCAAGGAATACTCTCAGTACTAAAAAACAAGTGTATAGGGCAGTGTTTCTCAAACTTTCGAATTTCAAGGTCTCCCCTTAACTCTGACAGTGTACAAATGGAATCAAATGAACCCGTTGGGGGTTCATTGGGTTCCATTTGTACACGCTCAGAGTTACAGACTTGTATGGGTCAATTTAGACCCCCCTAAAGGAACCCACAGAGTCCCTAGAATCCACTGGTATAGGGCAACAGCATCGTCATTCTCTGTACAAAAGTTGAATCTGAACTCTTCATCTGAACACTCTTTGATTTATTTTTTCATTTTTGAATTATATTTTTGTCTCACTCTGTATTGCATTATTTTCATAACGACTGATGAAATCTGTCTCCCGTTACTATTAAGGGCCATGTCTTCATGTGAGATTTTGTGTGTGTGTGTGTGTGTGTGTGTGTGTGTGTGTGTGTGTGTGTGTGTGTGTGTGTGTGTGTGTGTGTGTGTGTGTGTGTGTGTGTGTGTGTGTGTGTGTGTGTGTGTGTGTGTGTGTGTGTGTGTGTGTGTGTGTGTGTGTGTGTGTGTTGGGGGGGGGGCACGTTGAGAAGGATGCCATCAGGAACTTGATTGCTCACCATGTCTGTGTAAAGCATGACCATTCATGTAGATATCAACATTCCTCTTGTGAAAATGTTAATATGCTAATTTGAAGAGCAAATATCTGTAATAAACCTTGCCATCACGTCAGTGAATTCACATCTGTTATGCTTACAATTGCTTGAAGTCCAAGCAGGAGGGGCTCTTGAGTGTGATTGGATGTTAATGGTTTTGTATGCATTTTGAGATGTGGGCATTGGTCAGATTTCCTGTCAACCATTGAAATTACATTAAACTGACTTTGTAATAAACAAATGCGTATTCTTTCTAGGGTTTAGAATTATGATTACAGTTACAGTATGTCTGTAATATTGACATCCCCCGGCCCTTGCACACGTTCATCTCACAGTGAGATCATGTCCTCAAGTTAAACAAACTAAATCCTGGTTGTTAAAAGGGGATGGGACTAAGCACATTTTGTAGTTGTTTCCCTGCACACATTTATAATAGAAAGTAAAAAAAAAATGGCAGGCTAGTTAGCATTGTAGGTAATACTATGCATAATGAGTGTTACAGTAGGTGCATTGACGGGAAGTGACAATTAACAGTTAATGTCAATGATTGCGCACCAAAATGTGTTCCAGTACTACTTAGCTATCGTGCTAACGTTGCATGTAATACATGACAAATACGACAGAATCTATTGTTGTATCCTCTCTGTCCAATCTTTATAATCAGCGATAATACGTTACTATTTGCACCAGTCGATGCAGTGTTCATTGGCAAAGTCATACTAATACAGGACAAACAGGATCACATCATCCCCATATTGACAAACTGGCTGCTTGTGGGTATGTCAACTAGTGTGCTGATGGTCTACATCTCCTTTGGCCAAATGGAAATCTTTATAAACAATCTATACTTCACAAGGACAATGTTGGTGTACAGTAACTAAGAGATTCACTGATAATCATTTTAAGAGTTTTCAGGTACATATTGAAGGGATATTTCAAACATTCATTTGTCATTTTATCGTCTACTCGGTTTTCAAATTGTTTGATACAGTAAATGTGATGTTCGTTTAATCAGACGCCACTCTTATCCCCTTCTCTTATGTTATATACAAACCCATTGTAACTTCAAACTCCATTTTAACCATGATAGACTCATCGAAAACACCCTTCATTGGTACTGGTAACTCATAGTCATACTTCCCTCCTAATCAGTGATTAGGAGGGAAGTATCAGTGATACTGTATTTTTTATTGTAAAATATTTAGTTTTTATTTTCAAAGGTCATTGAAAGAACACAGCCCCTCATGCATTCGAAGGACAATATCAGTCACCATAACCGAGGACAGGTTGAATCTATCATGATTAAAAACATTTTTTTAGTTACAATAGGTTTGTATAGGAACGATCATTTGAATATCAAATATTTAAAGTCACTGAATCAAGCAAATTAAAAACTGTCCGGGGTGCTCACAAAACCTTAAAACGAACCTCAAACATGTTTGAAAATTAAATATCCCTTTAACATCAAAACAACACTTTCACTAAAGGCGTTTCCTGGTTGTGCAGAGTCTGCAGGTGGTTCTGTTTCATGACATGCGTTCTATTTACAATATATTATTTGTTTGCAAGCTATTGATGTTATTGGACTACATTTGAGAGCACAGTGATACTAGATAGTGACAAACCCAGGACTGCTTGGCCTTTGTCCATGCCAAAAAATACTTTGTGTACTCCTGCGCTCACGGGCAAAACACTGAACCTGTCAGCACACACTTGGGTTAGCAGTCCAAGACTATAACTTGGCACAGTCCTTAACAGAGAGAAAGTTTGGACGAGCGCTGGCAAAGTTTCTTGGGGAAGATTTCCCCCCTCATTCTATGGGTCAGCAGCCCAAATGAGGCGAGCTGGCAGTGTGTAGCAGAGCATGAGCTCCGGCAGGAATTGAACAACAGGACTCATGAGAAGCGTGAAGATGGGAGCTCTCCCCCTGAGATCAGGTCAGTCTGGGTCTCCAAGAACCAACACAGTTGGGGAGCCTCATCAGAGGGGTCCCTTGTGGCTGCTTGGGTGAATGGTGGTGATGGGTTTCGGGGGACATGGGAAGTCAGGCTACTTAATGGGTGTTCAGACTTTGTCTAACTCTTAGGACTTAGTGACTCACACAAGGCATTGATCTGGGCTAAAACTGATCTCCTAAACTTTTTTTTAATATATTCTATATATATATATATATATATATATATATATATATATATACATACACACACACACACATCCCATGGTGGACTGCTTTCAACAATGTGCCGGTGCTGCATGCATTTGAGTTGTAGCACTTTGAATGCAGACACTGTATAGGTGCAATAGTGAGTGTAAAAGCCTATAGATTGTGTGATATATAGGCCATGCAAGCAGAAAATCAGCATGTGTTGGAATATTGGGTGACAATTCTTCTATATATTATAGGCTAAGTGGATGACTTTGCTCTGCAACATGCAGAGTCATAAAATGGTGCTAGAGAGATTAGTCCTCCAAACCAAAGACAATAGAAAACCCATTAGTTTGAGCTGATCAGGAAATTATATGGAATTGATCCTGAGGTAAGGGCATTTTTTCATGCTCAATACTTCACATCGCACTGCCATAATTACAAAAGAAAATCATTATTTTTCCAATTTGTATATTGTTAGTGAGTGTCTGAAGGGAAGCTACACAGTAAACTGTTATAATTCTTTTGCCCTGTTCTCCATTCCAAATGTCTTTTTGAGTTACACATGTGAAACCTTTTTGCTTTTAATGCTGGCATCTCTATTCTGGGTATGTCAAAATAGTTGAACATTCGGTGAAAATAGGCAAACATTTGTGGAAAACAGAAGATCTACAAGCTCACAATGCACTGCAATGTGACACGTTGCGAACTTGACTCTGCTAGTTTCACAATTTGACGTACAACAACATATTGTGTTTAAATGGTTATTGAACAGAATCCATTGGAATTACATCAAATCTGAGGTAGACGTGCTTTATCCCTTTATCCCCCCCCCCCCTCCCTCCAATCAGCATGTAAATGCCAGGGGTCAGGAGGTCAGGTCACAGGTACTGCTGAGCCACAATAGGCACAACCTCTTCTTGCTGACAGTCATCCAGACCCCCGCTGAGACAAAGGACCATTCTGTGTGGAGAGCTAGCTTTGAACATAACTCACCCAAAACAGCAAATATACCAATATGGCCAAATGTCAGAAGTGCATTGTTCAGCCAGTTGCTAAACACAGCGCAAATCACCACCTCAGAAAGGCAGCGGGCACAATCTTCTACCACCCACGGAGCCCTGGATGGTGCCTTATCATCGTTTCAGGCCTGCAGGTGGGGAAGTTTATTGCCAAACACCTCAACATTCCAGGGAATCCATCCGCCCATATAGCCCACCTACCATCCCACGCCAGCCTGAAACCCCCACCCCTCCAACCCCCCATCAATTGGAGCTCAGACAGGTGTCTTATCTCCATCACGCAGCACAAGCACAGCCAATCTCGCAGGAAGATGGCGACTGGAATGTGACAAATCCATCTGTCCTGGTTTGAATTTGTATGCTAATTTGAAGTAATAGCCCCTCTGGTGACAGTGCAAGGGAACAATTCAATCATGCCATCTCTGACAGTCACTTCTCTGTGATAGGGAGGTATATGCATGAACCGCCTGGGTTAGGCTTGATAGATTGGCTATGTAGGAGAGAGGTGGCATGTAGACTGCATGTTTAAAATTGGCTGCCAGTTTGAAACGAATTGCATAACAACTGAAGGCACCTGTGCAGGAATACGCAGCCTCCACATGCTTATAGGCGGAGAAAAACAACATTTGATTTGACCTAATTTATTTCCCCCACAGATACACACATATGATTGGCTGCTGACCTGAACTTTCACCTGATTTCACTGCCGCATTCCCCTCAAAGATATTTGTGAATGATAGAAATATCCCTACATGAAAATAAACACTGTTGCGCCATTGTTACATTGTCGCATTACATTATCTGTGCCTGTGGATTTGATTCAGGGGAAAGCTTTCATATGTCACTGTGACAGAATAAGCAAAGGCGATCAGACAATGAACGTGGAGGGGATACAGACCGAAGTGAATCTGTACTGTACAGAGCAGAGAAAGAAGAACACAGCTATATGATTCGTGATTCTTCATGTGCGTTGGTTCCCTTGCTCCTCTGTGTGTGCAAATGTATGGCACTTCACAATCTTTAAATTAATCTATAGCGGAGGACACGTTATGGTCGATGGTGACAGTGAGATAAGGCAAGAACAAAACCCGTGGTTCGTTTTTGCTTGAATCATTCCATTTTATTTTTTGCCCACTCCAACATCGGTGTACTTTCTAGTTGGTTTACCACCTATTATTTTTCTCAGATGAAGTTGGTTTTCATTAAAAGAAAATATGCTACAAAATCACAGAGGAAGCTTATCTTTCGATAATAGTTCTTCAGTAGCCCTGGAGTGAGTGCTGTGGTGTGGGAAAAGAACTGATGGCAGTCCTAATGGAAATGTAATGTAGTTGCTATTTCTGCAACAACCAGCATTGAATGGTGATAAATCTATGCCAAGTAACAATATGTGTTGCATCAGTGTATACAGGCATACCAGGTACATAGGGAACCTCTTGTGTCAATCCTAGTCTCTCAATTACTCTCACCACTGAAGTGAATGTTTCACAATTTGTCCAGGAGAGGACATGCACAGTACAGGGCCAATTGACCACAGTTCAAAAGGTAGCAGATCATGCGTGTCGAACATGTCTGATCAAACAAGGAGACCCTTAAAGACAAACTAGTGAATGAAAAGGCCTGTCCTTTGTGGTTCTCTCTCACTGCTATATAATGAGATGTGGTGTGTTGAGACAGCTTTTCAGAGGAGCTCTGCAATGCTAGGAGGCCTCATTGTGCAGTTCATGGAGAATCCTACTACAGGAGCTGTTCTAAATAATGGCAGTGAACTGTTCTATTTAATTACATACATCTATATTTTACACATGGACTTTCCGTGCAGGTTTTGTTATTTACTTTGCTATTTGTTTGGATTCTTGTTTGATCTTCCTATATGACAAATATTCTAATTCTACACTTACCATTCAAAATATACACTACCGTATACACGTTCCCTTCTATGACTGAAGTGCAGGGGTCATTTTGTGTCTTTTAGGCACTCGTAAGAGGAATCTTTGTTTATGGATGTTTCTGTACTGTGGACCCATGTCAGAGCATTTCTTGACACACTTCTGGGTCCTGCCCCACCGATTAGAAACACTGCAGCCTAATAATGAACATTCACTGCTGTCTCCCTTACTGTTCATCCACCCATTATCTAATGTCAGGCAGACCATTGTGCTAAATTACTGGAATAGCTAAATAGGATGATTTTTGGGTGGAAACGGGATATACTTTGAAGCTCAATAATAGCAATCCCAGCCATTCAAAGCTCATCTTGATCTCAGAGTTCAGACAGACAATGACTGAGCTCATGAGTCCAAGGCACAAGACAGCTATGAATTATTCAGTGTATAAAATATTCACTTCCCAGGAAATACTCTGAACAAAATATGATCTTTATTGATTACAGCTTTTAAAGCTACAATATGGAACTTTAATGAATAAAATGTTATGGTAGAAGATTATGCTAATGTAACTAGAACATGGTCTCTCTTTAGACCCTGGTCTCAGGTAGGAGGTGAAAACCTGCAGCTCATGTGTGTCAGTCAGTCACGCCTCATGTCACTCCTCGCCCTATAGGCTGGACTCACACATATGCGTGAAACATCTTCTCCGTATCGTCTGAGAATGGCCACTGGGGGCGCCGTACTAATGCATTGTCAATGGAAGGTTGTTTGTTTTTTTGTCGTTGCCGTGTCTCTAGCTCAACCACAGCCTGTCTTTTGGCCAAGAGACACGGCAACGACAAAACACCAAACAACCTTCCATTGACAATGCATTAGTACGGCGCTCCCAGTGGCCATTCTCAGACGATACAGAGAAGATGTTTCACGCATATGTGTGTGGCGCGCCTTAGAGCGAGGTCGCTTCTTGCCCTTAAGGCGTCTTAGGCTGCAATCAGACATCTTCTCCGTATCGTCTGAGAATGAGGGAGGAAGCCAATGCATTTTCTATTTAAGTCACGTGGTTTCATGTCGTTGCTGTGTTTCTTGCTCAACCGAAGGCTGTCTTTTGGCCAAGAGACATGGCAATGAGAAAAAACCACGTGACCTTCATTGACAATAAATTGGACTCCCCACCTCCCCTCATTCTCAGACGATACGGACACGTTAGCTGTCACAACTGTTTGTAGCGCGCCTTAGGCCTACTGGTTTCTTATTTACATTTTTATTAAAGGAGTTGTTCACCCCCAAAATGACTTATTTCCTATTGATTACTCACGCCATGGAGACTTTTTAATAAAAAAAAAATCTTTATTTATTGCTAATTTCTAAGACAAAAATGTGATTACAATAAAAGTACCCACTTTTATTCCGTATGGGCACCCGGATGGGGAGTAATACATTCCCCATCCGGAATCAATGGGGGTAAATTTATTATAATATTTGATTTTGTCTTAGGAATGCAACAAATACAAAAAATATTATTGAACTCAAGTCTCCATGGCGTGAGTATTAATCAATAGAACACTTTTCATTTTGGGGGTGAACTACTCCTTTAACTTCCATTATAGCATGCCAACTTTCCAGGAATAGAAAGCAAGCCTACCATTGAGGATGTCACTGGTAGACGGGTTTCTGAACTGCCCACAGCCCTCCGCAGACTGATCGACACAGAGGGAGACAAAAATGGCAGACTATCCTATTATGAGCATTAGTGAGGACAATAGGCTATATGTCATGAAAATATAAGTTGAAAATGTGTGAAGTGTCCTTTAAGAATCTGATTTGAAAGCATATTCTGTCTGGAAGGGAAAGTAAAGAATGTTTGGGTCTTTGGGATGAATTAAGTGGCTCGTCAAGGTAGGCTTGGTGCACCTGTTAACGTTCTCAGACAAATACACCACCAGCGCGAGAAAAAACAGTCTCCTCCTGAGTCAGGCTACTAATCTTCACAACCACAACCTTCTTGAAACTTCGGCGGGAAAAGTGAAACAAACAAACAAACAAGCTAACAAACGGAGACGTGGAGTCGTGGACATAAATATACGGTATATGGAAAACCCTGACAGCTTAATTGGTCCATTCGGGGCAGTGGTGTAAAGTAACTAAAAGTAGCTTAATTTTATTGTATTTAAATAACATTTTTGAGGTATTTGTACTGCGATGCGACGCATTGTGTGCTTGTAGATGTTTTTTTTATACATTTGAAAACTTTAAATGGGACATTGTGCTTAACGAGTAGCCTACTTTTACTTTTGGTAGGCCTACTTCAAGTACATTTTGATACCAATACTTTACTCTAGTGAATTTTGAATTCCGGACTTTTACTTCAACAGAGTACTTTTACATTGCAGTAGCCTATTGATACTTTTACTTGAGAACTGTGAGTAGCCTACTACTACTACTTCCACCACTGCTCATCATTCATGGCGGGTTTGGGTGAGGAGTGTAGGAGAGGAGGGAGAGCCCCACCACGTGACGGAGCGAACGGCTCTGTCTGCATGTCTTCCCGTTTTTTTGATACTGTCTGCCGTCTGTCTGCTCTGCTCCGGAGGAAAGATTCCGCACGGCAGCACTCCTTCAGCACAGCGGGGGAGCAGCGCCGAGACTCCGTCTGAGGGAAACACTTCAAACCTCAAAAAGACTTCTCTCCTCCTCCTCCGCCTCCTCCTTCTTCTCCTCCAGCATCATGGACGGGTGCGACGAGCTGTTCTCCTCCTGCCTTCTCAACCTCACCTGGGACGGTCCCTACGAGCAGGTAGGGATGTGACTGTCTGTCTCACTGTCTGTCTCTCTGTCTGATCGCTGTCTGATGTTAACTTGTCGTCGCGGTTCAAGCGACTGACTGATGTCGCTGCTGTCACACACACAGGGGCGTCATTTATTTGGGGCATCAGGGGGGTGGCAGGGAGGGAGGGAATGCCAGTTGCCACCCCCTTGTGTTCACATTTACAAGGGTTATTTTAGGCATCATTTGTTGTTTTGGCAGATGAATCATCACAATTGATGCCTGTCCATATACTGTTTAGGCTACATGTGGCACTTGGTATAATTCTTTATGTGTTTTATTGTATGCAAACATTAATTTATTAACCACTTTCAACATGGCATTCATCCCAATTTTGGGAATGTGATCATAGGAAAGCATAATTTTCTAACATTTTCCCTTTTCGCCCCCAAACAAATAGTGAATACAGTTGTTCTATATCTCAATGTGTCGCTTGGCGATGCGTTGAGACTACTTGTAGATCCACTATTTCACTTATTTTTTGCCACCCCCCTTATTTCTTTCTGAAATTACACCTCTGCAATGTCACTTGCCAATTCCAAAATACCAGATTTACAAGCTATCCACATCCGTGCGATGCCTTGATAGCTTGTAGATCTGTTCTTTTTTGGGAGGAGGAGGGGGAGGGCAAGTGACACCCATTGTAAATTAAGCTTAATAGGCTCCCTTTTTTAAAGTTTCACAGAGCAGAGCAGACAGCCACTCTGTGCCCTTGGAATCAATAATGAATTAACCTGGTGGACAAAATGAATATGATGCCAGGAAAGCTGTCAATACATGAGAGGCAAACAAACAGGAACTTTGCGTTCCTTTTTCTGAAGACACTGAAATGCATTTTGTAAGATGTGATGGGATCCGGGGAGTTGAATGCTACTTTTACAGCCAAATTAAGACCCATTGGTTGCCAGGTGGTTGTTGTAAACAAGTTAAGTTAACTTGGTAATGTGTTGCTGAAGGAGGTTGTGTGTGTGTGTGTGTGTGTGTGTGTGTGTGTGTGTGTGTGTGTGTGTGTGTGTGTGTGTGTGTGTGTGTGTGTGTGTGTGCACCTCTTACAGCAGAACTGTCTGGAGATAATTACCTAATTCATCTCTCTTCCTTCAAAACTTAATCAGTTCTGCCTTTAAAATACACTTATGGAGCTGTATGAAATCCCTCTTAATTTGGCACATTCTAATTTGTGGAATGTGTCAGACTGTAATCATGTGCAACAAGAATGCCAATATAATCATTTCCTATGAATGCAGAGAGGGCTCCGAGCTATTTAGCACTTTATGCACAGTGATTGATGCCAAAATATTTGTACACCAATTTTCATGGTAATTTACTTGAATACCACCATGAGAGATCAGCATATAGCTTATACACTATCTGTCTCCAGGTTGCAGTACTACAGTGGAGGAGGACATTCTAACAATGCATCTCATGTGGTTTAGTTGGCTACTGTTTTTGAATTACAAGTAAAGGCAATTTAAAGAGGATTAGGCCCTTAAAACGCCAGCCTATGAATGCCAATGCTAAGAATTGTGTTGAAACAGAGATTTAGGCGCCTGGAAAACAAAACCCACCCTAAACACTGTTCGCAGTTGCAACTGCAGAACCTCATCGAAAACGAGACGCTACATCTCAAGGGGTTATTCCTAATGGAGAGTTTCAATCATCAACTGCAAGTCCTCGTCAATGGCATTTAAATGTGCAACCAGTTGAGCCTCATCGTCTCTGTTGCTAAATGGACTGTACACTAGAATCCTATAGGACTAACCATGTAGTGTATTTTAAAATGGAATCAAGAATACATTTTGTATGTATACATCTTGGATACATTTACATAGAGCTACGCAGGCACGCGCACCCACCCACGATATCGTCACTGTCGGGCAGAAACCTCGCATCTCCAAGTTTCAAATGTGTACGTTTTTTGGTAAAGCAAAGCCCTGCTTCATCATACAAGACCGTCGCACAAAACTAGTGAAAACGGCAGATCTACAAGCACACAGTTGTGTGCTTGTAGATCAGCTGTTTTCACTATTTTAGTACATTTTTTAGATGATAAATACAAAACAAACGGTTTTGGACATACAAGGTTTCCATCCGACAACGACGATATATAACATTCAGTACTTCCTACTTGGTTCTCCCGTTCTCGTCTATCACACCCTGTCTATGAAAAGCCCAGTCAGTCAATGTACCGTATTTTCCGGACTATAAGGCGCACTTAAAAGCCTTTAATTTTCTCTAAAGACTACAGTGCGCCTTATAGTCCAGTGCGCCTTATATATGGATCATTCATTGACATTGACATTCCGTTTATCACAGCTCCATCTGTTGGATGCATAACGCAACAGTATCGTCTATTATGTGCGCCTTATAGTCCGGTGCGCCTTATATATGAAAACAGTTCGAAAATAGACCATTCATTGACAGTGCGCCTTATAGTCCAGTGCGCCTTATAGTCCGGAAAATACTGTATAAGTGCAAATACAGGTAAATGTGTCAAGTTCAACTATATAATAGGCTAACTAAAGAAGGCCAGTGCAGTGATGACCATAAGTGGCTTTAAATATGCATTGGAGTTAGCATACCTAATATCAGTCACAAGGTATAATAAAACTGTACGTGAGTGTTAATTTAGTGAGCAGTCGGTCTCCAAAATGCATCCCCTGGTGAAGGGAAAAGAAAACCTTGTGGAAAAAAGTGAACATTCAGAAAGCGGGTCACATGCTCGGCCAGCGCGTAGTTAGCCATGCACATCGCCTCGCTTTCCCTTTCTAGCACCTACGGCGGTGGGGGGGAAATAAATAAATAAGGAACGTAAAGGGAAACGTTGACACAGCCTGTCCTTGTGGCCAGATTAGCCACTCATGCTTGAGCATCGGGTAAAGGCCCTACATTATTCAGCCCAAGACGCAGAGACCAGGGGAAAACAGTGGAATAGCTGGGCTCTTGCCGCAGGAGTGTGTGTGTGTGTGTGTGTGTGTGTGTGTGTGTGTGTGTGTGTGTGTGTGTGTGTGTGTGTGTGTGTGTGTGTGTGTGTGTGTGTGTGTGTGTGTGTGTGTGTGTGTGTGTGTGTGTGTGTGTGTGTGTGTGTGTGTGTGTGTGTACAGAGATCAGTGAACTGCACGGGGGAAAAGAGATGATGCATTCACTTAATTACTCAATGAACTCTATGCCTCTAGCTTTACCCCCGTTCTACTATTCTTATTTCTATTTCTGAGACCCCCCCAGTCTCTCATTCTCTCTTGCTGTCTGTCTCTGACGTCAACACACGCACTCACTCACTCACTCACTTAAGGTGGTTGGACACTGCACTGCGTGTTTTCGTTGCGTTTTGGAAATCCGAAATCCAGAGGCCAAGGAGAGAGAGGAGAAAGAGAGAGAGAGCAAGGTACTCCATGGCGACACTGCGAAAATCGGATAAAATCAACCCTGGTCCGAAAATAAATACGAAACCGGCGGCAGTGTGCAAACGTGATTGACATAACGTGAGGTTGATTTTTTTATTCACGCATCCCGAAATTCACTCCGATATTCGGCCCGAAAAACGCAGCAGTGTGCAAAGACCTACACACACACACACACACACACACACACACACACACACACACACAACCCTTTGGTTATGGCTTCCTGGAGGGTGGCTGTCCATGGTGCTGAAAGTGTCATCAAACATTTTAGCATGAGCCTTTTCATGAGTTCCAGACTTGAATTCCATGCCGGGTCTTGCTTCGCTCCCTTCAAAAAGCCATGCATTGGGTTTGTCTGGACACCAAGCATGCCATACCTCTGAATACCAGCTCAGGAAGTGAGGAGGCTTATCATTCACATAGCCTTGAGAAGGCTCCACAGGTAGCACGCCACACCGCGAGAAGCAGTGAGGACTAATATGGATTTATTGATTTATTTAGACCAGGGGTCTTCAACAGGGGGTCCCCAGAGTTACTACAGGGGGTCCTCCAAATCTTTGTGGGATAGAATCTTTTTTTCTACTTTTTTATTTTAGCTACTTGAACCCTAGCGTCCATATTCAGAGAACTTTAGCCAAAAATAGCAGATCTGCAAGCTCACAACACCTCGGACTGCGAAGTGTTGTGAGCTTGTAGATTGTCGATTTTGGCAAAGAGGTTGCGTGTAGGGGGGGAAAAGAACAACTAAGTACAGAGTGAAAGGTCAAGTTTATTAGGTAATGACGGCTCAAGTGGTTAAATATCTGAAAACACACATTAACATCAATCCAAAATACACTGATGATTGTGCTGTCAAACAATGAAACTATATAGAATACATGAAAAGGTTGTGGGGGTCACTTATTCATCGCTCTCTCAACTAAGGGGTCCTTGGCCTGAAAATGTTGAAGACCCCTGATTTAGACTCTTTTTGACCCTACAGCGCGTTTCATCCTAGCAAGGCTCAGGTTCTCATACTATAGTCACAATATATGCCAGTTAAGTGAAAGCTGTTGTTTTTCCTTTACTCATTCTCAGGTACTTATTGTCATATTTCACTGTCCATACAAGATGTGCAACTCTCTGCAGGATTGTATAACAAGTAAACACCTCAAGTTGTTTGACAGAGGTGCACTTTACGCCATAAACATGGTAATAAACTTGACTCCCGCCTTGTAATCATACTGTAGCCAGCCTGTAACCTGCCTGTGGCTTGAGTATAAAATGAGTGAGAACCATGTTGACTCTACCTTGTGGTGTTCATCATTCTTTGTGTTTGCACAGACTGACAGTAGTGCAAACAGCAACCACACACACACACACACACACACACACACACACACACACACACACACACACACACACACACACACACACACACACACACACACACACACACACACACACACACACCAACTCTTCCCATGTCACATGCTTACTGTCCTTGTGTCAGTGTTTTCCACTACTTTAAAATGGCCTCCACTTTTTCATACTCCACTTAAGCCCTTTGCACACAGGCGCGTTTATCCGACACGGATAAAATGCAAATGGTCAATTAATTTAAAAAAAAAAGAAAACGACCTCATGCACACCGGATCCGAATTAGCCGTGCGACGAGTGGCTGCGGCCGTGCGTTTTTTTCTCGATCGAACCCAGTTCGATTTGTGCGTCTTGTCGCATGCGGTAAAAAACTTCACTCCTTTTGGGATCCGCAGCGCCGATTCCGCACAGTATTGCACACCAAATCCAATGCGTTTTATTCATGCAGCAAACTAAAAAAAAACTAAAAGAAATGCAACTGTCCTGTGTGCAAAGGGCTTTACAGTGAGTCGCACCATTTCTTATCAACAAGTACAGTAAGTGGCTGCTGAACGCCATTCTGTTGATGGCAGCCCACAGGAAAAGGGTATGTCGTCAAGGTAATGAGAAACACGCAGTTCCCTTCTAACATATTGCCAAGATATGGATGGCTAATTATCTAATCAAGACTTGGTGAAATTGCCGCCACTTACTCACCACTGACCTGCTAACCGTCTGGCGGCTTCTCTGCCGCGAGTCATGCAGACACTATGCACTGAACATGCTACTAGATAGATATTGCTGTCACTCGGAACACTGTAGGATTAAATAGCAAGATTTAAGTGGTAGAGGACTTCAGGACAATATAGCAGGTCTTTTTAAACGCGTACAATGGAAACCACAATTCTTTTTTATTTAATTTTTATTTACCAGACAAGATTTAAACCTAAATGGATAAAATTATATTTTGTTATATTTTTAGAATAAGATGACAACCTTTCAGGTGAATTGCAGGTGTCATAGATAGCAGTACAGAACACCTAGGATAGTTACTGGCAAGAGTAGAGAGACAAGCTGATACAATAAATATTAATAGACTTTGATAAAGAATCTTGGCCAACCCTTTTCAACCCTTTTTATACCAAGGTCCATTATTTATTCAGCATCTGAGCCACGAACCACCATTTGATGAGATTTAGCCTCTCAGACCCAAAACATTTTGTTGTCATTGAATAAGATTTTTGTCTACAATTCCATGCTGTATATATCGATGTGGTGCCAATGTGCCATAGGACAGATAACAGGCAAATGTAAAAAAAAAAAGAAAAAAAAAAAATCCTTAAATTAAGCAATGCAGATGTTTAGCAATAACTTAAAGGACAACTTAACCACTTTTCAACCTATCTTCATGTAATTGGTCGTCACTAATGTTCATGATAAAATAGCAGAATTCTTTTCCACTTGGTCTGTGTCTCATAGGAGGGCCGTGGGCAGTTAAGAAACCCGCCTACCAGTGACATCATCGATGGGGAATCCAAGCTAATAGAAACTGCAGGCTTTCTATTCCTGAAAAGTTACCATGTTATATCGAAGCCAATGTTCTCGTGATCGCTTAAATCGTTTTAAAAAATATCTGCCTAACGATGATACTGGCAGGCGGGTTTCTGAACTGCCCACAGCCTTCCGAAGAGACACAGACTGAGTAGAAAAACATTGTGCTATTTTATCGTGAACATGAGTGAAGACCAATTATATGAAGATAGGTTGAAAAGTGGTGAAGTCGTCCTTTAACTCTTGAGAGGGGGAAATGGACCCCCAAGGGTCCATTTGGTTTCATTTTACACTCAAGAGTTAAAGATCTATAAGGGTCCATTTGGTTACGAGCTCTCCATCATTTAGCTGGGGACCACCAGGAACCCCCTCAAGGACCACTGGTGGTCACCGGACCACTAGGGATGGGTATCGTTAAGATTTTAGCGATTCCGATTCCGATTCCGGTTCTGCTTATCGATCCGGTTCCTTATCGATTCTCTTATCGATTCTCAGCCCCCTCGCCATGCAGGGGGCTGGTCAGAAATAGTGGCCAATGGTCTTTTCTACCTCCTCCACTCCTTATTCTCCTCCTGTCATTTTCTTCTTTTTCTAGTTTTTATTTATATTTTTCACCCAAAAAAGCTCAATCCAACGTCCCGTTTTTGCAGTGCTCAGAATGTGAAGGCACAACTTATTTTTTTTTACAGTGTAGCCCTAATATGGATATAATATTGATGCCAGCTGATCATTCACTGAAAGGCCTAAAGTTAAAAATACATACTACTGTATATAGCCTATATTTGTAATTGCTGTGCCATTGCTGCTATGTCTGTGTCACTGTTAGAGCTGCATGATTATGGCAAAAACTTTATTTTAAAATTATGGCTACATATTGAGATAATTTATTTCAAATATTATTAAAAATATTATTATTGAATAAATATTGTTTTAAAACGATTGTCTTAAAAGCTAAAATAAATAAGGTTGCATTTGTTGTTTTCAAGGTGAGAAATTTACCTTATGTCACAGTAGTCTGACTCTAGTCTATTCCTTTCAAATATTTAAGGGCAAAATATTACCTCATGACACTGTTCCTGTTGTTTGGGTTGTAAAACCTCTGTAAGGGACTTAAAATGTTAAATAATACATTTCTGTTGCTTAATGTACTTTGTGAAACTATCGGAGGATACTATAACGACTTTTAACGGGCTTCACCTGGACATGCATTGATTAATCCAGCGTGCGGACAGACACACAACGACACCACGCAAAGTGAACTGACTTTTTTTTTTTTCAACAACAGAGAAACGGGAGGTGGTTTTCCTTTGAAACTGGCTAAAATAAAGGGACATTTAGGCTATAGGATGGCTTTTTCTGTACCTTGCAGCCTTGCAAGAGCTTTTGCAAAGCTGTTGCTTTCTGTTAAATGAAAGTGAAAGTAAACTCCTTCTGCATGGACCGTCTGGAGGCAGGAAAGCCTGGTGACACGATGCTTTTTTTTTTCTCTTCTTCTTTTTTGAGACGACATTGACAGACACAGGATTATGGAATATATCCGTACATTGCAAAGGTAACCAGCACCATCTGTATTATGTAGGCTGCCACTATAAAGTAGACTGCCTGCTACTTGTTATGTTTGCTTTAGTTAGTCACAGGACCAGAGCATCAGACAACATGTTGGCTGCTTCTAAACAAGGCAGCGCGTCGCGTGTGTGACGTGATGTCATCGCGCATATGCAGGAATCGATAGCAGAATCGTTAAGGACATTGGCTAACGATTCCATGGAACCGAACCACGGGCAACCGGTTCTCAACAAGAACCGGTTTTCGATACCCATCCCTACGGACCACTGGTGGAAAACCACTGCCCTAGTCAAAAATGGATATGAGACTGATTAGGTACAGTGTCAGCCAGCTGTGGGTACCTGGATAATATGTACAGTCTAGTATATCTACACCAGGGGTAGGCAAGGGGTAGGCACGGGTGCCAATATTGGCACAGGGAAGGGTGATCACCGGCACGCTGGCAGAAGTGTGAGAGAGAGGATTTTTAAAACAAATCTTTTGTTTTTAACGTAGTCAATTACATGAAGTTAGCTAATTTATAGCAAATTTCATCTTGCACAAAATTCTACATTCATTAAAACTCTGACCTCTGACTGGGGAGGGAGTTGATTGAGATAGGTGGATTATTACTCTCTAGTCTAATGATCGTTATTATAACAATGTCCTGCCAGTCAAAATATGTCAAAAATATTTAATGTTTAATGTATATTTAAATGTAGTCAATTAAATGAAGTTGGCTAATTTATAGCAAATGTCATCTTGCACAAAATTCTACATTCATTAAAACTCTGAACTCTGGCTGAGGGGGTAGTCTCTGAGTCTAATTATCGTTATATCAGTGTCCTGCCAATTAAAATATGTCAAAATATTTGTCATTAAAATGTATGTTGACATGGCACACTAACACTCTAGAAAATAAAAACATGGCACTTCATTTCAAAAAGGTTGCTGACCCCTGATCTTCACAGTCTGTCAACAATGAAAGTACAGTATGAGTGAATATACTGTAAGTGAGTCTCACAACAGCTATCCTCAACAGGCATTGGTTCAGTAGTGTATATCCCAGTAGGGGTGCAACAGTTCACCTGAACTGATCAAAAGCGATCGCAAGTGTGCCAGAGACGAGCAGGAGTGAGTGAGTATCCCAAAGAACAGAACTGTAGATACTATATACTGGGGGCCTAGCTTTGTTGTATAATGTTAACGTTAATACAAACTGTTGTTATTTACTTGAATAACTAATTATTTAAGGGAGGGGGGGAATGTGTTTGTATACACACAGACTTGCCTAGTTTCCCTTTAAAAGAATGCCTTTCAGATTTGACTCACCTCTGAAAGATGCAACAGGTTTTGCATTAGTCCCAAAGAGATGTACTGTAGCAGGAAAGAATTTAGGGTTTTATTAGCAGAGATTAGAGCATGGTTTGTAACCCATGCTCTAATGTCAAAATGTCAAAAAAGTGCATGCTAAAGGGTGATTTACAGTATTCCACCAGAGGGAGCACCAAGCTTTGATTCCTTATGAAAATACAAAATTGGTCACATGCAATTTGAATGCCAGGATTTTTAATTGTGGTATGTTTTTTCTCTCTCTGCATAGCATGGTGAAATATGTCACCTGAAAGACATTTCAGAGTGTATACCTAGCATTAAAAATGGCATGTTCAGCATTCATCATACCGTGATTACATGGGTGTGTGTGATAGCAGTGAATTGTGCTGGTACATTTTCAACAGTGTGCTAACCTACCCATGTTGTCTGAATCGGCCTCATGGTTGTATGGGAGCTGTGATATTCTTTTGATTGCGGTTGTGTGGGAAGATGTCTTCTTCCACCCATTGACCATCCGGTGACACCTTAGCAAAATCTAAGATGAAAGCAAGTGCAGCTTAGAGCGTATAGAAGATTCTTGCCTTCTCGGCGGGAGGTAAAATATACTCTCAAACGCGGAATTGTACATCTGAAGTGTTATCAATTCCTCCTGAAAACGGTGGGCCCGGTGGCAACGCTGAGCCTCCGTGCTTTTGATGGTGCCAGGCAGCAGTGCCTGTAAACAAGTATTTTTCCATCTCTCATTCTCTCTCTCCTCACTATCTCTCGCTCCCTGCCTCCCTCTTTCTCCTGGCTGCTCCTCCTCCTCTACCACTAAATTGTCTGGAGGGGGAGGTTCCTTTGATTATCTCTACCGCCGATTAATTGCTTTTCTTAACCTCTGCACAGACGCGCTCCGACGCTGCCCCGGAGCAAGCCACACGTGCTCAGATGGACCCCCGCCGCTCCCAGCCAGGGAGAAAAACAAAATGCATCAGTCCCCCCCCCCCAGCCCCCCTCTACCCACCACCAACCTCCTCCCAATTACTGACCTTCATCCTCTCATTCCGTCCCATCCCTTATCATGGCCATGATCTGTGTATTTACTTTTGTTTGTTTAGCTATAGTTACTTGGTGCACTGCAGCAGCGGCAGCACTCCTACGGGCAGAGTTTTTTGAGGCAGACTTGACAGTGTGTGAGAGGGTTATTAATTTCAGTGGAAGCATCGCAGGACGGGATGCGACGAGTGCGGTGGTCGGCGGGGTTCGAGTGGTAAATGTATTCGGTGTCATAAAGCGAGTCATCTCTGCCAGGCGGTGGGTCACCAAAAGAGGCGGAGGGAGAGAATTTTTATGCAGGAAATATTACCATTGCCACTTCTTGAACTGTCCTTATTCAGTGATTAAATAGATTTTGGCCTTGGGTTCTGCAGGCTAAGCAATTCCTTTGCGTGTTTTTTTTTCTCCTCTCCTTGTTGCCTTTTAGCCACGCGTGTGCATCACGTCATTGTAAAAAGGGTCCAGCCTCCAGCTACTTGTCGGGAGGCGGTTCCATAGCAATGGCTCTCCTCCTCAGACCTTGGCTGTTTTTAAGGACATCCCAGCAACATGTCCAAGGGGGCAATCTCAATGATTTATGCACTGCATCTGAAAAGAGGACCACCCAGTGTTGTTTTTGACAGGAAATTTTGATATAGTTTTAGTCATAGTCTTTTGAATAAAATGTAATTTAGTTGTAGTCATAATTTAGTCACAGCACTTGTTTCAGCACGCAACACCGGTGAGCAACCAAACATAAAATGACTCTCTTCTCCACTATAGTCCCTCCCCAACATTTTAGTCTAGTTTTTATTTTGTTGACGAAATTGTCAATATATTTAGTCTTAGTTTTAGTCATCACAGCTTATTTTTTCGTCATTGTTTTAGTGGACGACATCAACACTGGGACCACCTATACCTTCATTCCTCGGACAGCAGCACGTTTTTCAGAAAGAGTTTGACGGTGACAGGGGTTTAAAAATAATAATACAGTAGATACCTATTTCCTCCCGTGAGGGAAATTCAGTATTTTCACCCCAACCCAGCTAATTCGCTGCCTACAAGGAGCGTGTGAGCAATTAGGGGTTAAGAGTCTTGCTCAGGGACACACATCGATGTTGCTACCCTGGCCAGGAATCGAACCTGGGACAACCAGGAGCTCTGGTTCTCTAACCATTCAGCTATGTCGCCCCCAAATCGATGTTCTTCTTTATTTGGGGGCTGTCCGCTGTTCAACCCATAATTTCAGTGGCTCACTTACTTGACTCAAAGTGAAAGTTGTGTGATGTAAAAAGATTTAGAGTTCTCCGCTTTGCTTTTGCTTTGCTTTTTGTTGGAATAGAGTTGAACTTTAGTGGTCTCTGGCAAGTGGTGGTCACTTGCCAATTACTTCTTTAGTACAGTGTGAATGAATCCAGTCAATCTCGAGAAGAAAGTCTGTATTTTACTTATTAACTTTTGCAGTGACTGTTGACATCAATATGTGTGTGTTGCTTTTTCTGCAAGCGGTCCAGGTGCTTGTTACAGAGCGCTGTGGGGATCCAGTCAATCAGACAGGATAGAAGCTGAGAGGCAAACACACTCGCAAGCGCACACATCCATGCATACACAGGGGCGTCACACCAAATTCTGGGCCCTGGGTACAAGGATTCACTGCGGGGCCCCTGTGCTTTAACTATTGAAAAATAGCAGATATACAAGCTCACAGCTTGTAGATATGCTATTTTAAAAAAATCATGAAAATCTTTGAATATTTCAAATCCTTCTGAGGTTTTTTGAAAAACCTATGTTTCTAGTGGAGCTCAAACCTTTTCATGTGAAGGACCCCCAAAATGGTATGTATTTGGCCACGGAACCCCATCTCAAAATATTGAGTTCCAGGGACCCCCCAGAAGCAAAATTTGAGTTACAAATGTTCGCTTAACAAATACATATATTCAAAGATTTGCACACATTTTCACGACTTTTCAAAAATAGCAGATCTACAAGCTCGCAGCTGTGAGCTTGTGTATCTGCTATTTTTCAATAGCTAAAGTATAAAATAATTAAGGCCCCTCCACCACCTTGGGCCCTAGTAACTCAGTCCCACTTTCCTACCCCTTGTGACGCCCCTGTGCACACACACACACACACACACACACACACACACACACACACACACACACACACACACACACACACACACACACACACACACACACACACACACACACTTGAAAGGCGAGACTCCCTGGACTATAGTGTGGGGTTGCTGATTTCCCCCATCAGCAGAAA
This sequence comes from Nannobrachium achirus, assembly GCF_963921795.1. Classification (NCBI taxonomy): domain Eukaryota; kingdom Metazoa; phylum Chordata; class Actinopteri; order Myctophiformes; family Myctophidae; genus Nannobrachium; species Nannobrachium achirus. The sequence goes on from NC_137821.1 coordinate 25,626,417, forward strand.
GCCTGTATGAGCTGAGCTAATTGAGCTGGGACACCCAGCGCCCCCATAGGGTGTCCCACATGGGCCCCTTCACACTCTTGACTTGTCACTTCCTCTATCCACTGACTACTGCGTCTTTCATCCTATGTTATCTCCAGCGTAAAGTAACTAAAGTACATTTACTTAAGTACTGTACACTTTTGAGTCATTTGTACTTTAATCGAGTGTTTCCAGTTTCCAATACTTTTACTTGTAACGGAGTACATCAACATTGCAGTATTGATACTTTTACTTAAGTAAAGAATGTGAGTACTTTTTCCACCACTGATTATCTACAAGTCTCCTCTCTGTTCTGCACGCAATAACAAAGTTAACACAACCAATTTGAATTGTTGGTTTCAGCAAATCAAACGAATCTATCAATAAGCATTTATCATTTGTGAGGTGCGTAGCCTACTACATTTCCATGGTGTATGACTATATATTATCACTATAAATTGCTTTTTGAAAGTAGGTAATGTACCAAGCGAACTAAGTTTGAGTTGTTTCTACATCAAATGAAACTCCATTATGTTAACAAAGTGTGTGAGGCATCAGGGTCTCTCCTGTGCAAAACCAGTGCAATTTAAGTTTATTTTTGTTTATATTTCTTTTGTAGCTGTCCACACAAGTACAGAATAGCTAGTATAACCGATATGACTAACTATATCACAGCAAACAACAAAAGCACATTATACCTGATCTTTTTTTGTTCCCTCTCAGAGAGAGCCACAACCCTGGTGTCTTGTACCCTTATCAAGAAAAAGAGGAAAAGAGAATAATAATAACAACAATAATAGTAATAATTGCGACCATAGGTCGCAGTTTAAGCTGTTGAGACGGCAACCTGGAGTTGTTTACAGCTTTACCAGCACTTTGGGAATGCTTGCGGCCTACGGAAACAGTATTTACCCAGAAAGTGACTTTAAACGTTGCACGCACATTCCCACTACTAAGCCAAAATAGAATCTCCATTGCAATTTTTTCAAATATCCTCATCGCTACTGTACAACAGCCTGCTTCATGTTTTGGCCTATAACTCTTGAACTTAAATAACATAATTTTTTCCCCCTGGATTCCATAGATCATGACGCAACTTATAGTCACAGTGCGTTTTCTTCAAAACACATTTCTTTCTTACCTGACTCCGCCAGATGGGGGCGGTATTGAGTTCACAAGCTCACAAAACAGCCTCCTTTTGGAATCACTCAGAGATTGGAGCTTACACCGACCCATGCCTGGTTCGAACAAATCAGCAGCAGCTTTGGGCGGGATCTTGGCGATTCCTGGTGTGACGCGATCGAGAAGCGCCTGTTGGACTGTAGTTCTTTGACTACTGCTTTCACTTTCAATATGATTGTTGGATGTAGTTAGCACACCCAGACCATAGAGTTATAAGAAGAATAGAGAGGACACCAGATATCCCCGCCCGTCCACTTGCATTGAGTTGCTCACCCAGCGCATGAGGCGTTTTCACCCCTTCTTCTGGGTAGTAAAACCGTGACGTAGTGGGGCCTATGTGACGCGTTTTGCGTCATAGTTTGTGTTCATGGACGCACTGGAGCTCCAATTCATGAATGAGCACTTCCGGTATGAACGCGCGTCAATACAAAGAAGCCTAGATGCGCGTTCATGTTTCTGGCCCCAACTGCAGTACCTCAAAACGGCCACCATGTCCATGGCGCTTGGCCCAGACGCTGATAGCCTTCTTCAGCGGTTGGGCTTGAGCGATCCCAGATGGAGGCTGCATTGTAAACTTAACTTGTGAACTCAATGCTGCCCCATCTGGCAGAGTCAGGTTAACGTGTTGCTACTACTCCTACAGATTTTGTCCAAAACTTTCAAAAATCGCTACACATTATCTCTGGGGTCATGTGATGAATGATATTTCAGATCCAATTCCAATTGGCTATGACTGCCTTCCAAAGTATGCAGACCCTGAGTTGGCAATCTGGCCTGGCGGAGACCTGTGCTCCGAGGAACACTGTTCTAGTTCCAGTACGTTAATTTGTTTATCTCGCTACAGTATATTATTATCTAGTTTTTGGACTCTTGCCTTCTCCCTGTCTGGATTTGTTTGGTTTGATTTGGGCCGATTTTACATGCTTATTGATCTCACCATAATCTCTCTCTCTCTCTCTCTCTCTCTCTCTCTCTCTCTCTCTCTCTCTCTCTCTCTCTCTCTCTCTCTCTCTCTCTCTCTCTCTTCCCTTTTTTTCCCGATGTCTGGTTTTGTCAGCTCTTACCTGTGCATGACCTCCTTCTCTCCCTGCTTGGATTTGTTTACTTGTTTTCAGATTGTCTAGACTATATATTAGTGCTTCTCAAGTGGGGTCCTTGAGGGGGTTCCAAGTCAGTCTTGTTTTATTTTCAATATTATACTAATATACTAAAACCACACCAGAACACCTGTGATAGGACGCCAAGGCAGCGAAGGAAAAGCATTAGGATAGACTACATCCTATATACTGTCTGGATGATTGATCTGTGATTGGCTAGTTCATTGTCAGGCCAACAGGCCATCCAATGGTTAAATTCACCACTCAGTGACTCAGTCAGAGACATTTGCATTTGTAGGGACAAAAAAAAGGACGGATTGTCCCTGCAAGACGTCCCTTATCGGTGCCTTTGATGCGTGAGTTATGTGTTATTGTTGGAGCTGCTTCATTGCCCATAATCCATTAGCCCTCCCCACCACCACCCCTAATAAAAGTTAAAACATTTGGGCTAAATGATGAATGCTTGATCGCTTTGCATCGTGTTTCTGAAAGGAGTGTGTGTGTGTGTGTGTGTGTGTGTGTGTGTGTGTGTGTGTGTGTGTGTGTGTGTGTGTGTGTGTGTGTGTGTGTGTGTGTGTGTGTGTGTGTGTGTGTGTGTGTGTGTGTGTGTGTGTGTGTTTTGGGGGGGAATTTTACATTATCTGGGAGATAATTACAAAGCAATCATAAGTAAAGTGGTAAACAAGCCAAGGACTTGTGCTCTTTTCCCAAGAATAATTAAAAGTCACAGTGTTTTCGATTCATCAGTGTCCTTGTCTCGACTACTCAATGTCCACCTTTTTTTCTCACTATACCATTGGATGGGTTCCTATACTCATGGCAGTTTTTCAGTCAGTGTTAAGCAAACTCCACCACGCCGACAACCTGTTGTAGATGGTGCCATGTCGTTGGTTTGGGACCTAATAGTCAAACGCCGACCACCGACAGAACCTGCTCGGTCGGGTCCCGACAGGCTAGAGCCCGTCGATTTTGACGAGCTCCATCATTTTGTAGTATTCTGTGAGAAGAGAGATATGAGCAAGATTAAGTCAGTCATTGGTTCTAAATATCAGTTTGTGATATATTTTCAATTAATTGCCCATGGCCCATTTGCCGGTATTCAGAGGATAGACAAGCCAGTGGGCCAATCATGTGATGTCTCTCTGCTCTTTGGGCTGATGCTACTGAAGGATTAGCCCTCTTCACTTAGTGGCCGCCCAGCCCAAACATTATTAGTGTGGTTGCAACACACTTGTCATTTTTTGGAGCTGTGTGAAACACAGGCTCCCTATACGTGGCTGTGTGGGTCTGTCTGTCTGTGTGTGTGTGTGTATGTAGCCTGAACTTCCTAAACTTCGGCACGCTACTAGTCCCACAGTTTTGCCACCACACACTCGCGCCATATGTCAAATCGACCGGCTTACTCGGGAATCGTGGGCTAGTAACTTGCTAAGAGAAAGGTTCAATAGTTTAATTGATATTAATTTATTAGTGAATTAATTTTCCCCATTGACTTATAATGGGAATCGCAAAAACTCACATTCAATTATTTGTCTCTCGCAAACCATAGGGGCTAGAGTTTCAAGACTTGGAGAGGAGGTTCATAATGATTTCAAGGATTAAATAAAAAATAATTGTGTCATTTGGCCGCATGGTGGCGCCATAACACCCCACTTTACGTTTTGGCCTGTAACTCTTGAACCGTAGGTCGGAAAATTATAAATATTTTTTCCCTCGATTCCTTGGGTCATGACGCATCTCCCCATATAGGCCACGCCCATTTGCGCCATGATAGATTTTCCGCCATCTTGAATTTTCTCCAAAACACACTTTTTGCTCCTTTTCCTACATATTTTCTTCAAATGTCACAAAAATCGGTACACATGATCCACACACACACACACACACACACACACACACACACACACACACACACACACACACACACACACACACACACACAGCTCCACTTCACACGGGTGTGATTTTTTCTTTTTACCCACTGGCCCACCGGGCATATCAGTATGCCAGATGCCCATTCCACCCCTGCAGGGGTCTAGTGCATTGTAACGGGGACAGACTCTGTGTGTAACTGGCCGATACCGACAATAAATCTACTTGCTTTGCCCATGGCTCAAGGTTCAATGGTATCTATTGGACTAAATGTGTGAGCTCCCATTAATATTGTTGCGGCAACATAAGCTATGAATAGTGAGCAAATGACAGCAGTACACAGCACTGTTTGGGTTTGATTGTATATATTCAGATGTCACAAACTACCATGCAATTACCGTATGCAGATTGTAATTGGGCATTGATGAATCTAATCAACCCTCATTTCTTTGTAGTTGAAAGGTCTAATTTCAGGATGTGTTTTGAGAGTCTGCTCGCCAGTCAAGCATTTTCAGTCAGGACATTTTTTTTCCTTTATCTTCATGCTTCGTCCATTGCTTTTGACTAGCGAGCCATGTCTGTAGGATGCCTGCAGGCTGCCTCACATCACAGCCCTGACATGTAGTCGTTTCTCCACTTCTAACAACACAGGAATCAGTCAATTATCCATGGAATCGATCAACATAACCCCACCACTTCTCATTTAGAAGGGCCGATCAATCTGCATGAGGGCTTTTTTCTCTATTCTCCTTGCCACACTTAACAGGGGCCTTGCCTGCGAGCATGTGTGAGGCGCTGTAGGTCGGACCATGATGGATCTGCTCGACGGACAACTCGTGGTCTGATTTATGGCTGTTTATCGGTGGAAGAAGACTGGATCTGACCTCTTGTGTGGGTTGTGGCGGGTGCCCCATGATGCTCATGGTGCTGCTCATTCACTTGCAGCATGACTGCTTTGCTGTCCCAACGTCTTGTGGTGAGAAAAATCTTGTCCCATGAACTGCGTTGGAGAGGTTTTAACCCCTCCAGACAATTCTGCTACCTGTTTTTCACCCATATTTTGTCACCAAACTACGTACGGTGTGTGGTAAATGGTGGATTTATGTAGCGCCTTTGTCCAAAGCGCCTTACAGCGTGATTTACATTCACACACAGACGGCTGAGGAAACCAAGCAAGGCTCCAACCTGCTCATCGACAGCAAGTGTCTTGCAAACAGGTAACTGTATGTTTCCCAAGCGGTCACTTCACCTCCTGAGCCATTGCCGCCCTGGTTTGAAATCCTACGCTGTGGCGACCAGGCTTGACTAGGCCAATTATCTTGAAGTCCACGACATCTCAGAGGATGATGTACTCTCCTCCACCTTCACTTATCAATCATCATATCAAATCCAAAAAGTAGAGCCTATATATTTGACAAATAACTAGCAGAGTCACAGTGCCACTGTCCCTTGGACCGATGAGATAATAAAATAATAGATCACTTAACAACATAAATGTTCTAGATGGGTCAGAGTTTGTTGACAGGAAATAAACTTGGACTCAAGCTGTTCACTAGCAATGCAATTCGACATGCAATTTGACAGGCAAGGTGTATAGTACTGTATAATGCTTCAAGAGGAGCTTAAATTGTTGAACTTCCCCCTCAAAATACACTGAATCGGTGTATAGCGCTACGGCACTAGAGAACTGAAAGGCTGAAAAGGGAAAGCCAATGGTGCAGTTGGGCATCCATCACTTGTTTTCGTGAGCTTTTATCATGCATTATTTTCTCTCCTACCCACATTGACATGAACTAGGTACAGCCAGAAACTTCAAGCTGAGTTGATAACTAAATGAGTGTGTGCGTGCGTGCGTGCGTGCGTGCGTGCGTGCGTGCGTGCGTGCGTACGTACGTGCACTGTGCATGTGTGTATAAAAATGGAATAGGGAAGGAAGCTGTATGGGACACCACGTCCTACCTGTTCGATGACATGTCAAGTTTATCACGTTGAGCAGAGAGCATGGTCACCTTACCCCGGGCCTCATTGTGACAGCCAGCCACAAAGTAGGTCGCGTGCGTGCCATTGGAAATCAATAAACACCCCCCCCCCCCCCTTACTCGTTAAAAAAAAGATTCCCATCACATCATCAGTCAGGACAACCTGATGTTGATTTATTTTCTTTTTTACTGTCTTGTGTAGAATGTGCTTGCATGCTGATTATTTGGTAGATTGTGAAACGGGAGCTGGTTTATTTCAGAAGGGGTCAGTGTGGATACTTGCTATGCATAGAGAAACTGTTGCTGGAGCGCCGAGTGTTTTGGGGCGCCTGTACAGCTTTTATGTCAGTGAGCATGTGCCTCCACGGAGGCTGTAATGATGTGTCACATCATTGAGACACACAAGCACTCACCACTGCCCCCTTTTGACTCCAAGACCTCACTGCCTCTCTGGCAGGCCAGGGGGAAAGGCAGTGTGAAGTGTGCAGCCAGGGGCGTCACAAGGGGAAGGAAGGTGGGACTGAGTTACCAGGGCCCAAGGTGGAGGGGCCCTATAGTAACTTTAGCTATTGAAAAATAGCAGATATACAAGCTCACAGCGCGGCACCGAGTGACGCGCTGCGAGCTTGTAGATCTGCTATTTTTGAAAAGTCGTAAAAATGTGCGCAAATCTTTGAATATGTATTTTTTAAGCGAACATTTGTAACTCAAATGTTGCTTCTGGGGGGTCCCTGGAACTCAATATTTTGAGATGGGGTTCCGTGGCCAAATACATACCATTTTGGGGGTCCTTCACATGAAAAGGTTTGAGCTCCACTGACATAGAAACATAGGTTTTTCAAAAAACCTCAGAAGGATTTGAAATATTCAAAGATTTTCATGATTTTTCAAACGGCAGATCTACAAGCTCGTAGCGCGGCACTCGGTGCCGCGCTGTGAGCTTGTATATCTGCTATTTTTCAATAGTTAAAGCACAGGGGCCCCGCAGTGAATCCTTGTACCCAGGGCCCAGAATTTGGTGCGACACCCCTGTGTGCAGCTGTACCCGCCGTCTCTCCCAAACACAGCCAGTGGTGGACAAAGTACTCAACCCCAACAGTACCCCACAGTCACAGTATGGATACTCCTGGTCATGTTACTCTACTGCAAGTACAGCCAGTTTCTCTGTCAAATTTGTACTTTAATTGAATTCAAGTGTAGTACTTGCTTATAGAAATACCAAAAATATCTAAGATTTTCCAGATATTTTTTCAAAAATATCAATAATAATGTTTTGAGTGAGCTTGTCGGTCTGTGATTACCGTATTTTCCGGACTATAAGGCGCACTTAAAAGCCTTTAATTTTCTCAAAAAACTACAGTGCGCCTTATAGTCCAGTGCGCCTTATATATGGATCATTCATTGACATTGACATTCCCTTTAGCACAGCTCCATCTGTTGGATGCATAACGCAACGGTAGCGTCTATTATGTGCGCCTTATAGTCAGGTGCGCCTTATATATGAAAACAGTTTGAAAATAGACCATTCATTGACAGTGCGCCTTATAGTCAGGTGCGCCTTATAGTCCAGAAATTACTGTACACTATCTTTGAAATATGTCTTGGACTTTTTCACTTCCTAGAAATGTAGCGGAGTCAAAAATGCTATATTTTGTCTTAGAAATATAATGGAGTGGAGTGAAAGACATACGTATCCAAAAATAGAAATACTCCAGTAAAGCACAGTTACTAAAACATTTTACTAATAAGTACAGTAAGTACATTTACTTAGTACACTAAGTAAATGTAGTTTGTTATTGTCCACCACTGCCGCACTCCTTTACAGCAGTGGTTCTCAACCTGTGGGTCGGGACCCCCAGAGGGGTCCCCAAATTATTTTGGGGGGTCCCCAGATGATTAACATAATGTTAATGTTCTTTTCTCACTCAACAGTAAGCAGACCAACATAAAGTTGAAGTGTATAGAGGGTATCTGCACATTTCTGAAGTGACAATTTAAGGACTTTTTAATACCTCTAAAATGACAAATTAAACATTGGCCAAATATTAGACGAATAAATTGTGAAAATAGCAGATCTACATGCTCACGTGTTGCGAGGCGTTGTGAGCATGTAGATCGGCTATTTTCACAATAGAACCATGTTATACAAAATATAATTCCTCAACTGGGGATGGTGGGGTCCCTAGTTAAAATATGATTATTTGGGGGGTCACGGCCTGAAAAGGTTGAGGACCACTGCTTTACAGTACCATATTTTGAGCATTTGGTACGGCTGAAAAACACGGGAGCACTTTATCAAACTACAGCCACCTCTCAGATACTTGAACCTAATTCCTTTAAGCCGAAAATCAATAAGCGCTACCTTTCCGCGCATACCATATTTCACATGTGCTTCTTCAAGTGGACCCCTATTAGCATAGCATGTCACCCCGCAGGAGGACTGCAGCTCTGAAACCCTGATTAGGCTCTCTTTGACTAATTAACTGGCTGGGCCACAGTTGGTCATTTGCATCGTCTAATGGAGGTGGCTGAAGGACAGCAGCTGTCCTTCATCTGTCATTCATCTGATTTGTGCCCTTTTTTCACACCACAATTTGCGCCATAAAACGTATAAACAGCCAAAATGAGCGCAGCATTTATTGCCCTCATTAAAGTGCCGGGTAATATGGTGGTGTGGTGGGCGGCGCACCGCATCTCCACATAACCGGCTTCCATTTTAATTACTGTAAAAAAGGAAGAGAGGAGGGAGGGGAGGGGGTGATGTCCTGGAAGCATTCCATTTGTAGTAGGAGAAGGAATTCCTGGTGATTCCTAGAGAGAGGACCCAATTATGACGACCGTTATGGTCTGAAAGTCCGCAAGCAAGCTTGTGGTCGCTCTTAACTTCTCTGTCATCCCTCCTACTTCTTGCTCTCGAGCTATTCAGGGGAACGGGCTGCTTAATTATTTATCCCTATCTCTTACAGCGTTGGAAACCGGGAGGACACCAACTTGCGTACAACAGAAGGAAGCTAATATTTCCGCCATGCGCGTAGACTTTAGCTTTATCCAAATCTTTTTCTGTCAAGTTACATTGGTGACAGGGATGGGGGGGGGGGGGGGGGGGGTGAGCTCGCGGCCAAATCCTGAATTGGCAGCTTAATTTTGTGTTCTACCCACGTATGCACAAACCTACGCACCAACTTGAGTATATTCATGTTGACCACCAAAAACAACGTACAGCCACTACCCACCCGTTTGTTCACATGCCAAGTGCAACTATTGGCCATAAAGACTGTAGGTGCTGCCGTTTCTTCAAAGCCATCATCACACTTTGTTAGAGGCTGCAGGGTCAGTGTTTGGTTATTATAGTTGTTCTTTTAATAGTTTTTGTAAACAAATGAGGATGAAAAATGTGTACAAGCTGTAAACTCTGCCATCACAGTATAGAGATGACTCAGTCAGTGTTAAATGGATTTTACAGTGTACCAATGCTTCATTGCCGTCTCTCTGGGTGTACAGTGTCTGACAATTCTGTGTTGGGTCTTTCTTTCCTCCTTTCTCTAAGCCAGGGGTCTTCAACAGGGGGTCCGGACTAGGGGGTCCTCAGAGTTACTACAGGGGGTCCTCCAAATCTTTGATTGATAGAAACTTTTCTTTTCTCCTTTTTTATATTAACCACTTCAACCCTATAGCGTCCATATTCTGAGAACTTTAGCCAAAAATAGCAGATCTACAAGTTTGCGCTGCGAGGCGTTGTGAGCTTGTAGATCGGCTATTTTTGGCAAAGAGCTTTGGTGTAGAGGGAAAAAAGAGCAGACTAAGTACAGAGTGAAAGGTCAAGTTTGTTAAGTATTGATGGAAAATAATCCAAAATACACTGATGATTGTGCTGTCAAAAGATTGAATGAAACTATGTGGAATCTATGATAAGGTTGTGGGGGTCCTTGCTTCATATCTCTCTCAACTAAGGGGTCCTTGGCCTGAAAACGTTGAAGACCTCTGCTCTAAGCACAGACATGTTTGTCCATTGAACCCTATACTTTATTGACTGCGGTCCTCCAGTGGTCTGTACTTGGTCCCCGTCTTTTTTCGCCTCCACATCAAATCTCGTTGAAAATAGCCGATTGTCTCGCGTTGTTGTGAGCTTGTAGCACTTGTTTTCACTTGTTCTGAATAGCGACGCAAGAGTTCAAGAGTTTATAAATTAGGTGCCCGTGGCGTGGTGGTTTTCTCTCCAGAAACAAACAGTGGCTGCCATTCTCCTCTCACTACACAGTCCCCAAGAGAAGCATATATAGAGTATTTTTTTTAAATGTTATCTCCCAATTGATGTTAACTCCAGGGGATTAAATACTGTGCTTGCTGACTCTTGTGTTTTCCATAACATCGCAAGGCTATATCCTGCAGGATGCAGACCGAGACGATGTACAAAGAAGAAAGAAAAGAAAAGTAAATAAAGTGGTAGTTCCACTTCATCTGGGGGGGGGTTTACATTTTTAGAATCCTCAAAACATACTGTAAAAGCAGCGCCGGGGTGGAGTGAGGTTTCCCAAACCCTGAGTATGAAGCCAAGAAGGCTGTCTAATAACAGCATGGCTTCTATGTGGATCTTGGACGTAGGGCTGTCACTCACGATTATGACATTTTACATGACGATTAATTGTCACTCAAATAATTGCGATTAACGATTTAATTGTGTATTTGTCGTTGACAATTACATTTCTGTTTGGCTTGTAGGCTTTGAAATTGCACATGGCAATCATGACGCATAACTTAAATATACAAAGAAATTACTGACATATTTGACAACTTTATACTTAAAAAATGTAATTGATAGTGGAAATAGCCGATCTACAAGCTCACAACGCGTTGCATCGCGATGCTTTGTGAGCTTGTAGATCTGCTATTTCCACTACTTTGAAAGTGTTTGTAACTATATTAACATTTCTTAACATGGAAATGATTATGACGATTATGCAAAATAATTGCGATTACCTAGAATAATTGCGATTATGTAATAATTGTGACAGCCCTACTTGGACGCCATAATGACTTGACAATCTGGAGTTATTTGTCCTTCTCGAGATATATTCCCCCTCTGGGTTTAGGCGGCGACAAACTATACCTCTCCCAGAAGTAAAATAAAAATGGTTACATACGTAACCTCCGGTTATTTGCCTCAATTGACTTCCAATATAAAACGAATCAAGAACCACACCTTTTGAGAAACGGTTAAAGGTGTTTATTGAACGAATAAGAAGGGACGAGGGGAAGGGGTGTAGGTTTCGGGACGGTTGCTGACCCAGGAGTCTTTGGCGAGGAGGTCTGTGATTGGGGAAAAGAACAGCTATGGGGGTGAATGGGGTGGAGGAGGGTGCGAAAAGCATACCGGCTTCTGCGTGGTTTGGGAAGGGTATAATAGTGCCCATGATCTGTGTATAGGCGGTGCTCAAGGTAGTTCTCCGCCTCCTGAACATATGTTTAACTCCATTTAAAGGTATATTCAGTGATTGTATTTCATTCAAATAAAAATATAATTGGTACATTTTCCATTCATTCTCCTCACTAGAATGTGTGCTGACCATATAAGGACTTCCACCATGGCCCGTGTTGCGAGCATAGCTAGATTCAGTTTTCAGAGGTGGCCAGCCAGTCCTCGACCAATCAGGGTAGAGTATGGCCGTAGTTATGTTAAGATGTTTAGTTATGATGGTCAAAATAAAAGTTTTGAGAACCACATTCGCTCTGAATTAAGATCTGCTAAATGCCTAGATTGTAAACTACTGAACTCATAAAATACCACAGTCTCGTAGTAAATCAGTATCATACATATCCTGAAGCTGGCGACGTAGGCCTACTGATATTCAGTGATTGGGTCTAATGATCAAAACAAGAACATTATAATGGTGTAAAAAATCTATAAAAAGCCAGTAAGGGACAAGATGACCCCCGGCCACTTTCATTATCACTGAATACACCTTTAAAATATATATATTTTTGGGGATTTACTTTGTTGGCATACACGACACATAGACCTTCTTCTAGGCGGCTTACCACATAGTGTAAAAATGGTTACTGACACTGTACATAAAAAGTGTCAGATAAGCACATATGTACGTATTGCCAATTGTATTTGGCAATACGTACGTGTGCTCAATTGAATTCAAACCATAATGGAGAGAGACATCTTTTGTATGCCATGTCATTTTTGGTGTGGGAAAAGCGCAAGTGTGGAAAGGAGGGCCAGGTAAATGGTGTGTGTGGCAGGGGCCGAAAGGAAGCCACATTCGTCTGCTTTCTGTCGGTAGGATTTACAGCGCCAATGTGGCGAGCCATCAATCAAACTTGACAAGCACCAAGGACAACTTTGTCTCTGTGCACCTTGCAAGCTTGTCGAGTGAAATGGATTCCTCAACTTGGTCCAGCTAGCTACCACTGAGTCGAAAAGTAGAACCTGTCTATTTGGAATTCTGTGGTTCTGTAAAAACTGGTGTTAGATCAAACTGTATGACATATTGGTAAAACAAGTAAAACAGAAATATTATACAAAAAGGAGAAAAAAAAGGGTGGACCCAATTGGTGATGTTCCTGATGTTGAAGTAACATTCTGGAAATGTAAAAAAAAATCACAGATTTATTTCACTCAAGCAGATTTCTATCAAAGACTTCTTGTCATAGAGTATCATTAGGCCTACTTGAAGATAAAGATAATGTTTACTACCCAATAAAACGTACGCATTGCCTTCACACCCATAATTCAATTACATAAACTATTGCAGTGTTTCTCAAATGGGGGAACGTGTACCCCTAGGGACACGGGGGTACTGCGGGGGGTACAGGAGAAAATGTGGGAATATGTATTTTACTGTTATGGGTAATGACAAAACATTGTCATTATGTGAACCTGCTAATCTGTAAATTGTTAAACCAAATTGCATCAGTACCTTGACTATACAACTGTTATTGAATAGAAAGCAATGTGTATTTACCATTATGCTGTTTTATTTTAAAACATATTGGCATTGGAACTGGACTTGATGTACATTTTATTAGCAAAATGCTGTAGTCAAGGAAAGGGAAGGGGGTACTCGGCTTCAGAAATCAGTAGAAGGGGGTGCTGCAGCCCAAAAAGTTTGAGAACCAGTGAACTATTGGAATGAATTGTGCCAGCCAGACAATCCAGACATCGGTGTGCACTGTCACACACTGGTGTTGCATTAATGCTCTATCTTGGCGATAAACTTGGCATTTACATGTACTGTGCGAGATTCTTCACTTTTTTGAAAGTCAATAAATTATACGTTTTCGTATTTCTCACCAGGGACGTAAAAAAAAAAAAAAAAAAAACAGCTTTCACTTTGCTAGATAGGAGAGGTGATTGCAAAAACCCGTCCCAATCCATTTGCAGGGAAAGTTGCAACTGCAAGCTCAGGAAGTAAGACTCATACCTCTGCTGTCTCATGGGCAGTGGCAAGTGGACTAATACAATGGTTCTCAACCTGTGGGTTGGGACCCCCAGAAGGGTCCCCAAATTATTTTGGGGGGTCGCCAGATGTCTCACTCAACAGTAAACAAACCAACGTAAAGTTGAAGCTCGCAGCGCGGCACTCGGTGCCGCGCTGTGAGCTTGTATATCTGCTATTTTTCACTGGTTAAAGCATTCAATAATTCTAGGCCTAAAAGTACAACATTTTAGTGCTTTTTCCACCACTGGTGACATGTTGAGGCGGTCATCGGTGGCGAGCTCACCTGCTGTTGTAGCAGCGAGGGGGGGGAAAAAAAGCCCACGGAGAAGGGAGGAAACCCCATCCCAGCAGTTTCCTGCTGAGCACACACTTTGTCTTTTTCCCCCGTCGACTTTGTGGTGATTTGGGACATTTAGCGGACAATGGGAGAGCTATTAAAGAAACAGGCTGTACGGTTGAATAATTGATGCCGGAAATCATGCTCAGCTTTTCAGAATCTATAATGAATAGAACCTGTCCCCCACAAACGTGCATGCACTCGCGCGCACACACACACACACACACTTTATCCGTCTTGCCAAAGCAAACTATGTTCAAGTGCTGTGCCTGTCAAAATGCAGCGGTTAAGGACGGTAGTGTGGAAATAAAGTGTTACCCCCGCCTTAATGCTGCACGATTCACGCTGGATGCGATAAAAATAATTGCATTGCTCTAATTGCAGGAAATTACTATAAACTTTGTTATATTAAAATTTTCATTTGAAGCAAAATCACCTGACTTGAATATTAAAATGTTTCAACTTTGAATTGCTTCGCCCTTAGGTGGGACATATCGCGTCTTTAGATTGACTTAACTCATTTGCTGCTATGGCCGAGGAGCCCGAAAAAATCCCGATGTACGGCCCTGCCATGCCCGAGGAACCCGAGAATTTCCTGTTTTTGAAAAAAAAAAAAAAAGAAATCCCAAAAATGTAGTAGGCATGATAGCAATCGCGAAATTGCATGTTTAACCCCCATAGCAACCCCATCTTTCAAACATGGCAGCCATCTTTGTGTACATTTTAGGAAAACATAATGGCTGCTATCTCATGAATGCCTGAACGGATTTCCATTCTGATTTTTTTGTTTGAAAGCTGTGAGCAAAGTGGACACACGTGGTGCAGTATCTAGGCATGGGTGTGCATGATCCGTGCACTATGAATTACATGGAAGTCTATGGAGACAGGGGCATATGAGAGTACGAAGGTATTGTTAAATGGCAGCAAATGAGTTAATGAACCACGTCGCTCAGACAAATCATGTGTCCGGTGTGAATGCACCTTTAGCATCATCCTACTGTTCTTCCTGTAGAAATTAAATTGAGACGCTCCTAGCGAGAGAGATTTACTTCACCCCACAACCGCATTGCGCGCAGAGAACAGCTGACATACACGGTCGCATCGCGTTGCTGATGCGACCGTTGTGAGCTTGGAGGTCTGCTGTTTGGCCGTCCTCTGCGCGCGACACCAAATTAGGCTTCATGGGCTGCAGAGATCTCCATATATGGGCATATCAGTCAGATCGGCGATGCGACCTCTAGTAGAGAAAAACCTGAGAATGGTACTGTACTGTTGCAACAATCTGAAATAACTATCACCTCTGAGAATGCCACAAAGTGTTACATTTCCTGAGAGCTGACAAGTTGCTTGTGTCCTTATTTTCATCTTCATTGAGCTCACGAAAAACTGACTGTTTGCTACTGGGCCTTGTGCAAGGTGATGTCTGTTAGTTTTAAGGTGATGTCTGTTAGTTTTTCATACAGTTGGGCAGACTTTTCCATCCTATGAGTCCATGAAATGGACGGAAGAACAATAAGATTCCTGGATTGCTCCTCGGCAATCAACGCTGTACTCAGAGAGGAGCAGTGCAGTTGAGACAAGGCAAAGCAAAATGAACGTTTTCCTTAATGAGCGATGCATTTCACCTGATGAAAACACAATTACAGCGTCCTTGCTAAGCAGTAATATCTGGCAATACCTGTAAATGTATTTTAACAAAGCAAATCTGAATACTTAACATTGAGCCAAGGTGAGGAACGTTCAATTTCCACCACAACAGTGCACACGCACAGCCACAGTAGTCATGCACAAGCACTCAAATGGCCCAGCATGTCATATCTAGCTCATTGATGAAGTTGAATGTTTTCAATATAGTGCAACAGATGCAATCAGCTCCTTAATAAAATGAGGTTTTCATTACAGACTACTCAAGTCTTCTAAATTAAATAAACGTTGTGTTGCCAGGCTAATACTTGAGTAGTAATATATAGTCTGAGATGTACAGTTATGTACCGGCAATACTGATGTTAGCGGAAATGGCCCGAAAATATTGTTCCATTTGAATTTGATAGAGAAAAATACTGCATCTTCTGTGCTGCACGAGAAGCCATATTATATCATGCTGCTATCAAGCTGCTATCATGGTGCTACACCATGTACTAGTGAGCAATCTCTGATGACTAAAACTAAGACTAAATATATTGGGGGAAAAAACTAGTCTGTTAAATGTTATGGAGGGACTAGCGAGTCTTTTATGTTTGGTTGCACTCGGCTATTTTCAGTAGTGTAAAATCAGCCAATACCACGCTATCAAGGCCTGCCAAAACTGTAGATTTAGTCGAATAAAATCTTATATTTAGTCGACTAAAACTAGACTCAAACTAAAATAACTGCTGGGTGTACACCTGAACAACAAGCTGAACTGGACTGATAACACGAGGCTCTATACAAGAAGGGACAGAGTAAACTGCTCTTCTATCTATCCATCCATCCATCCATCCAATAAATCCGGTTGAAAGAACCATGGTTGCTATATTGTACCTATGCAGGCAGTATGCATCTCTCTTGAAAAGAACTAGCATCACCTGTCTTCTGTGTAACAGACGACATTTCTTCCGGACTATGTTGATAATCTGAAATCTCTGCGGGACCAGGGGAGTTCACAGGGAACAAATGAACATTTTAGGCACCTGACTCTGTTCACAGATACTGTCTCGGACTGGAGCGAGACAAAAACAACCCATCTGATAAAAAATAAATAAAGGCTACACCCAGACAATTGGGAGCAGAGGTGCAGGGCTTTAAAGTTGACTGAAGTGTGACGTCCAACAACTCAGCTTAGAGTGCCTTTTTTTGTGTGTGCTCGCCTGGACATAGCAGTGAGCACTGCCTCTTCTGGCTCCATTAGAAAGTTGGTCTTTGTTCAGCTCCCTCTCTCGACTCCTTATTTCACATTCCATTCACCTGTGCATTTGCCAAGTGAAGCATTGTGGCGCTATCGATTGGGCAAGGCCCTGGCATGCTGCTGGGGATGAGTGTGTGCCCAGCAGGTTATCAGTCACATCACCCCTTTAGAAAGGCGCCGCTTGCGTCTCCTTCCCCTTATCGATAGTTTGGGGGGGAGTGCATTAAGAGCTGCTGCTCTGGCTGATTCATTGAGATGCTCCAGTGATTTTCGTGCACGCCCAGAGGGCACAGACCGCAAATCCAGTCCAACTCCCCTTTCCCGCCAACTCCTGTTTATTTCTCTCACTGCGAGGGGAGGCGGTGGAGGCCACTCTGACAGCCAAACAATGTTATGACATTGCCTTCATGTCGGAGCCCCCTCTTTTCTCTCTGTTTCTATGCTCTATTCTATGTCCCCTCCCTCCCTCCCTCCCTGGAACATCTCAGTCAGTTGTCACTCCCCCCCCACCCCCAGCCCTGGGCCCTGTCGACATAGGAATCAGTCACTCCTCACACGGGGGAGCAGGGGGGGGCATGGCGGCCACCATTACTATTCATGAGGTGGCGTGATCCACTCTGTCACCCGTTGTCAAGCGAGAGGTGTCTGTCTGCACCGCCGGTCCCCTTGCTCTCTTTATCAGCCAGGGGTGGCTAATGAGAGGCACCAGGTTAATACCACCACTAGAACAGCTACGACTTTAAACCTCTTAATTCGTTTAGACACCCACTAATTGAAACCCATGTGAACCATCATCGGGACGCCATCCATTTTTTGTTCCTGGCAGTCGGAAAGATGGAAAGGTGTGCCTAGTTTTTATCCCCCCTTTTTTTAAACCAATGCCTCAATTAATTTCCTTGGTGCCAGATCATCCCCTAACTTCAAATCCTCAAGTTTTGACTTTTTTCCACCCTCCTCTTGCAGTTCTGATGACAGCCATTAAATCAAAGTTAAGTCTCGGGATTGGGAAAGTGCCAAAGATGACAGCCACAACCAAATATATGCACGACTCGCTGACACATGAGGCCAAAAATAGCGAGCTTTGGCACAGTCAAAAATGTCCTAGTCCAATTACTGCGCAGATAATAACAGCCATGACTAAGACCAGAAGACCTCCTGGATGTGGCAAAGTGTAAATTAAAATCTCTTGTTTGCCCCGCAGTTGTCTGAACATTGAGTTAGTCATCCTGCACTTGAGTGTTTAATCAGAATCCAGAGAACACTGTGGGCTTGGTAACTGCAAACTAGCAGTCCCTCACACTCTTTCTCCGTCTCCTCTTTTTATGCATATTCATCCGTACAGCTCTCATTGATGCTCAGTCTCAGGAAAAAAAAGAGGAACTTCTGGGGACTCAGATTACAGTCTCAGTGGTGGAAAAAGTACTCGCATTCTTTACTTGAGTGAAAGTATTAATACTGCAATGCAGAAATACTCCGTTTCAAGTAAAAGTCAGAAATAAAAAATGTACTTTAGTAAAAGTACAATAGTATTGGTATCAACATATACTTAATGTACCAAAAGTAGAAAGTACTCGATGCAGAAAGTCCTATTTGAAAACTCTTTTGAAAATAGCAGATCTATAAGCTCAATGCGTTGCATCACGACGCATTGTGAGCTTGTAGATCGGGTATTTTCACATGGCCGAAATGTATATTGGGTAGAAATGGTTAATGTATGTTTTGTAATAATAATCCAAATTAGTAACTAATGTTTAAAAAAAATGTAGTGGAGAAGAAGTACAATATTTGGTAAGTAAAAGTATTGGAGATTGGAAATACTGTAGTAAAGTACAAATACCTCAAAGTTATAATTAAGTATAGTAAATGTGCTTAGTTACAGTCTGATCTCCATCCTGCATCCAGACACGGCCCGTGTTCTGTATCTGTTTTCCCCTGTGGGACTCTGAGGACTGTCTGTACACTCTGTGTGGGAGATAGCAGAGCAGTTCAAGAGATTCTATTTAAACACTTTGAGAACACGTTGATCACATGAAATTACTTAGTCAGTTTTTTTCCAAAACAGACAAATCTATCCTTGGGGAAATGTATATTTGCCACGTAAAGGTTCGTCAACCTAAACTATGATGATAAAATGTTCACAAACAAAAATGTTGACTTTTTTTTTCTGTCTGTTCCTGTCTGTACAGAACGTTTGATCAACTTTTAGTGCGTCATAACTTCAGTAGTATTCCATAGTATGACTTACTTTCATGCCAGTGTAGCAGAGTAGTCCTGCCTGAAGACCAGAAGCCTCATCTCACTGTAGGGGGAGCTCAAACGGAAGTGGAATGTATTTAACACAATAGCCCTGCTACAGTAGATGACCCTAATATTTTCGTTGTCGGGTGAAAACCCTGTATGTCCAAAACCGTTAGTTTTTAAACTAGTGAAAACAGACGATCTACAAGCACACAATGCCTCGCGGTGCAATGCGTTTTGTGCTTGTAGATCGGCTATTTTCACTACTTTTGTGCGACCACCTTGTATGATGAAGCAGGGCTTTATTTTGTGAAAGAACTTACATATTTGAAACTTAAAAATACGAGGTTTCCGCTCGACAACGACGATATGTGCCTCAACCAAAGGAGGAGGGGGATTCTTCTTTGGCTGAAATGTTTGGTTTCCCGTGCGGAAAACCCAGGTGGTTACGACAATCATTTTTTGTCGGTGTACTTGATTTTCCAAATGACCTCATTCTGCAATGAAGCTGTTGAGTTTTTTTTTACCACTACTGTCTCATCCGTGTCCCTGTACAAGCCTTGCTTCCATCACAACCTGTCCTGTAGTGCATCTTACTGCTACACTGATGGGCCATGGCCTAATCACGGGCGATCATTCTGCTCTCTTTAGTGGCCGCCGTAAATATTCAAATGAGCCATCGTCAGTCAGTGGCAAGAGGAGTAACAGGCCCATCTTTCACTCGCCCCTTCTTGTGTGAGACGGCAGGGAATATTTAGTTGACGCCATCGCCGTCCCCCAAAAGCGCCCCGATGTGCTGGCGTAAATTTCACCGCGGCGGTCTCCCATCCCCTCCCCGGGGCCGTGGCTGCAAAATGCTCATTCATTTACCCCGCTTGTCAGTTCAATAGTTATTTAATGGTGGCACAGTATTAATTGAACTGCTTCCACTGCACAACAATTCAAGGCCCAGTACATCCATTACAAAGGGAGTGCGCCCGGAAACGTAGCTGAACGGGCCCACAAATCAGCCTAAGCTGAGAGGGAAACCTCACAGTAATGTAACACAATCACGCTAATCTTTCATTTACAATGTGCTCCTTCCTCAGTCATGCGAGGCGAATGTCTTACAAGCCAGAAGTGGCTGCGGCGGGGAAATCGGATTGTTTGCATGGTGGTTCCACTGGGTTGCTCGGTGCTTGGAGATGTGTTCTGCTTTCATGTGCAGAAATGGCCTATTTAAAAAAAAGAAAGAAAATGGCATAGAGGAAACATTCTCTTTTATCATCACATTCATCATCATCATTTGAGCCCTCACCTTGGAGGAATGCTCCAAATGTTCCTTTCACCTTGTTATAATACTTTTCAAAAATGAAAATGTGCTCATATAATGTACTATAACAGGAAGCCTAATACACTTTCACCTGGAGACATTACTGTTTTCACGATCATCCCATAACTGTATTTAATCCATGGCCCAGAACGGTTAGCGGAGATGTCACCGGTACTGTACTGTAGATAATTTGATATACCACACACACGCACTCACACACGTATTGATCGTCCAGCCCCTTGTATCGATACACACGCCGCTGGCAGATTTCTGTGTTTATCACAGTTTTCTCTGTTTATCTGTCACTCATGTCACACTCATATTCCCATACCCGGCAGGGATGCTTGCTTCTTCATGCCTTTCCACAGTGAGAGCACTGAGGACCCAAATGGCAATCATAATGATATTGTTGTTTTGGGTCGAAACCTTGTATGTCCAAAACCGTTTGTTTTGTATTTATCATTTTAAAAATGATGTAAACTAGTGAAAATAGCCGTTCTACAAGCATGTTTTCGCTAGCTTTGTGCAACAGTCTTGTATGACAAAGCAGGGCTTTACTTTACAAAAAAAAGAAAATGTACAAAATTGATACAATATGTACTTTGATACGAGGTTTCTGTCCGACAGTGACGATATACTTTGATATCGTATCATTATAAATAGTACTGTCAGATGCATGGGATGCATTAAAAGACCTGAATGCTGTTGGCCACTCATTTATTTCATGCAGAGGGCGAGGTCGCACAGGACGGAATTCATATATATCGGACCAGTTATATATGGAGATCCCTGATACCCATGTATGGAGATCCATGTACATGGAGATATGGGCATATTGGTTGGATCGGCGGTTCTACAAAAAAAATATGTTATTTCATACAATTGTACATTGTGCAAGTACAGTAACGGCAGGGGAAACAGCTAAGAACATAGGCAAAATCGGAGCTATCCATGTGCAAAAGTTGGAGTCTGTAGAACCAACCGTGTGCTGTGACTGTGAGACCCCAGACATTAGTGATGCCTGGGGCATCACTAATGTCTGGCGGGCCGACCCGGTGCCCCCACCCGCCCGGCGGGCGGGCGGGTTATCACCACTCTCATGTGCAAAAAATAAATAAGAATAATCACCTGCTCTTATATATAACCAGCCAGTCAACGGATACGATTTGAAACACAACTTTCGCTAGTGAGACGGATTTTTCGAATGAAGTGTATACTACCCCGGTAACCACAAGCCTCGCGTGGCTTATTGATTTTCTAAAACTGTCACAATATGGCAACATGAAAATCATAGGATTCCATTATTTAAAGAAAAAAAGTACACTTCTCCGCCACCAGGAAGAGACATTTCCTTGTTTACCAGCCACATCCAGGAACGGAACTTACGAAGCCAGTGTGTGTTTATAAAGTCACGTCATTCTTTTTGCCAAAAAATAGGGAAACAACACTTATGTGTTAGATCAGTCTCATGTTAACACATCGGATGCCCACGTGATCTCTGACGTCTAATTTGCTGGTGCCCATGGCAACGCGTCATTTTACCTACCGGCGAGAGTACTGGCGAGAAAAGTAATCTGAGTAAATGTAATCCGAGTATGTCCTGTTTATTTCGCAAAAATCTTTTCTTTCAGTCAGGACCGTTTTTTATCATTTCTAAGCCACAGTGTTTGTGTTACGGCATGTAGAAGAGGCTGCCGTTTTGAGAAAAAAATGAAAAAAGGAAGGGAATCCGGAGAAAACAGCACTTTTGTGCAGCCGGTAAACAGGAAGTCAACGAGCCACACAGCACGTCCGGGTGACGTAATTGCGCGCTGCATGTTGGGAAATGGAGTTGTTTCATCACCGCGGTAGCCAAGTGCAGTAGTTACAGTACAGTATAGTTTACTGTACAACGCGTCAAACGCGTCGTTGGGCACTCGTAAAGATCAAAAAGATTGACGTGTAGACACCACGTGGGCACCCGATGTGTTAAGAACCATATTCGATCCATACACATGTTTATTTTCATGTAACCATTCAGTCACTGTCCTATGCATGCGGGCAGTGCTTAGAAACACCCGCACGGCAGGATTTGAGGGAAAATCAAACGCTCGCTTCTCTAGTTCAGCCTCACGGCACAGTGGAAAGAAATAACGCACCTGGCTTTGATATAAACTGATTCAAGGTGTGGGTTATAGTCTCATATACCACGGCAACCAGCCAATCAGAAACAAGGAATGGAACTAGCCGTTTTAGAAAGTAGTATAGAGTATAGCCTAAGTATCTGATTGTTGACTACTTGGCTGAACATGCGTTGCTGCACAAGAGATTCAATGTAGGACCAACTCTTTCCTGCTTTACTTACAAGTACCGTAATTAAGTATAATTTTGAGGTACAGTACGTTCACTTTAATCAAGTATGTTTTGATACTAGATTATAAAAATGCTAGATTTATTGTTACAAAACATACATTAACTTGAACTTGAACAACTGAAAATCGACAAGCTCACTACGTGTCGCAACACATAGATTTGAGTGCTTTTACTTTTGGTACTTTAAAAATATTTTGATAACAACAATTTTGTACACAAAATGCCATTTAAAAAATATTGACTGTAAAACTGCCACATTTAACAAACTGGAAGATAAGATTTCATATCCACCCCAAATAGTTTATTCAGAAATATTATCAATGTCCTTACAAGTTTTAGTAAGTTTTGTCAAGATTTTCAGTTAGTTTAACTGGAACTTTTTTTGTAAAGCCTTGTTTTTTTCTATAGTTTTCATTATTTGGATAGTTTTAGCCACAATCGTTCATACTCATAGATCTTGACCTTGCAGCCAGGTTTATGGGAATAAGATTATTAATCCATTTTAGGGTGGATTCCTTCTCAGCTAATATTTTGATTTACATTTTTCCCCCCTCGTTTTCTCTGATAGAAACCCTGGAGGTAAAAAAAAGAAAGAAAACCCAGACACCTCGTATTGGCTTGTCTCTCTAATTCATTTGTTATCTTGTGAAAGGCTTAATAATACTTATATGACTCAGCATCAAGTGCTCTGAAACAAAACAAGGTGCTCTGAATCGGACAGGCATGTCCAATTTAACTGCCATCTTAATGGAATCTATAATAAGCGTAGGGGCACAATAATGGCAAACCACTGCATCTAACCGATAACACTGCCAGCCTCAAAATCGCTCATGGTTGCCAAACAAAAAAAGAAGAAGACGGGGCGTCTTCTTCTTTTTTTTCTTTCTTTTTCTCCTTTTTTTTCTTCCCCTGGGAGAAGCACAGAAGAAAGTGTCCAGACATTATTGCTGAAGTTGCTGATGTCAACTTTTCCTATAGGCTCCGCTCTATGGACAGCTTTACAGGAAGGCGAAGCTTTGGTCCTTGTCGCACTTGTAAAAGGTAATCTGCAGTCAGCAGCATGCTAGTTTTCTCTGCATTTCGTACGGTACCTACCGCACGTCTGGGAAACTGGCAAAAATAATAATAATCATGGGGCACCTGTTCCTTCATGTTCATGGCGGAGAAGTCAAATCTCAGCCATGCCTGACAGGTTTGTTGTTTACAAACATTACCGGGTGTGTGTGCGGTGCGCATTCAGCGGGCAAAACGGCTCTGACTGGAACACACAACTCTAATCTGCTGTGCGTGATTAGTAGAGCCGGCAGAGCAAGGGGAGCTGCAGGGCACGACCACGTGACCTCAAATGTAAGTCTGTCTCAAACTATAGGAGGATGCCTTTTCTAGATCACGGGTCTTTCAACGTTTTCAGGCCAAGGACCCTAGCCTAGTTCCAGACAGTTCAGGGGTCTAGAATTGCTCTCATTGAAGAGGCTTTCCTCGTTCGAAAATCCGTACGGCGAATCAGCGTCGTGAATCAGCGTCTTGTGATCAGCGTGGGTGGGGGTTTCCCAGAACTCATGTGCGTTTCCAAGTAAACCAGCGCCGCCGCTGTACCGTACCGCGCATCGCGTCGTGGTAAAATGCGATCGTATCGATCTCGCTATGAAACACCAGTAGCAGGCATGTTATGTTGTGTTTGATTACTAGTTCGTAGTGCTCCTATTCTGCCTGTTTCTTTGGTTAGCAAGTAGCACTAGCAAGCAACAGGCTAGCCACTAGCCAGCCACACATAACAACACTACGTCATCTGCTTTGCTACTGTTGGGTTGGTCAGACGGTGAACCAATCGCAGAAGGCTGCCTCTTTGGCAACGCCCATCCCAGCGATCGCCCTGGGTGGGAGGAACTTCAGACTGAATAATGGAGTGAAACGAAATGTCAATTCAGGCTGAGTGTCAGGCTACAAGGACCCCTTAGTTGAGAGAGACATGAAGCAGGGACCCCCACACAATCTGTTCATATATTCGATATAGTTTAATTGTTTGACAGCACCATCATCAGTGTATTTTGGATTCATGTTAATGTGTGTTTTCAGATATTTAACCGCTTGAACCGTCAACACTTAATAGTCCCCCCAGGAATCCGCGGGGAAAAAATCTTTATTCCGCGGAGAACAATCCTGATTCTGCGGAATTCTGCGGAGAACATTTCTTGATTCCGTGGACATTAAAAAACAACCTAAAATGACCAGTTATCAAGCTAAAAATTATATAGTTCTAATAATCAAGTAAAACCCTTCATGAAATAGCTACAATTAATTGTAATTAGTGGTTAGAATAATCGAATAATCATTTTTGAGAATAAAAATCTAATATTAAATCTATTATTTTTAATTGCTATTGTTTTTAATAATTACTTTCTGTTGCAAAGACTATATAACATCCAAACCATGCCCATAGTAACCACATTGTAGAGGATAGCCTACCTACTACCTAGTATGGGTGTAATATTTATTTATTCTCTTCTGCATTAGCATTGTTATTGCCAGGACCATAGAGGCATAGAGGAACTATAGTTCAGGACACAGTTTCTGTCAGGAACGAATGTGGGACCGGACCAATACAGCGTCAGTGCAACTAGCAGGAGGGAAGCTAAGCTATTCCCCCAGGCTCTGTATGAGGTGGCCACTGATCAAACCATGTACAAATCGTTTTATAATAGTAGTAATGACTACTCCCGCCGCTCTGCTGCCACTCGCGACTGTTATTCCGCGGCCGTCAGAAAAGTCCGCGAATGGCCGAGAAATCTGCGGGTGGTCACGAGTTCCGCGAAAAATTCTGTTTTCGCGGATTCCTGGGGGGACTAACTTAATAAACTTGACCTTTCGCTCTGTACTTAGTCTGCTCTTTTTCCCCTCTACACCAAAGCTGTTTACCGAAAATAGCCGATCTGCTATTTTTGGCTAAAGTTCTCTGAATATGGATGATAGGGTTCAAGTGGTTAATATAAAAAAAAAAATCACACCCAATGTGAAGTGAGCGGTGGTCGTGCTTGCATAACGTCTTCAATTGGTAATTAGTGATGTAATACAGGCTACACACACGCACATTGCTATGGCAAAATGCTGAGGAAAACACATGGCTATGGCAAAGTGCTGAGGAAAAGTGGCTACAGATAGGTCTAGGATGTAATTGGTGATGTAATATGGCTACACACACACACACACACACACACACACACATATTGCTATGGCAAAACGCTGAGGAAAACACATTGCTATGGCAAAACGCTGAGGAAAAGTGGCTACAGACACACGCACAGCCACCTCTTAGGAGCGGTTTACCACCACTCAAAAACAAGTTTATCACACACACATTTTGAGGACCCCCTGTAGTAACTCCCTAGGGGTCCGGACCCCCTGTTGAAGAACCCTGTTCTAGATAATAATGCTGTAATGTGTGCTCTTGTTCTGCCACCTCGTTGTGCAGAAATCCATCGCCTATAACTGCTGGGTCCGGTAGCCAAAGACTTGTGGTTTGAAGTGGAAATGCACTGAGCTTGTCATTTGGGCATCGTCGTTGATGGTCCAGCGTGGCTGTGTTCACACAGACAAGATTGGCAGCTTGTGTTTGTCGTCTTGCGCTGTAGCGGCTCAGTGTGTGAGTTTAATCTGCAGACGCGAAACAAAATGATAAAACAAACATGCATTTCCCCCGCGTGGCCCGCTCGTTCCATATGGGGTCGGCAAAGGCCACCGATGGGCTGATTGAGGTTACCGGTATAGATAGTATGTTGCAGGACAGTCGTGGACGTGTGTGTGCGCCGGGGCAGGCTCACATGCACATGTTGCTGCCAGTCTTGGCACACTGCTCTAGGTCAGGGGTTCTCAATATTTTGGGGGGTCCCCAGATGATTTGATTAATTTGAAACACTGTTTTCTCACTCAACAGTAAAAAAAAAAAAAAAAAGAACTTGCAGTATAAGTGTGTAGAGGGTATCTGCACATTTATAAAGTGACAATTAAAGGACTTTTAATACCTTTGTAACATGTAACATTGTCTAAATAGTCAAATAGGCCTATTAGAGGCAGAATTTGTGAAAATAGCAGATCTACATGCTCACAACGCCTTGTGAGCATGTAGATCTGCTATTTTCACAATAGAACCGTGTTATACAAAATGTAATGCCTCAACTCTTAGTGCTCGTCAGGGTGGGGGTCCCCAGTTAAAATATGATTATTTTGGGGGTCACAGCCTGAAAAGGTTGAGGACCCCTGCTCTAGGTCAGAGAGGTGAAAAAAGGTTTGAAGGAGAATTTATCCACATGACACAGGAGTAGGCAACCTTAGGCATGAGTGGCAACATGGGTGGGTAGGGTACTTTAATTAATTCGGCTGTTCAGTGCTGCCGAGATTTTGTGACTCCCCGAACCGAAATAAATGCGTCTTTAAAAGTTGCCCTAACTCTGACTCCTCTCAAATAAGTATACTGTAGGTTTTAAGTGGTTTACAATGCAATACAATATGGGCCCCACGCCTTGGGGTGTTTTTGTCACAGTACATTTGCACATACGTGTGAAATTTGTCCTCTGCATTTTACCCATCCTATAACAACTCGGAGCAGTGAGCAGCCATTGGATTCTACGGCGCTCAGGGTGCAATCAGGGTTTAAGAGTCTTGCTCAGGGACACACGTCGACACATTGCTGAGCTGGCCGGGAATCGTACCTGGGACAACCACCAGGGGCTCTGGCTCCCCAGGCAGGCTCACTAACCGTTCAGCTATGGCCGCCCCAACCTAGTTAAACCTAGTGATGGTGAAGCCAGTCAGCGCCGTTAAGCAGAAACAATAACATCACAGATTCTCTGTGTGCGCTTTGCAAGCAGACCGTAACAAGCATCCGCGACAGCTTGATGAAACGATAGTGACTTTTGGCCGTTCGACGAATATTCAAATGCGATTACATGAAAGCCCGCGGAATGACCGACCGGACACAAATCGGGTTTCGTTTTGTTTACTCCTTGGCAATTGGGTTACTCTCCCCCCCCCACCCCACCCCCCAACACACACCCGCCCTCCCTCCCGCGGCTCCGGAGGTAATTGTCGTGGTGGGACAGGATTAAAGGCCAGAGTCAGCTGTTTAGCGGGGGCTCTGCTAGCAGAGATTAGCAGCAGCTGCTCAGAGACGGAGACTTTGGAATATAAAAAAAAAAAGAAAAAGGCATCTCTGCACGGGGCTTGGCTGTCTTGGGCCTTGACCAGCTTGAAGAGTGAAAGTATTGACAATAGGAGGCAGTATGAGCCTGGAGGATTGGCGCCGGGTTTGTTCTGTTCAATCACTGTCTCCAGCTTATAGTATTTCTTTCCTACTTCGCCTCCGTCTCTTCTCATCTTTTACTCAACAACCAAACCCGGCACACACGACACGCACGCCCCCCCCCCCCCCCCCCCCCCCCCTCCCCCTCCCAGGCTTTTTTGGTGAATGCTTGGCGGGTTGTTGCAGATGTTGCCCGTAATGATGCAGAAGGCGCGCGCACGCGCACACACACACACACACACACACACACACACACACACACACACACACACACACACACACACACACAGTCACACAAATGGAAGCGGAGCCAGACGGAATTAGTAAAAATTACTTTCTCATTACCCCCCTCATTGCTCCTGTAAGTACTCCGAGTTTCCACACGATTAGGAGAACGAGCCGCCGGAACAACCAGGCCGTACCACGCAACTCGCCGCCCGCACAATGCGCACTTCGCCACACACACGTACTGCTCACGCGCCCACACACCGCACACACGCGCACAGCACACACACACACAAACACGCGCACAAACACACACACACGTATTATGAATATACATATTTTTTTGTTTTTACCATTTCTAACCCTACCTACGCCCTAACCCTAATTGTAAGCCTAATACCTCTTGAAACCCTTGAAAGTATGGTAATACACAGTGGTGGAAAAAGTACATTTTTGGAGCGGTGAAAGCGCTCCCAATAGACAGGTATGTCTGTGGCTGGCTGGCTGGCTGGCTGGCTATGTGGCTGGCTGGGTATGTCTGTAGCCTGGCAATACCTTGAGTGGCCACACAAGTTAAAGGAGGGGCGCTGTTGTGCAGGCACAAACACACACACACACACACACACACACACACACACACACACACACACACACACACACACACACACACACACACACACAGATTCACCGCTCCACTTGGAACCGAGGTTTGATTTTTTACTTAAGTAAAAGTATCAGTACTGCGATATAGAAATACTCTTGTTAGGGTGCCCTCACACCAAAATACCTAGAGTGGAATCCGCCAATGCATTTCAATGAGAATGGAGCGTTTTTGCAGAAATCCAAAAAAACGCTCCATTCTCATTGAAATGCATTGGCGGATTCCACTCTAGGTATTTTGGTGTGAGGGCACCCTTAGGCTGCACCCACACCAAAGTACCTATGAGAGTGGATTCCCCATTCTGCCAATGCATTTCAATGAGAATGGTGTGTTTTCATGCCAGTAGAGGATTTCTGAAAAAAAAAAAAAAACGCTCCATTCTCATTGAAATCCATTGGCGGAATGTTGATTCTAAATTTGCTTGAGAAAAAGTACAAAAGCACTGCTATCAAAATGCACTTAAAGTACCAAAATGTAAAAGTACTCATTATGCAGAAACGTCCCATTTCAAGTTTTTCCCAAATGTATTGAGATCTTTTGAAAATAGCAGATCTACAAGCTCACAATACGTCGCATCATGATGTGAGCTTGATTGATTGATTGATTGAAGACTTTATTAGAAGTTTAGGAAAAGGTACAGTTTCATGACGGTACAGTTCACTGGTACAACGTCTACTAAAAGGAGATCCATGAAAAGACTAAGCTTATTTCCACAGGAAACCATTTAAGTATCTCATATAAATAGATCGGCTATGTTCAAATGGCCGACGTGTATAGGGCTGAAGTGGTTAATGTATGTTTTGTAATAATAATCCAAATCTACAAATCTAATCCGTAGCCTAACTAACGTTTTGAAATGTACTGTAGCGGAGTAAAAGTACAATATTTGGAACCGAGATGTTGTGGATTAGGAGTAAATGTATTGGAAACTGGAAATACTCAAGTAAAGTACAAATACCCCAACATTTTAATTAAGCACAGTACTTAAGTAAATGTACTTAGTTACTTTACGCCACTGATGGTGGTAAATACTACACACACACACACACACACACACACACACACACACACACACACACACACACACACACACACACACACACACACACACACACACACACATGATCAAATAACAACACCTAAAAGTGAAGATTGTTCGCTTATTTCTACCACTTTTTATTTTGAACCCATTGCCTCCTCCTGCCAGCCCCCCCCCATGTCACTTCCTTAACACTAATTGCTGAACAAGCACAGTGTCATGGTGATTAGGCTAAGCACAGCTGTGTCTCACCCCTGACTCTCACTTTTCTTCCCTTTCCACTCATGACTTGCATGTTTCCACTACTAAACATTCATACCCTTTCCCGGGCCTGGTGGGAGCTAATTATTGCATGAGATTTGGCGAACGCTGTGTGCGCCTCAATTTATACTTGTCTGAGCAGTGAGCACAAGCCGCCGGTTTGATTCTGCATGGCCACGGACCAAATTAGTATGAATAATGTCATGTGTTAACTTCATCTACCTACTGTTACTCACAAGCAATTACTGGCTATATTCGTGGAGTAGTACGGCTTTATGTTTTTATATTTAGAATGAAAGGAGCGTGGAAGGAAGCAATGCTTTTTCTTCTTTTTTTTGGTAGGGGATTGAGTGATTTTTGTTTTTAAGATTCATGATAAGGTCTGCAGCACTGGTTCTCAAAATGGGAGACGAGGAACAGTTTAAACACTTGAAGATTTGCTATTTGAAAATAGCTGATCTACAAGCCGAAGTTGTGAGCTTGTATCGTATACAAAATCTTTTCAATTGGGGATGCACTGCAGTGCAAAATACATATCTATTTGTGCGTGTTTGACATGAAAATGTTTGAAAACCTGGCCTACAGTATGGAAATAATCGTGAAATAAGAAACATATTGTGAAATATGTTCTAACATATTTTAATTTCTTTCAAGTAAGTGCATTGAAAGTCATGTTATGTCATGAAACAAGATAACTAGACTAGAATATCTGCTGTAAATGCAACTAATATTCACTTGTTAAGCTGTCATTTTTTTTTGCAGTGTAGGTGTGCATGAGCACATTAAAAATTGAGAACAAGACTGATTTTGTGATGGAAACTTGCAGCATAAGCAACATTCAGGATGGAATTTCGGACTGTGGGCCTGCCGCTCTCCAAGAGATGCTGCCAAAGCTGGAATAAGAATGACTTAAAAGGGTGCAGTAGGCATGGCTGAGTAACGGATCACTCAAGATGGTCCGGAACACTGGTCCGCCAGGATCGCTTTACACGAAACCCGGGAATGGAGAAATTGCAATGTCCGCACAAAGCACTGCAACAGGAAACCCGGAAACTGGTGTCCTGCGAACCACAGATGTAAAAAACTCTTGTTTGCTCCTTTTTATAGGAATGCTCAATGCCTTCCTCTGTCCCCTGTGCTCTGAGTGCTGTAAGGGTGATGTAAGGGTGCAAGGTGTGCCGTGTAAATCTAGGACATGGCTATATGCCCAGAAAGGTGATGACAGATGTTGCAGACGTTGCAGATGCAGATGTTGATGTGAATTACAGCAGCAGCAACAACAACAAACATCCATCGCAATTTGCATGTGCAGTGTTTTCCGAAACTGGATTGAATTGTTGAGTTCAAAATAATGGTATACGTCATTATTGCGAACGTAGGTCGCAAGTTTACAATGAAAACGGTCACAGCTTGTCTGACTGTGGTTCTATGGGTTTGTCTGTGGTTCTATGGGTTTGTCTGTGGTTCTATGGGTTTGTCTGTGGTTCTATGGGTTTTGTCTGTGGTTCTATGGGTTTGTCGCTCTGACATCATGCTCTGATGTCGCTGTGATGTCTGGGGAACCACTCTTAACAGAATGGGTTTGCCGCTCTGACATCACGCTCTGGCTTGATGTCCCTTTTATGCCCATATATGGAGATCGCTGATGTCATCACGAGTCACACTATCCCTGTCCCGATGTCAAGTCAAGTTTATTTATAAAGCACATTTTAAAAACCACCAGGGTCAACCAAAGTGCTGCAAAACATACAAAAAAACAACAAAATGCAGTGATTACAGATAATGCAGTGTGAAAAAACAAAAACAAAAAAAAAAACATCAGTGTTATACAAGTAAAAAGTATATACAAAATGTGATTTTAAGAAATGACCAGGGAAGAAGCTGTCTTTACAGTCATGGGCAGGGTGTTCCACAGGATTGGTGCGGCAACTGAGAAGGCACAATCACCTAGTTTCAGGTTTGTAAAAGGAACCTTTAAACGCATTAGGTCAGCTGACCGTAGTGGCCTAGTGGAGTCCGGGGGTTCGATGAGGTTGGATATGTAGGGTGGTGCGAGATTGAATTGGGCTTTGTAGGTAAACAGGAGGATTTTGAACTGTATTCGAAATTTGACTGGGAGCCAATGGAGGGTGGATAATATGGGTGAGATGTGGTCCCGCCTGCGAGTGCCGGTCAGGAGCCTGGCAGCCGAGTTTTGAACCAGTTGTAGTCTGGAAAGGGAGTCGCTAGAGCCACCTGTCATCAATATTAAGCGCATATCTGGGAATGCCGGTATAGCCCATATATGGGCATGTTCTGACATCACATTATTGACTATCATACAGGGGTCTCCATATATGGGTAACTAGTCCGATATACATCACTGGCCAGATGGCCAAGAATTGGCGCGACCTCGCCCTAAAGCATGTCGCCCTGAGGCGTCTTACTAGTTGTTATTATTATGATTATTATTGTTCCTGTAATTCCTCAATCATAAAATACTGGAAAGTAAGGGGTAAAGCTGTTTACTTCTGGTGCAGCATTTGGCAATAGGGGGTTTGGAATAAGGTCAACTTTGGAAATGTTGGCCATGCTAGATTAGTCGTCTGAGTGGCTAAGACTGTTCTCTTTTTAGCAGTAAGGGACAGCATAGCACCCACACAATTAGACTTGCACTCCAGCCAAACGCCTGTGGGACTATTTCTAGGATGCCATTTTTTAGCGCCCATCCTTGGCTGTTGAACCTCATATAGCATCAGATATGCCATGTCGCTCTCTTCCCACCATGTGTTATTT
Organism: Nannobrachium achirus; assembly: GCF_963921795.1. Classification (NCBI taxonomy): domain Eukaryota; kingdom Metazoa; phylum Chordata; class Actinopteri; order Myctophiformes; family Myctophidae; genus Nannobrachium; species Nannobrachium achirus. Next base: position 25,659,393 of record NC_137821.1, read on the forward strand.
CTTTCCACTGAGTCTTGTGCCTCATAAAGAATCCGAAATAACTTTGTCACCAGAATGCTCCACTGGCATGCTGTGATAGGAAGGAATCTTGTTAGCCCAGTTAAAATTATCTATGTGCTCACAGAGAACCCATGCTCTTGTTCCCGAAATACCTCTGCCTTACGTCACGCCTGGACCTGGCCCGTACGTAGATTGAGACTGGCAGAGTGATGCCAGCACAGGCAAGCGCGTGAGGTTCTGAGGGCATGTGCCAGGATCTTGTGGTGCGGGAGAGGTGCCAGTTTGACTACCCTCTATGCAAATGAAAATCTGCTGTTTTCCAGGGCACGGGGTCGACGCTCTTGGAACGGATTGCTGAATACACTGCTTAGGGATGGGACGATACGCGATATTATCGTTTATCGTGATATAAAACACTCACGATAATCGTATTGTGGAGTTTTAATTTATCGTGATATCGTCCTCCGTCATGCACTGGGATCAATTCACCTTTTATTTGCTGCATATCTGGTACCATTTAAGCCCTCTATAATTGGTAAAAGGTACTTATAATTGGCCATACATACTTGATACGTGTTTTTTTCCAATCTATCAAATGTCTTTGCCAAAAAATAGCTGATCTACAAGCTCACAACACGTCACATTGCAACGCGTTGTGAGCTTGTAGATCTGCTATTTTTTGGCAAATGATCCGTCCCAGGATAATGGATTTTGGTTATCGCGATAAAATCGTAAATCGCGTTTTCTTTTGTCACAATAATCGTGATATGACTTTTTCATATCGTCCCATCCCTAACACTGTTAGGAGCGCTCTTTTCTTTAGGTGGTTGGTTTAAATCATCTGAGCCTCCAAGTTACGATTTACTTTGGTTGATAAATCTCTGCCCTCCTTCCATTTTCCCCATTTAGCAACAGGGGCTATTTGTGTCCGCGGTGGGTCAGATGTCAGCGATGATGTAATGGAGCCTTGCCTCACTGCAGCGTGCATAATACTGCCAAGCTATGAATGGCCACCACAGTCATTTTAGGATTTGCTTACGTACTACTTAAGAATGGTTACAGTAGTGACCATTTCCAACACACAAGCACACACACACACTGCATACACACTACCCCTCTTGAGCATAAGGGGAGTACATTATTCACTGCTAAGAATATTTAACTAAACCACTTTACCACTGCTAGCTATTTTTCGTTTTTCCTTACCTTTTCAAGTAGTCACAGAATATTTTTACATTTTTCGATTAATCCCCTGAAAAACAAACAAAAAAAATGTTTGAGCCATGCAATCCATAGTTATGGCCAAAAAATGATCAGAAGATTATTCTGTGAAAAAAGTAAACGGGAAGCAAATGGAGATCTGTTTTTTCGGTTCTGTTGTGATTCAATTTTTTTACAACAGATGGGGCTGTTCGCTACCTTGTGAAAAATGCAAAAGAAATCAAGCTCTCAATCACGATGCACTCTCATGCAATGCTCTTTTAGATATTTTTGGGGGTTTTCTGCCTTTTATTGGATAGTAAATTGGACGAGTGACAGGAAACAGGGGAGAGAGACAGGCATTCAGGAAAAAACGCCGGGCTCAGGAATCGAACCCGCAACTCAGCAATAGAGCCTATATATGTGGTATGCGCCCCGGCTCGGCCAAATGTCAAGAATAGCCTACTAGAATAGGGACGCTGGGCTCATGTGATTTGGATAAAAAGCGCTGCTGCACATAAATGCACCATTTACTGTGACTGCTTTATATTAATCTGACTGACACATACAGATAATAACAAAGAAAAGCATAGTGCCTGTACAGTATGTTAAAAGTAATCATCTACCATCTTCTCATACAGGTATCACTATCCCTACACGTGCAATTGTGTTAACCAGAAAAGCCAGGGCTGCCCTGGCTCTTGGGGGTGGGGAGGGGGGATGTAATAGAAGAAAGAAAACAAGCTGAGCCAACTGCAGGAGGGCTTTTGTTCTGGCAGTTGGCTTGAAATTGTGACCGATAAACGACGGTCATTTAATTTGCGCAACTCTTTCACTGAGCTCGCCATGGGGATATTGTACAACAACAGATGATTTAAGACCATGTTTTATTACCCAGTAGTAGCTCCTCCAGCTTTCACCACGTTCATTCACCCAACCCAGGCCTAATTAATTTGGTAGAGATCTTTTCTTGTTTTTTTGTAATTAATATAGCACCAGAGTCGGGCATTTGAATTGGAATATATTCCCCTGCCCATCTCAATGGGTGGATATGGTTGAATACTCAGAACAAGCTTTAGATCAGAAGGTCATCTTCGCCCTTTAACAATAAATGTGAAAGTCCCAGTGATGGAGGATCTCGTGATTCTACAGTACATTGTCTCCTTGGGCTAAATTGAAGTGAATTACTAATGAATACTAACCCAATAAACTGTGTGCATTCAGAATTGGCTTTTTTGATTTTGCAATTACGTCAGAAATGTACTTGGTTCAAAGTGATGCCAGAATGGTGCTGTGTTCAAATTGTCCAAGTCGTTAATTAGAACTCATCCAGAATGCATCTTTGAATACTAGGGGTGTAACAGCACAATACATGGACAATATTGGTTCATTCATGGCGATACGATACAATTCGATTCATGATTCAATGAATTAAAATCGATATAGAACTATTTAGCAAAGAAATTATATATGTGTAAAACGTAGAAAAAAACTATTATTATGGAAGTAAACGCTGTGATTATCTAGCAAATACATATACATTATAGTTCAACACATATGGACAAACCCACCTTGACATGAACACAGAGATTACACACATTTATCGATAGACCAAGAGTAGCTATATGGAATAGAAAGGTAATTAGTCCCCCCTTTTTAATTTTCCCTCTTAACAACTTGGCGGCCAAACTCGTTCAGTAACGAGATACGGCCACTGGAGGTCGCTGTGCCAAAACGAAGTTGTCTCGTCCCTCAACGAGACAAAGGGTTAACTTGGTTACGTGCAGCTGCATCCGTCCTGTGTACCCTGTGAAAGACCCTGGTCCATACGTCATACCGTGGCTCGCAGAGAAACAAAATGGAGGATCTAGGCTGCATACACTTACATTCTAGGCTGAAACATAAAAACAGCTTTATCTATGAATAAGGTGCAAAGAACGCCAGGGAAGCAGAGATCTGCCTGTTTTCACGGCAACACTTTACCGCGATGGTCGGCCCCGGTTTGGATTTTAGTTTCGCGAGCGTTTGTAAACAAATGGATTATCTTCCTCAATCGTCAGTGGACACTCACGTGCACACGCACGAAGCTTCCGAGGCTTTTCAAAATCAAAGTGTAAGTGAACGACGGCAGCAGCAACAGCTAGAAATGTTAGAAACCTTGGCTTCCACTATGTTAAAGGAGTAGTTCACCCCCAAAATGACTTTTTTTCTATTGATTACTCATGCCATGGAGACTAGAGTTCAATAATATTTTTTGGTTTTAGTCACATTCCTAAGACAAAAATTTGATTCGAGTAAATTTACCACCATTGATTCCGGATGGGGACCCGTTTCGAAACGGGTCCACATCCGGAATAACCTGACTACCGCCAGATAGGTGGCAGCAGTGCGTACCGCCCTACTTTACGCACTGCTGCCACCTATCTGGCGGTAGTCAGGTTACATCCGGAACGAATGGGGGTACATTTTTTGTTATCACATTTTTGTCTTAGGAATGTGACAAAAAACAAAAAATATTATTGAACTCTAGTCTCCATGGCATGAGTAATCAATAGGAAAAAAAGTCATTTTGGGGGTGAACTACTCCTTTAAGGCACAAATACCTAGTTTCCATACAAACAATTGCATAACGATTCGATACTGATTACTGCATTTTTAAACTACCGTTATACGATACGATACAAAGCCAAAGCGGTACGATATTTTGCTTTTGCAAACGATATAGTAGATCATTGCAAATTATTAGTATTATTATTATTTTTTTCGATTCAGTTACTATATCGTTACACCCCTACTGTTTAGATGTGATACAGGCAATTCACACGTGTGATCATGTTCTACTCTGGATGGCTGTGTAAAATGTGGATACTCAAATAATCACAACCCGTAGGATTACTCAGGATCAACCCTGTCTAAATGGCAGGTTGTGCCAGCATTAATCTGCATTATGAGGTCACTCAAATGAGGTTGACATTTTGCCTGCCCGGATTGCCTCCTTGTCGCCTTGTGTTTGTGATACCGGTCTATGTAAATAAGGTAGCTTTGCTCTTCTGTTCCACCTCGCCTCAGAATTTGTTTAGGATTAGAAATCTCATTTTGCCCCGAGCCCTGCTTGCTTTAGATCAGTCAGCTCATCTGCAGATCTCGGGAGCAGATAAACACCGCCGTTCTCCAGGCCTCAGCGTTTCTTTTAACATTCTGCAATTTGCAGGGAACCAGTATGCTCTGTTCCTGTCACATCATCGACCGTACGGGGGAGCGAGTTGGGGGACGATCGAGCCAGTGGCACACCTGCGGTTCGTGAGGGGTGTGCGAGGCACGACGGGAGTGAGCACTCAGAGGGGGTTATCTACTGTACCTAATTTCAAATCCGTTCGGGGAGGAAAGCCCTGGCCCTGTCCCAATCTTTACAGAGATTTTAGAGGGAGTCAGTAGATGTGGCCAAAAAAAAAGAAAAGAGGCAAGGACAGCCTTTGTGGGGGAGACGAGTGACAAAAGTGAGAAGATTGTGATGAGGAACAAAGAGACCGCAGGCCCGTTAAAGTGTAGAGCTATTGGAGCAAATCTCATTCATCCTCTGAACATATTGCAGATCTGGTGAACAGCAGTGAGGATCATCTCATATCAGTAGAGCTTTTAAATAGGAATGTATCATTGTATAACACAGTTACAGTGACTACAGCACAGTTAACCCTTTCAGTGCCCAGAATCACCACTAGAGGGCGCCCAATGGCCATAGAATCCACCATAGACATACACTGTATATGCACAAGCCGTGTGCAGCCATGACGCGCCTGAACACTTTCCTTTGTGCATGAACAGGAACAGGATGAAGTTAGCTTGAAGTTAGCTATTGGCTACCAAGCATTTTAGAAGCCTTATTTTCGGCGATTTAGCCGTGATTAAACCTTGCACACCTCATGGATATGCATGGAACGGAGAAAATGAGCTCTAAAGATCCTGGATTGCATTGGAGTGGATGGCAAATATCGGCGGCGCGACGCTCTCGCGGGCCGTGTAAACAGATGACGGCCGGCGGCCCGGCTCGAAGATTTAGCCCGGTGCTTCGGTAAGGCCTCTGGATGTTTTTTTTTTTTTAATATATAAACAGCCAAACTAGTTCGGGGTTGGCACCCCGAACGTTAATAAGGTCCAAACTATCCCGAACTAGTTCGGGATAGTTATTATAGTTATTATTAAATAGTTATTTTAAATCAGCCTCATGGTGGTGCTATTAACCGACTGCTTTACCTTTTGGCCTATAACTCTTGAACTGTAGGTCGTACAAGTGTTGCCCCACGAGGGCCTTATTTCTAATATGAAAGGAGGTAGGGCCCGCACATCAGTAGCTTATTTCTTACAAACAACACCATAACCATCCAATCAACCCCAAATTGGAATCACATGTTGCGGGGCCTCTATATAGCGCACTTCCTGCCCATATAGGGGGTGCCACCAATGCATACATTTGTGATTTGTAGAAATTCTATCCCCTATAGCTTCCTCGCACCCTGACCGCCGCAACCCACGGCTTACACAGCCCTGGCTAGAGAACTCCACCAGGTGGAGAGATGCGCTCAGAGGAGCACACTTTTATTGCGACCGTAGGTCGCATTTACTACCAAAACCTCCACCGGCTGTCCGTGGGTGAGTGAGTCAGTCAGTCCGTCCGTCACACTTTTGCCCTGCTCATATCTCCACAACCGTTGCCCCCATCCATGCCAAATTTTGCACACACACTCCTTGACTGCCAAACTACAACCTCCAAGGACCCCCGGAGCCCCAGGGGGACCCCCAGATGTAAAAAATGACCAAATGTGGTCACACGTCACACGTCACACTTTTTCCCTGCTCATATCTCCGCAACCGTTGACCCGATCCATGCCAGATTTTGCACACACACTCCTTGCCTGCCAAACTACAACCTCCAAGGACCCCCCGAGCCCCAGCATATGTAAAAAATGACCAAATGTGCAAAAATGACCAAATGACCACCCCAACGGGGCTGCTCACGGGGAATTCCTGGGGACCACCCACTCCTGGTGCTCCAGAACGGATGCAAAAGTGGTGGCGCCCCCAGTGGAGGACCCCCTCCACTGCAGCTCACATAAAATGCCCTAACTCGGCCTAGGAGCGTCCGGGAGAGCCGGGGCCGGTACCTATTCGTCCACCTACGGTCGCTTATCTCCCGATTAGGGAGTCTTACTGGTAGTTATACAAGTGACAGACAGCATGTGCAAACAACTCCTAAAATACAGATTTGGCTTACTAGCTATGTCGAATATCACCACGATGATTATAAAGAGGCTGGTGGTGGTGGTGGGGGGGGGGGGGGGGGCTGCAGAGGTGTAAAGATTTCCGCATTGTCAGTGATGGGTGCTGGAAGACTACAATTTTAATAGCAGATATGTCTGCGCTGGGATTGAGTGACATCTCCCGCTGTTTTTATTTTGTCACACGTCTTGAGTGCTGTCATGTGCAGTGACCCATCATTGTGCCAAGTGAACGCTGCTATTCCTAGACTCAGAAGTATGGGTATTTTGTATCCTTCGTCCTTCCGCACAACGAGGGCGTGTACGTGCGCTCCTTAACCTTTGCAGCCGTGCATAAACGAATGGGAAGGTCAGGCCAGGGCAGAACACTGCATGTCTGCTGCCTTGTGCGGCCACCACCAATCTGCTTCTGTTGCGTCAGGACGGCCACCCGCCACCGACTATCAACGCGAGCTGACCACTTGCTGCGAGCCGTCAGCCCACCGCTAATCTAGCGTAACGGGGGGACGAAAATGATGCAGACCAGAGTGTACCGGGGTATTAGCATTTGAGCGTAGCGTGCAGGAGGAAAGCTTTTTACCAGCTCACTGCACCCATATGGCATTAGCACATAAAATGCCTCTGTTGACATTTTGGAGGCTCGGCGCCTTTGTAAGTGCAGGGCATCGATATTAGAGTCATTAGCGAGGGTACTTGATCTCATATTGATGGTGAAACAGTTCAAGCGCCATCTAGCCAGCAGATCCTGAGGTTTCTGGCATTAGCCTTACTGTGACCAGGCTGCGTCTCTCTGCTGGTGTGTGTGTGTGTGTGTGTGTGTGTGTGTGTGTGTGTGTGTGTGTGTGTGTGTGTGTGTGTGTGTGTGTGCGCGTGTGCGTGCGTGCGTGCGTGCGTGTGTGTGCGTGCGGGCGGTTGTTGACGGAGCTCTCATCGTGGTCAAGTAATCCTGAGCCTCGAGAAATTAACTGACAAGCAAAGGTCCCCATTCTGAAGCTAATAGCTTTCTCAAATCTCCCCCAACTTGAAGTGCCCCTATTAATTCCACCAAGTTACAGAGTATTAACTTCATACTAAATGTTACTCTTTATAGATTACCAATTCTATGGTTGGTGACTTTACCGTGTTTGATGCACGGTAATTTGGTACAAATTATATTATTGACACATTTGACAGTAATGTTAAACCAGTAAGACTCCCTAATCGGGAGATAAGCGACCATCAGGTCGCAGCGTGATTTTAGGGAAAAATGTGTAGGAGCAGTGTCCAAAAATGTGTTTGAAAAAGTCGGCCTGATGGTGCGCTGTATGGGACAGAAATCCATGTTGATGAGATGAGTGTAGACATACTGTGTACCAATTTGCGTGATTTTAGTGCAAAATCTGTAGGAGCAGTGTCCAAAAATGTGTTTGAAAAAATCGGCCTGATGGTGGCGCTATATGGGACAGATCCATGCTGATGACATGAGTGTAGACATACTGTGTACCGATTTGCGTGATTATAGGGCAAAAATTGTAGGAGCGGTGTCCATAAATGTGTTTTGCAAGAATCGGCCACATGGTGGCGCTAGAAGAGGGTCATGTGAGAATTGAGCAAAAGTGTGACGTGTGACTGACTGACTGACTGACTGACTGACTGACTGACTGACTGACGGACGGACAGCCGGTGGAGGTTTTGATAGTAAATGCGACCTGACGGTCGCAATCAAGAAGACATTTTAATTCTGTTCTCTCGGTTGGTATTTCAAACAGCACTCTACAAAGTATAGTGTTTAAGTGGTTAAAATCGACTCAACAGTCGGTTATGTTCCGTAATCCAGCGTGTAAATCCACCAAGTAAAGTGTTATTCCTGAGCCAAAAAAAACTACTTTAGAGTGTGGCATGTTTTTTGCACGTCACGCTACAATCTATCACCAACCAACTGAGTTTTATCCTATTCTGTCAAGAGTGACACCGTTTTTACAGACCTGGGTAAGATTTATAAATGAATGCGCAATGTGATGCCAGTGACAGACATCCGGTCTGATCACTGTCCCAGTTCTGCCAGGCCTCCAGCCCAGCTATAGGAGAACTACCTGCAGTTACGAGCAGACTAGCAACACAACAGAGGGCCTATTAAGTCTGATGCTGTCACAGTGTATTTTCACCCCCCGCCAACTCTATCCGTCACCGTCCAAAATATTGACTGGTGGATGCCATCGTTGATTTGGCTGTTCATTGGATGACATCGTCAAAAAGGGTGGGCGCCAGACTGTCGCATGATTTCTCTCACCTGTCACATCCCGAACTCGCTCTCTCACACACACACACACACACACACACACACACACACACACACACACACACACACACACACACACACACACACACACACACACACGATTCCACATTGGCGGCGCTATAGTGTCAGATGTAAAAATAAACACGTTTGCCTCGGGCTCGTGCTGAACACTCCCCATCACCTTAGCCCCGCCCCCCACGCAGCGTAAACCCTCCTCCTCCTCGGCTAAATAACCCTGTAATAAAAAAAATAAGGCTGCTTGAAGATTAATTATAGCTATTGTGCATGTGAGCTGATATGGTCCCTCCCCTCATCCATCTTCACCCCCCTACCACCCACCCACCCATCACCTCCAGCTCTCCTCCTCTCTCTCTCTCTCTCTCTCTCTCTCTCTCTTTCTCCTCGTCACTCTCACTCCTTCTCTCTCGCTCGCTACGCTCGTCTTTCTGTCGCTTATTTTTCACGTGACCAGTCGGGGCTCCGAGAGCGGCTCTCGGAGGCGCATAAAAGCTAGCCAGCTGTAAAGCTAAATGAAAGTCGTTTTACTCTTCACACACTCGGCTAATGTAACATACAGCTCTAGGGACAATTGGTCTTTCTGTAGTTATAAAGTAACCCGGGCTCTTGAAGGCGGTCTTTGATAATTGAAAGTGATGGAAGGGAACAAAATTAGAATGGGGCGTAATTTACTGATTGAGAGCGTTCGCTTCTCTCCCCTCCTTCTATCTCTTCTCTCTCTCTCTCTCTCTCTCTCTCTCTCTCTCTCTCCTTCTTCTTCACTTCCCCCACTCTGTTTTCATTCTGTTACCCCGCCACCCTTCTCCATACCTACTGAATCTCAAGACGGCTAATCTAAGTATTCACACAGCTGGTAGCAGTACTAGTTTTGTGTGCATTTCTCCTTGTTTGTAGCATCAACGTGTAACGGTCGATGCATTCTGGTGATTGAAGTAAAAAGAAGGAGAAAAAAATAAAATAAAAACAGAAAAGAGAGATGTTGTCTCATGCGTTGTGACTGACTGTTTGCTCCAGAGATTGCTGAGTTATTACAAAGCGGTAGCCAGGACACTCGTGATGTATTGTGCTGGGCTTTGGGACAAGGCGAGGTTAGTGAGGGAACAAGGGGAGGGGGGGGGGGGATGGGCTGGTCATATGGATGTGTGAGAGCGGGTGTGTGTGCGAGCAGGGGTGTCACACCAAATTCTGGGCCCTGGGTACAAGCATTCACTGACTGCGGGCCCCCCATGAATGTTCTTCATATGGGGGAGGGGGTTTAACCCATTTAGACTGGGAACTGGGGACTGCTTTTGAAACTATTGAAAAATAGCAGATATACAAGCTCACAGCGCGGCACCGAGTGCCGCGCTGCGAGCTTGTAGATCTGCTATTTTTGAAAAATCGTGAGAAGTCTTTGAATATTTCAAATCTTTCTAAGGTTTTTTGAATGTTTCTGTCAGTGGTGCTCAAACTTTTTCATGTCAAGGAACCTCAAAAATATGTATTTGGCAACGGACCCCCATCTCAAAATATTTAGTTCCAGGGACCTCCAGAAGCAAAATTTGAGTTACAAACGTTTGCTTAAAAAATACATATACTCAAAGATTTGCATACATACATTTTCACAACTTTTCAAAAATAGCAGATCTACAAGCTCGCAGCGCGGCACTCGGTGCCGCGCTGTGAGCTTGTATATCTGCTATTTTTCAATAGCTAAGGTTACAAGGGCCCCTCCACCTTGGGCCCTAGTAACTCAGTCCCACTCACCCCCCTTGTGACGCCCATGTGTGCGAGTGTGTGTGCGTGCGTGCCTCAGAGTGAAGACTGGAGAAAAAAAAATACACAGTTGCAGACATACTGACTTTATCACACGCTCTTCAAATGTGACTGCACGTCTTCTAGTAGGTTTCACCCCCTCAATCACCTTTCCATCAAACTCCCCCCACCTCCCTCGCGTGTGCGCACGCGCGCACGCGCGCACGCACGCACGCACGCACGCACGCACGCACACACACACACACACACACACACACACACACACACACACACACACACACACACACACACACACACACACACACACACACACACACACACACACACACACACACACACACACACACACACGCCCAGCCTTGTTAACAGGTTGTCATATCACCAGCATATTGCTGTCGGTGTTGAGGAATCTCCAAACGCATGTAGTGTGTGGAGTTAGATGGCTCGTCTTGTCATTGACAACATGCCGTCTGACTCAGTGCAGAAGGAGTACAGAGTCCTCAGCAGCGGTCGTCAAAGTACTCGAGTCAAAGTATAGATTTACTCCTGGTCAAATATTGCTCAACGGGAAGTGAGAGTTGCTCAGTAAAACGAGTTAAAAGAACTGGGGCACTTGCTTTAAAAAAAATACTTAAAGGGGTCCTGTCACCTAAAGGGTTACTGTCACTTTAAGAATCATCTTAAAAAAACAAGTTAATATTTTTATGATGTCATTGTGGGGATGCGCATTTATAAGCCAATCAAATGAATTGTCTCTATTGCCTGACTGTATGACTACTTACTGTACTGGTCAGCTGTTGTTGGGTTAGAGTTAACAGTTTCAGACTGTTTGAGGATCCACAGAGAGATCCAGGAGAGAGACCACATGACCTACTGTATCATACTATTATAATTTCGGGACTGACAGCGGACCTTTAAAGCTATACTGTGTAAGTTGCTCAACTAGTGGTCAGAGCTGTATTGCAAACCGCGGTCGCGTCCGCGTCTTTCGGCCGTTTTTCGCCGCGGACCGGGCCTCTCGCCACCGCGTCCGCCTGCAGCTCGCCGAGATCTATCTTTAGAGGGGTCCCTGGTTCCTGTGCGTTCAGGCATTCTGGAGAAACGGACTCCTTCACCCGAGAATATGTTGTTATGTTGAGGCAAGCTACTTCCTGAGAAGTCAGCAAGATGCGCCTGTGATTGGCCGGTAGTGTACCATGTGTTTATGATCGGCGATATGATTGGCCAACGTATACACATGATGCAGATGACGTCATTTTGCCGCGAAATTCTCCCCCCCTCACGGCTCATAGAAAACATATAAAGAGAAGGCTTTAGAAGCTGAAATTAACGGAGTGGGGGTTCTAAAACTTTAGCGATTTAACAATTAGGACAATTTTAAGATTTGTTTTATAAAAAAAGTTACATGGTATAACTTTAAAAGAACTGGGGCACTTGCTTTAAAAAAAATACTTAAAGGGGGCCTGTCACCTAAAGGGTTACTGTCACTTTAAGAATCATCTTAAAAAACAAGTTAATATTTTTATGATGTCATTGTGGGGATGCGCATTTATAAGGCAATCAAATTAATTGTCTCTATAGCCTGACTGTATGACTACTTACTGTACTGGTCAGCTGTTGTTGGGTTAGAGTTAACAGTTTCAGACTGTTTGAGGATCCACAGAGAGATCCAGGAGAGAGACCACATGACCTACTGTATCATACTATTATAATTTCGGGGCTGACAGCGGACCTTTTAAGTATTCTAAAGTACAAATTACAAGGTACATTTTCTAAATGTAGACATTTTACAAAAAATAATTGCAAAAATATCAATAAGGGTGGAAATAGCAGATCTGCTATTTTTAATATAATTGAAATAAGATTACTTTTAGTAACCCTGATGAAGGCATTGTCGCCACAACGTGTACAGTATGTGTATTTATTTTATTTTATTCTTGCCATGCATTACCCAGACTATTAACTCTTTCAAAGCCACAGAGGTAGATTGACGAGAATTATTAATTAGGCAACCAACCGACAGACGAAGGTTGCCTTGCCTCCAGTGGCAGATCATGTGACTGAACGAAAACGCGTAAGTGCACGATCCATTCTGGGTCTGCTTTGTTTTGATTCTGGTTAGAATGCATTATACATAAAAACACACTTTCCTCCTCACCCGTAAGTCGGATTTTCATTCCGAAAAAAGATCTGAGCAGCTGGTGGCAACCTTTTCACACATTTCAACACAGAGAGGACAATTCTTTCAGCATAAGATGCTGCATTCAAGTTCAGGAGAGTTTGGACAAGGCAATTCTCCTGAATGCTGCCTTCAGGTATATGGCATGGACAGAGGGCATTTGCATTTCTTTTCGCCATAGTAAAAACTGCCTTCATGGTCTGGAGAGGGCACTTTTTACAGATGGGTTAAAGGGCAGGGGCTCAAGCCCCCTTTGGTGTCTAATGTGTGCACGTGCCTGCTCAGCACAGCCTAGGTTGAGATGCTAATCATTGCAATCATTCAGCGGTAATGATCTTGACATTATTCTTGCTTTGTTGATACAGAGCTCCACCTGACTTTTTTGCTCCGTCTCTCCCCCCCCCTCTCTCTCTCTCTCTCTCTCTCTCTCTCTCTCTCCCCCTTCCTCCCTCTCTCTTTCTCTCTCAACCCCCACTCTCTCTCCAGTTTGATACTGCCTTTCTGAAAAGGAGCACGTCGCTGTATCATATTGCTTATGATGCACTCTCATGTACAAGCTGTAGCTACACAAATCTTGAAAGCACACTGTAAATGTCAGTTTCTCAAGTGTTATTTAATGGCATTCTGTCCATTCGTGGGGGATACAACCCGCCGGATGCTGTGGCATTTCAGTGAACGCTTTCACGGCTTTGTGATGGTCAGTCACTGCACGTTTGCTTTCAGCAGATGACATATATTGTTCTGTTTTCAAATATTCTCCAGAATAAGTCAAGTATCTAATTATGTTGTACCTCACTGAAATGCATGTGGATGGCCATCTCTAAAAAATCATGTTACTGAGGTGTGTGAGAAAATAACGATTGCCGGTTTGACAGCACATTATCATTGGAATCAATAAAGGGGTCACGTTCACTGTGATCAATGAAAATGCATGGGGAATGTAACAGTTACTCTAGCACAGGGGTCTTCAACAACCCTTTAGCTGATAGAGAGATGAAGCAGGGACCTCCACTGAAATTGTGTTGCAGATTAAACCTTTTCATCTTCATAGACTTGTTTGACAGCACTATCATTGTGTAGCGCTGTATTCACGTTAATGTGTATTTTCAGGCAGTTAACCACTTGAACCCTCGATACTTTGAAAACCTGTACTTGGTCTGCTTTATTTCCTCCCACAGCAAACCTCTTTGCTGTATATAGCCGATCCACAAGCCCACAACTCTTTGCATCGCGAGGTGTTGTGAGCTTGTAGATCTATTTTCGACTGACAACGCTGTGTTTTCTCCTCTGCAGTGGCTGCACTAGTCTCATAGGATGCTGTAAAATCAATGCATTAATGCAGGGGTCTTCAACATTTTCAGGCCAAGGACCCCTTTGTTGAGAGAGAGATGAAGCAGGGACCCCCACAACCTTTTCGTAGATTCCATATAGTTTCTTTGTTTGATAGCACGATCATCAGTGTATTTTGGATTCATGTCAATTTGTGTTTTCAGATATTTAACCACTTGTCATTACCTAATAAACTTGACCTTTCACTCTGTACTTAGTCTGCTCTTTTTCCCCTCTCTTTGCCGAAAATAGCCGATCTACAAGCTCACAACGCCTCACAGCGCGAGGCGTTGTGAGTTTGTAGATCTGCTATTTTTGGCTACAGTTCTCAGAATATGGACACTAGGGTTCAAGTTGTTAATATAAAAAGAATTGGAAGACCCCCTGTAGTAACTCTGAGGACCCCCTAGGTGTCCCGGACCCCCTGTTGAAGACCCCTGCATTAATGCAATCATTAACGCATTTCTTTGGATTGATTTGTGAGTCCAAACTCCAAAAAATCCACTTCTATCATGAAGGGAATTCCTTCTCATCATATATCTCTTCAGAATTTGCATTTCTTCAAAGGCAAAATGACTGGAGGACAAACAACTGTGATTGCATGCTTGTAAAATGCAGTTTCGTCAATTTTATGGAATGGGAATTTGCAAACAATGTTATATTGCGTCGAACCAAAAACTCAGGGCTTTGAGGATATTGAACTAATTATGTATTTTTTCCCCTCTGTCCCTTTTTATTGTTGTTGTAAATGATACAGGAATCATTACAGATTCATGGGAACCCGCAGTCGCTCGCAACTTCTTTACTGTACTTTGCTAGTTATGATTTCCTTCAACCCGCCGTTTGAAAATAGATAAACCAGTGCATAATCCCACAGCGCAGCATTTCATGTTTTCCCTTATTGTCTCATGTCGTATGTGAAATCACCATGTTGCTGTCAGAGCATCTCTGAGCGCAGCAATCATCTCCTGTGATTTAGATCTGTTGTTTGTTCCGGCATCTCATGCATTTTAAAGATGTTGTTTTGAATAAACTACTCCTTCACAAGCTGAGGCTTTACCGTCTGTCATCTCATCTTCAGAGCATATGGGAAAATATAGTAATAAGAACTTCTTTTTTTTTTCTGCCAGAAATACTAATTGATGAACACCAACACGTATCTCAGGGCGATGGCGGGCAGCACAGTGATGTTTTGCAGATGGGTTATGCTGAGATTCTGTTAGGCTGATGTGGAGCTGAGGCGAAAGACCCGTTCTACACAGGTCCCCAAGACGGAATCGAACTGAGGATGTTGCGAATAAGGTTTGACGGAACTTGACGCACTGTTCAGTCACCTACCAGTGTGACCATAGATACTGTATGTACAGTAGACCCAGTGGTTCTCAACCTTTCCAGTCCGCCACCCCTTAAAATAATCGTATTTGAACTGGGGACCCCCCCACCCTGACAAGCACTTGGAATTGTAGGAGTTGAGGCATGAAATAGTTTGACTCGGTTCCATAGATAAATATTGTGAAAATAGCAGATCTACAAGCTCTCAACGCCTTGTAGATAGTATTTTTGTATATGTTTGTGTATTACTTTTGATGCAGCAATGGTCTTTTTTGGCAATGGCTAACTAAAAATAGCAGATCTACAATGATCTAAAATGATCTCAGTTTTCAAAATAGATCTGCTATTTTTGCTATTTTTAACAAATGATGATGATGATGATGCAACATCATTATGACATCATAGTACTCACAACTGACTATCATAACGGGTACTGAACTAAGTAGCTACTTTAACAACAGATAAAATGCGTTCTGACAGGCATCGCATTAGTGGTTGTAAAACAGAAAAAAGGACAACTCTGCCAATATAGCATTGATGTGCGATCTATGCGGCGTCTACATATATTATGTCTAATAGCTGTGCCCCATTTGCTAATACTTATGGGATGCAATTTCATTCCTATGTTTGGCATGGGTTTTGTGCGAGACCAAGTGATGAACTTTGCTCAGTCCCAGAAACAGATGGTACCGTGTTAGTACTGCTCTGGGGTAGCGTGACGGCAGATGACGGCAATCAGGAAATTGAATCTTGCGTGTGCATGACAATGGGAAGTGTCCAGGTGACCCCTAATTGAACGGCGAACCATTCAGCCCTCTCTCTCTCTCTCTCGCCGTAAGTGATGTGAATGTCATTCGACGACGGGTCCCGGGCACCTCCCATCCCCGTGCCCCTATCAGCAGCAGATGTTTGATCGGAGATAAGCGCGCGGTGGGTCAATGTCGACCTCATCACGCCGGACCTAGATGTGCCCGTCAGGCCAATAACTGCCACGCCAACGGGTCCTCCCCCTGCGCGGTTGTCTGATTGACAGCTCTCTGCTGACAAGGTTTATGGGGGTCAGGACCTTCCTCTCCGTAACCTCTAATTGGGGCTCCACGCCATTAGCTGGTGGACCCCGACCTTGGCTGGCAGAAAACTGGGCTTTTACCCTCTGGGTGAAAGACAATGGAAGCCCTTCTGATGAATGATCCGTAGCAACAACTCTCTGTGTGTGTCTGCGTGCATGCATGCGTGTGTGTGCACGTCCGCCAGTCTACCTCTGACATTAAGGGGAGGCCTCGTTTTCTTTTTTTTTGTAATCAGCGTCTACTGCCGGCTATGGAAAGGGCGAAGATCCAAGTATGTCAAGGATGAACTCGATATGCGCCCGGCGTGACTCAACCCTTAACAAACAAAACAAGTCTGAATCATTGACCTTCAGGCCGCGTTACATCGTTAACCTGTCCTGCTGGGAGTTAAACCTCCACTGTGGTTCCTGGGACCCCCCCACCCCCTCCCGCACCCCCTGCCAGGGCCAGTAGATTCCACGCTGCATGCTTCCCCTCACACGCAAACACCGCAGGTGAGCTGGCGGTATTTGCATAAGTCTGTGTAAGCGCGTAGGTGCGCGACCCCTAGCAAGCAGGAGTGAAAAAGGATACCGCAAACCATTAAGCGTGGGGAATGTATGTATGAGACTATCTCCCCGTTTGCGAGCCTATAAATATTTCCTATATAGCAGATTGTGGCTTTGAGCAGGATTACAGCTAAATCTTATAATTAGCATGAAAGGCCAGCGAGAGACAGGGGAATATGAATGGACAGGGGGGACTGACCTCCACTATCTTTCCCAGGCATGCCTATAGCTTATCTGGGTCCATGGCAGCAATGTTTATGTATAACTTAAGCGGTTCAGCGATGGGCACAGCATAAGCTGCCATGTGACAGTTCAATTTCTGAATTGGCTTTTGATTACGGCGAGAGCTGGAGGAATGTTACAGAGAAGACTTAGCTGACCCTCAGATGCCTTTTTTTTAATGCAAAAAGTGTGTGATTGCATTAGCTCATTGTCGCACAACTTTCAACCTTGGTTTTAGGAAATGAGGAACACAGAGGTTCTTACATAATCAGGATGTGTTGTATCCCTGCAGGCTGAATTCAATGTGTCCCCTCTCTTCTATAAAGAGATTTTGTCCCCCACAATTTATTTTAAATCAATCAACTGTTCTGCTCTTAACAATAAATATGCTAATGCCTGCAGGCCTCCTTGGTCAGTGCTCATTGCTAGGTGGAGGCATAGGGGAAAAGTTGTTTTTTCTTTTTCTTTTTTATCTCTTTTTTTTTTGGCAACCTCTCCCTGTAAGGCACGTGCACACATAGACATCAAAGGGGGCTTGAGCCCTTGCCCTTTTATCCATCTGTAAAAAGTGCCCTCTCCAGACCATGAAGGCCGTTTTAATACGGTGAAAGAAATGCAAATGCCCCCTTTCCATGCCATACCTGAAGGCAGCTTTCAAGAGAATTGCCTTGTCCAAACTCTCCTGAACTTGAATGCAGCATCTTATGTTGAAAGAATTGCCCTATCTGTGTAGATATCCATGCTGTTACACCACATCTCCAGTATTGACTTGATAATCCTTAGTTCAGTGTGGTATCAAGCACCGAAGATAGCCAACCTCCAAACGTGACGCGTTGTGAGCTTGGAGATCTGCTATTTTAGATATTTTCACCAAAAGGCCCTTTTATAAATGTCAGCCCCTGCCTCTCTAACATTCTCTGTGCGTCCCTGCTCCCTGTGAACGGCTGTATTGGTCACTAACCGCACCACGCGTTCCACCCTGGCTAACCTTGGCAGCACATCCAGTCTGCCAGCCAGACCTCTGCTGCTTCATGCATTCATTCCGTGCCAATCCACGGAACCAAAACATTCCACTTAGACCTTTGTTTAATTGATGTATTACCGCAAGTGCTCTCGTAATCTGTGGACCGGAGTTCTTTTGGACGGAGCTCTATTGGTTTCCCTGAACCCTTACGCCCGCTCCGCTCTCCTCCCGCAGCGTGTTTATATCACCGTATTAGTCATCCCGGTTATTACATAAGGAACGCCGTCTGAATCTCAAAGACAAGCAAGCCACCAGTGGTGGATTTAAAAAAAGTAATAGTATCAATACTGCAATATAGAAACACTCTGTTACAAGGAAAGATCCGGATTTCAAAATGTACTGAGGATACCCAAAAGTAAGTACAAAATGTTTGAAAATAGCAGAGCTCTACAAGCTTGTAGAACAGCTATTTTCAAATAGCCTTTGGTATAAAACAGGGCTAAAGTGGTTAATGTATTTTTTTATAATATTATAATTTATACCTGTAAAGTAACTAGTAGCTAAAGTTAGTGGAGTAAAAGTACAATATTTGGATCCAGGATGTGGTGGAGTAGAAGTAAAAGTATTGGAGATTGGAAATGCTCAAGTAAAGTACAAATAACTCAAAAGTGTACTTAGGTACAGTACTTAAGTAAATGTACTTTACGCCACTGCAAGCCAACCCTTTGCAGAATGACAATAAGGGCCAACCGTAGCGCAGGAACTGTCGCACTTATGTACCCTTGTATGGAAATCAACATGGATCACCTTGATATTAACTAGAGGCTAGTCTAGGTATTGATTTTGAGCTCCGTTCACAGGAGCCATTTGAGGGATCTGTCACCGAAGCTAATTCAGGAGGCTGAAGGTGTGGAGGGCTCGAGGGGGGGCGGCGGGAGGTGTGTGTGTGTGTGTTTGTGGGTGCACGTGCAGATGCACGTGGGCACGTGGCTGTATTTAAGTGTCTCCCCCTGCTATAAACTCGTATGCAGGATCATGCCCAGGGACACCCACTCTCGCTTAGATCTGGCGTTGTTTCGACACTTTATCAAAGTGCTGTTGGACTTCCCCTTACTTTCTCCAGGCTTCAAAGCTCAGTGCAGATAGGACTAAATTATGGTCACGCTTCATTCCATTTGTAAATGATGGGCAATCTCTTTGGGAGGCTTGCCTCTAGGTGATGGTGAAGAATCAAGTTAAGTTTATTTAGCACACTTAAAACGGCCAGTGTCGTCCAAAGTGTTTACTTTTTATTTTGATACTCCAAAGTGGAGATATCTGTCTGTCTGCGTCAATTTTATTACCATATACGAACAGTTCTTGAGATACACACTGCTCACATACTCAGAGATTTCTCAAATGTATTGTAAAATATGGCAATTCCAATCATGTTTTCTTCCTGTGAAACAAAAATATTATTGATTTCAACCAATAATATATTGACATCCACCATCAATCAATCTTCTGTGCCAATTCACCATGCTTGGTATCGACATACCTACTTTTCAACGTTCTAATCAAATTCCTCCCAACTGTCTGTCTTTCCTGTTTCACTTGGTAATATGTCACGATACTTAGGTTGGGTACTCTCGATATGCTGTTTCATCTAGACTTTAAAAGTGTCAGCAGTACCGGAAGACGTGAAACAGAGAGTTGCAGGTTGTTCCACAGCCTCGGAACGGCACCTGCTTGAACAGAGACCGTGGAACGGACAATAACTTCTGACTGGAGGGGCAGAAAAGGTGTTTTGTAAAGATGTATGACCCCAATAGTCTACCTCAGTCATGTCAGAGCCAAGCCAATACCGCAATGAGAACTTTATCATTTAAAAAAAAAAATGGACTTGGACAGTTTGATTAATATTTATGCACCCATGTTTGGTCATATCAAAGTTTTGCAGACTTACGATAAACCCGAGGTGCAAATTAGCCATGGAATCACAAATGGATTATGCAAATTGCAGATCAATTGCTTTTTGCTGTGCTTTCCCCCCCCCCTCCTGTCAAACACTATAGACATTGTTTACCCCGAGCATTTGGCCGTCATGTGAGTTTGGAGGGAGCCAGCGGGTGTTCCTCATCCCCCTCCAGCAGGTAACAAGCTTAGTTTCCATACGTGGCCAGGTGCATGTTTTAAGATAGAGCTTTAACCCTGCAAGGCCCGAATTAATTTCTACTGGCCAAAAAAATTTGAAAAAAATCAGATGGTGTTGTAGGAGTCCTAATCACAGGAAAATGTAATGTTAAAAAATTAATAATGTTTTTGTAAGGTTTTATAGCCATAAATCATAAATCATGCTCTAATTTGCATTTTGGGGTTATTTTTCACAATAATAACATATGCACGTGTTCTAGACATTCTAATGATCACGAAAAAATATATTACAGGCATTTTACTTATGTTTTAGTGAGGATTAGCTTCAGTTAAAAAGGGAGATGTTGTTCGTCCAGACGCTGGAATTTCAACTTCTCTGGGAGGTGTGAATGTCAGTCTCTGTGTGGGGGGTATTTATATGCAAATATCGTGGCCAATGGCATTGTAATACTAAACAATAGGATTTAATGGTGATGTTAATGTGAAAAAAGAACAGGAAAACTAATTATAACATTTTTTAAAAAATGATTTAAAAAACGTTGCCAAAAAGCAACGCTGGGCCTTGCAGGGTTAACGGCATGCCGTGGTGCTGAATTCCAATCGAGTCATGCTCAGGTACGATAATGCCGTTATGAATGCGGCCCGTGAAGTTGATGGCGTCCATATCACACTCGCAGGGAAAGGGGTGGGTGGGACCTGACATCTGTTTCAAGTGGGGGGGACCTGACATCTGTTTCAAGCGTACTCCAGCTTTTACATCTACCCACAAAGTCACGGGTTGGGAGGCACACGTCTGGCATTCATAGATTAAACGTGTCGACAAGCTTAACGGCTGGGCTTTTGAAACTTGTCTCCGTCTCTCTGTGTTTGAAATTTCCCTGACGGTTGGCTAATTTTGTTTTTCTTAAGCACATGGTTAAAACATTCATGCATGCCCCCCCCCCCCCCCCCCTTCCCCCTTTACATGCATGATAATTCTGGCCAACTCCCAAAGTCTAGCTTTGGTGAACGGTTCTTTTTTTTTTAACAGTCCCCTCCTCAACAATATGTTGTGAGAAATAGTCTATCATGTAATGTGTAATGTGTTAAAAAATGTGGAAACTTCATAAGTCTAAGGATAAAAATGTTCAGTACACACAATGTCACAGACAGCTACAGTAAAGTCGGATTATTGATAGCCAAAAATGATATTGTCGTTGTCGTGTGAAAACCCTGTATGTCCAAAACCATTCGTTTTGCATTTATCATTTTAAAAATAATTTAAACTAGTGAAAACAGCCGATCTACTGTAGATCTGCCGTTTTCACTACTTTTGTGCGACCGCCTTCTATGATGAAGCAGGGCTTTACTTTGCGAAAGAACGTACAAATTTGAAACTTGGAGATAGGAGGTTTCCGCTCGACAACGACGATATGCAACACCGCTGATCAGGGGCGTCACATCTATCTAGGTCGTCCTCAGACGAGCCCTCCATCGTTGTTTCCAGTCATCTCGGTTCTCCATACATCTGGCCAGCTCATTGGTGTTCTGTGTCCCTACGTCTTCCTTGAGTACGTCCACGTATGTTTTTGTGGGACGTCCTTGCGACCGGTGCCCATGTGTTGGCTCCCACAGTACCAATTTGCTGGCTGGAAGCTCCTGGTGTCTTTGGCAGTGTCCTGCTAGTCTCATTCTTCTGGTGGCAATTTTCTCGCTTACCTTTGGTATTCCCTCATACAGGCTCCTGTTGGTAACATGTGCACTCCTGTTGATGTTGAGTACTGCACGCAACATTCTAGTGTAGCACCCGTCTAGAGACTTCTGCAGGGTTGGCTTCAGGGTCCAGCATTCACTGCCATAGAGGAGAACAGACTCCACCGTTGCAAAGAAGAAGCTAAGTTTGATTTGGCGGGGGAGGTTAGAGTTCCATACACTGTTCATGCCGTTCAGGGCCCTCCACGCGAGTGCCTTCCTTACTTTAAGGTCTTTCTCAGTTGAGTCGACCCATGCGCCCAGGTACTTGAAGTCCTTGACTTCCTTCAACACAGCTCCTTCTGTTGTTGTCAGAGGTGAGTGATCAGGTAGGTTATAGGTGATAACCTCAGTTTTCTTAGCATTTAGCCTGAGACCAACTTTGGCACACTCTATCTCCACCCTGTTCAGGAGTTCTTGTGCTTGTTCCATGCTGTCGGAGAGCAGGCTGATGTCGTCCGCATAGTCCAGGTCTGTCAGAACTACTGCGGGATGCCGCCTTGACCTCCTTGGTGTTAGCGTGAAGCCAAGCTCTTGTTCTCGTCCCCCTATGGCTTTCCTGAGCGCGTAATCTAGAACTATGATGAAGAGGTAGGGGGCTAGGGTGTCTCCTTGCATTACACCAGCTCGGATGTCAAACACCTCACTGCTGCCATCCGGGGTCACCACTTTGGCCCTTGTTTTTGCGTACATGGTCTCGATAGCCCGGAGAATGTTGGGAGGGACATTGTAGGCCTCAAGGATCTTCACCATCTTGCTTCTGTGGATAGAATCAAAAGCTTTTTTGAAGTCAATGAAGCACAGTACAGCTGCTAGGTTGTCCTTTTTCACCTGCTCTATTAATCTCCTTAATGCCAGGATCTGTGCTACGGTTGTTCTCTCCTCTCGAAAACCATTTTGGTTCTCTCTCAGGTGAGGGTCGATGGCATGCCGTATCCTGTTCAGTATCATTCGGTTGAAGACCTTAGCAGTGATACATGTCAGGCTGATGCCTCTGTAGTTGTCTGGCTTTGAGAGGTCTCCAGCTTTAGGCACCGGGATGATGTTAGACAGAGACCATATTTCAGGTTGCTTGTTGTGCTGTAGAGCATTGTTGCAAAAGTCTAGGATGAGGTTGTCTAGGTCGCAGTTCTTCAAGACCTCTGGGGGTATGCCATCAGGCCCAGCACTTTTTCCCTCTCTCAGGGTGGATTTTGCCCTGGCGAGCTCGCTGGTTGTGAAGGGTCCGTCGTCGATGTTCAGGCCCTGGAGGACTGTCGGTATATTTTCCTCCTCTCCCTCTTCCACTGATGTTCCCAGGAGCCTCTGGAAGTGGTCGAACCATGTTGCCACCCTCTCCTCTGGGCTGTGTCCTTCCACCTGGCCCTCCTTGGCCCTCTTCCGCCCTGTCATCTCATTTATTACCTTCCAGGCCTCCCCGTATTGCCTTTCACCTTGCGCTGCCTGCACTCTTCGCACACTTTCCATCACTTCCTCCCCTTTGATGGTGTCGTAGGTGCTGAAGAGAGACTGTTTGGCTTCGTTCAGTGTCTCGCGACCCTCCTCTGTTGGTTCACGCTCAAAGTTGAGTCGTGCTTCCTCCATCCTGCCTCGTGCTGCTACAACCTTCGGGTGTCTGGACCGTGGTGGTGCTCTTACTCTGTTCAGCACTGGCACGCACAGTCTGGTCGCCTCCTCATTCGCTGTGATGAATCTCCCATATTCACGGCTGGGCTCTCCTCCCCTATCCAGCTGCCGAAAGCGCTTCCTGACTTCCTCCGTGTACCTGGTTTGGAGGCCCGGATTGGTCGTGAGTGCCTTCCAGTCATGCCGAATCTTGGGGCTTGGCTTGGGGACCCTGAGGCTCAGTCGCACCCTCATGGAGACCACACGGTGATCAGAGCCTACAGAGCTGAACGTGCTGTATGGCTCAGCATTCAGGATGGAATTCCTCCACTTTTGCCTCACTAGGATATAGTCCAACTGATATAGCCTGGGTAGCTCCCCAGGCCTTGTGGCTCGGTCTCGGAAGGTCCATCTCTTCCCTGTTCTCTTCCTGAACATGGTGTTCGCTGCCAGGAGCTGGTGTTCCATGAGAAGGGCTGTGAGGTATGCGCCGTTGCGGTTGGTAGACTCATGGTATGGGAATGGTGCATCCTCCTGTCCGATCCTGGCGTTGAAGTCGCCAAGGATTGCCAGGAAGTTGTGCGCTGGGACACCTCGGACTGCTGTTGTGAGGTCCTCATAGAACTTCTCAACATCCTCAGGTGTTGCCGTGTTAGTGGGCGAGTACACCACTATGACTGTTGTCACTGGGTTACCTGCGAACTCAGCCATGAGGATCCTTTCGGTGTGCTTGTGAACCCGTCGGAGGGCCCTGCGCGCTAGAGAGCCTAGCATTAGCCCTACGCCTCCTGTTGCAGCCTGGGCCTTGTTTCGCCACGCAGATGCAGTGATGAACGTGCGTTTCTCCACTTGGCAGTAAACTATCTGGTCGTTAGTGTTAGTGTGGACTCTTCTGTGTTCCTGGACTCCCAGGATCTCTACCCCCTGTTCTTCAGCACAATGTGCCAATTCCACCAGTCTAGCTTCTTCTCTCACTGTGCATGCGTTGAAGGTCCCCATTACAAATGGTCTCCGACAACGCATGAGTGCATTGGACGGGATGCTGGGTAGGAAAGTGGGACTGAGTTACTAGGGCCCAAGGTGGTGGAGGGGCCTTCATTATTTTATACTTTAGCTATTGAAAAATAGCAGATATACAAGCTCACAGCGCGGCACCGAGTGCCGCGCTGCGAGCTTGTAGATCTGCTATTTTTGAAAAGTTGTGAAAATGTGTGCAAATCTTTGAATATATGAATTTTTTAAGCGAACATTTGTAACTCAAATTTTGCTTCTGGGGGGTCCCTGGAACTAAATATTTTGAGATGGGGGTCCGTGGCCAAATACATACCATTTTGGGGGTCCTTCACATGAAAAGGTTTGAGAACCACTGCCATCGAAACATAGATTTTTCAAAAAACCTTGAAATATTCAAAGATTTTCATGATTTTTCAAAAATAGCAGATCTACAAGCTCGCAGCGCGGCACTCTGTGCACTCTGTGCCGCGCTGTGAGCTTGTATATCTGCTATTTTTCAATAGTTAAAGCACAGGGGCCCCACAGTGAATCCTTGTACCTGGGGCCCAGAATTTGGTGCGACACCCCTGCCGCTGATTGACGTTACCACTCACACATGGTCCGGATGCACAGCCTGCCTCCTGGCTGGCTTCCACTGGTCTCAATCAAAGAGGATGAAGCCAGGGTTTTGGCTACCGCATCTGGTGCAACGTTTAGGCGTAATTCTGGGGATTACCATTCCATAGCAGCTTTAAAGGCCACAATGCATGGGCAGAAGGCGAAGAGATATAGTCAAGCTCAAGGATTGGGTAGAACAGGAGGAACAGGTGGTGATGAAGATGAAGAGAACCATGGAAGAGTATAGAGCTTTTGCTGCTGGCGAAGGAAACGTCCCTTTCTCTGACACCCCCTGCTCCTCTTTTCACGGCTGAAGGTCAGGATAAATAATCGATAGCATTAGAAAGAGCTCCCAGTAGCGGCTCTACAGTGGCTGAGACTCCGTCCCCGTTGGCAATTAAAGGCCCCTGAGTCATTAATGTTCAAGTAGGCCGGAAACCCTTTAGCATTGTTCTCTCCTGAATGAGAGGAAATCCAATGCAGGCTTGAGGTCTAGCATGCGCGGGTCATGACATTGACTGCGTGTGTGTGTGTGTGTGTGTGTGTGTGTGTGTGTGGGGGGGGGGGGGGGTCTTGCTGGTTTGGTGCCACGGGCACAGTTCACGCACAACAAAAAAAAAATGGCGAGCTGGAGGGATGCAAAAACAAAACACGAAGGCTTACCCAATTTTCCCCCGTTTTAACTGACGCACCATCCCACTATCAATATTGACAGCTCGAAACCGTTCTGTCAGTGATATTTAAAGGGCTGTGCGCCTGTGACACCTCCTAGCCAGTAACCAGCTAGCCAGCAGGTCATGGAACAACGGTGGCTCTGATGGAACTAATTTCATCTGGCCTTTTATGCCTCGCCGATCCCTCCCTTCGCTCACTCACTCAACCATCCAACCCCTTTAAAGCGCACTTGTTTACCAGCCGTATGTAATATCAATCCCTTGCCTTTCTCTCTCTGTTCTCTTTCTCCATCTCTCTTTCTCTCTCTGCCCTCCCCCCATCCCCCCCCCGGTGTGTCCACCTCTCTCGCTTCATCTCGTCTCTGCACTCGTTTGTCCTCCTTAAGGCCGATATGTATTTCGTCGTACAACCGCGTGCCACGTCTAGGTGCTATTTTCAGCGCGCGGCACCGTCGTACGGCGGAGCTTATACGAGTAAGTTAGGCGTTAGGCTCGCCTTTTTTATACCTTTTGGTTTGCAGTCACGTTTCATTTCCGTGCATGACTCATTCTGCTCAATAAGCCCCAAAGTAAGCAGATTTGTCCACCCACCCCAACCCCCCCCCTCCTCCTCCTCCCTCCCTAAGAAGGCTATTGTGATTCATGGAGGAAACCCTTCAGAGCAAATATTCTCTGGGCATTTCATGTATAAACATGCCTGACTTTCAATCGCCGGGGGAGGGCCGCTGGAAAAATGGCAGAAAAGCTTTTCTGTAACATGGTGGTTCAATACGTATAAGTGACCAACAAATGTTTTGATTCATCGCTCTGTGCCATGTGGTCAAGTTAATGCCAACTGTGATAAATAGATTAGTCCCTAGATGTTGGCCTCAAACGAGTTCTCCCCGATACTTTCGACAGGGTTGTCAGTCTAGCTAATTTGTTTTTGAGATTGGGATTTTGCCCCACAGAGAGAATCCGGCTCTGTGATGAAAAGAGTCGCCCCCGTTTAGCGTTTTAGTCCAAAATAAACAAATTCATACTCTCTATTAATATATATGTATTTTAACTGGCTTTGAAATCCTCTCTCAGAATGCCATATCCTCGGGATTAAGGGTCAGAAAATTCAATCTGAGTTGAATTAAGGGGAGCAACCTCGATGTCAAAATACACAGTGGAAAAAAATAGGCATTAGCATTCTCATATTTGCATACCATTGCTATATATAAATTAAGTGTAGTGGAGTGCTTTTGGAGAGACAGTGGGGTCGGGAGAAGTGCCTCGGAATAAGTGGGATTTTTTTCTTTTCTCACAGCAATGGCGATATACAGTCGTTTCTGGACTAATCCAATAACACGAGTGACGGGGGGAACACTGGTATGAACTTTAGTTTTTCTCCCATCCCTCCTCCACGGCTTGGTCCCCAAATGATGGGGCCAACTCATTAGGAACGTTGACAATACGCTATAACATGGCTCTGGCAGCGCTCAGCAAAACAGTGCCTCACTGAGCAATGCAAACAACAACTTCAATTAGCCCCCCCCCCTCCCTCTGTCAGACAGCCATATGTATTGCCTCAGATGATGTACAGTATGCTGCACTATAACATACATATGGAACGGCTTGAGGACCTGAGATTAAAATTGATTTTCCTACCCTTGGGAAGTGGAAAAAGTCAAAAATGGTTACTCGCACATTTATGAAACAGATTTAGTCTGTTGACATTGAAGGCCATTTTGATAAGTAATTAAACCGCCTTGGCCCAACGCAAGGTGACATGTAACTCTTTCTCAATCTCCCACCGTGTGGAGTAGCTGGCACGATAATGATGACATACCGTTGGTGGAATTGTTGTTTTATGTGCTCTACCGTACATATAAGAGAAGGGAATAGATCAAATATGATTTTATGATCGGAGCGAAGGACAGAACGAGACCTGGACAATAGCACCGACGTCATAGAAGAGGTCTGATGTGAGAAAGGTTGAGAGAGAAAACGTCTGGGAATATATTCAGTATATGTAGAGCAGTGGTTCTCAAAGTGGGGTCCAGGGACTCTCAGGGTTCCTTGAGGGGGTTCTAAATGGATCCTTTACAGGTCTAACTCTGACAGTATACAAATGGAACCAAATGAACCCTGACGGGTTCATTTGGTTCCATTTGTATACTGTCAGAGTTAAGGGGAACCTGGCACCCTGTATTGCAGTGTTTTTCAAATGGGGGGTACGCAGGGGAACTGCAGGGGGTACGTGAGGAAAAACTAGAAAATGGGAATATGTATTTTACTGTTATGGTTAATGATAAAACATTGACAGAGTTTGTCTGAACCTGCTCATTTGTACATTTCTAAACCAAATTACATCAATAACTTGACTATAAAGTTACTGAATAGAAAGCAATGTTTATTTGCCATTATGCTGTTTTATTGTGAACGTATTGGCATTGGAACTGGACTTTCTTTTTTTCTTTTTTTTTCTTTTTTTAAGATTTGTTTTTGGGCTTTTTATGCCTTTATTCGATAGGACAGTAGACTGACAGGAAATGGGGAGAGAGATGGGGAATGACATGCGGCAAAGGTCGTCCGGATCGGGAATCGAACCGGCGACGCCAGCAGGCATCATAGCCTAGTATATGGTACGCGCCTTGACCACTAGGCCAGCGGGCACCCCTGGAACTGGACTTTCGATGTCAATTTTGCTGTGGTCAGGGGAAGGGGGTACTTGGCTTCGGAAATCAGTATCAGTAAGGGGGTACTCCAGCCAAAATAGATTGAAAACCACTGCTATAGTGGGTCTAGTTTCAATGTACGGATTTCTTTTGGTTAGTCTACTATTAGACTGATGATAGGTTCAACCAGGGGTTGACACTAAGGTATCAGAGGCACTTGCCCGTCGGGCAAGTACAGGTCATGTTCTACTTGTCCAAAGGTCGTGCCCACTTAATTGCCCAAAAAGTAAATCATCCATTATAAAATGATTGGCAAAATTTGAATTACTGTACCTCGTGAATTCCAAATCCAAATACCATAGCTATAATTGCTTATGTCTATGGTTTCACACTACATTTTTTAGTGTAGCAACAGTAAACAGCACATTATAGGTAAACAGTGCTTCTAATTTACATTCCACAGACCAGAAGACAGCCCTCTGGCCACGTTCAGGTGTTTAGACAGATATCTGGTGTTGCATTTATAGACGTTTGCGTCCTCTCTCAAATGAGCACTTGCCCGGTCGGGCAACCTGAAAGCAAACTTCACCTGCCCTAAAGTTTTATTTACCTGCCAGGGGCAGGTGGGAAAGCCTTAGTGTCAATGCCTGGGTTCTTGGTTTACCTACGTTTACTCTTGCGACGCATTTGCTGTATTACCTTGAGCTTGTCCTTGCTTATTGTAAGTTGCTCTGGATTAAGAGCGTCTGCTAAATGCCCTAAATTGTAAATCGTATGTAGAGTGTACTGTATATACAGTGCATGATGGTGTGTATATGTGATCTGCTGGTCGCAGAGGCACGTGTGAGCCTTCCGGAAGCAGGGCACAGCGGAGCAGTTGGCGCGGTGGCACCCTCTGGCTGGCAGGGTCCTCTGATTAATGACTTCTCCCGGGCTTGGAGAACGCTGCGGTGGAGAGGCCACGCATCTGCGTGTCACTCAGGACTGACACCTCCTCCCAGGCCGGCTTCCGGCCGCTCGCCAAGGGATGTCCCAGATGTTCCAAGGTTCCCATAATACCCAAACAACCAGCCTGACATTGTGCTGGTGACGCTCGAGTGTGTTAGAGATGAGTCTCAGTTAAAGTATAGTCTATACCTCTCTTGTATCCATTTTACCCTATATAATTCAATATTTCCAGTATGAAAGCGACTGAATAAAGGCTTTTTAAACGTATGTATATGTATGTACCGTGTACTGTATGTATGTTTGCTTTTTTACATGGTATAAGACGTAATACGAGCAGGAAGGATTGTTAATGTTAGTTGTTTTCTTTTTTGTGTAATGTGTCAGGGGCTGTTAAGTATGACATCATTTTGTAGGCAGAGGAGCATTTCTGCCCCCAGTTTCCGTGAATCTTTTTACTATTTTTACTATTTACACATTTTTCTTCTCTTTGTTGTTGAAAGGAAAGTGTTAGAATTATACTTTAGTCGTTATTTTTGTCTCGGATCTGTTGAAATAGCGAGGGACAGAAAATGCTCTGGGGGCAGAGTTCTCCTCTGCCTACAAAATGATGTCACGGCTTAAAAGCCCCTGGGCCAAAACGGTGGCATGACACAGGGAAAAACGATTCTTTCTTTCTTTCTTTCTTTCTTTCTTTCTTTCTTTCTTTCTTTCTTTCTTATTCATTCATTCATTCAACTTTAATGCCAGAAGATTCTTTTCTCTCTCTCTTTTTTTAACCACTTTAACCCTTTTTACTTCACTAGGGGTTCGGGCAGCGTACAGCGTACACCTACAGTATGTCCCACTGCCTGCCGATCCGACCAACACTGGGTCATAGTGTTGGGGGCTTTGTCAGAGTACCCGTTGCACACGTCTGTACAAATATCTATCTGTCAGTCCCTGTCCCTTTTATGCCCATATACTGTATGCCGTCCTATAAGCTCACCAAGTGTTGATATAGATTGTCTGTTTTCACTGTTTCAAAATGTTTTTCAAAATAGTAAAAGTTGGCAAAAAGGTTAAGATTTTCTATCTTTGCAGAACCAATTATGACCCAGGATTGGGTACGGCTCTTAAAGGGTAATGCTTGGCCAAGGTATTATCAGTCTCGCTGTCTCTGCCATTATGACGCAACTGCCTTGAGGTTGCACGCAACTACTACCCCCTGTGTGTGATTAAGGTTAGGTGATCACAGGTCTGCTTTGACATGTACTTGCATTAATTTATCTTGTGAGGCTCTTTTTTTATTTTTGAAAATGTGAAAAGGAATTTCACCCAGTAAGCTTCAGTTTTCTTTGTGGCCTCACTGAGTCTCATTAACACCCAAGGGGCCAAACTCGTTCAGTAACAAGATAAGGCCACTAGAGGTCGCTCTGCCAAAAGGAGTTGTCTCGTTCCTCAACGAGAGAACAAAGGGTTAACTGTGCAGCGTGCTGCGTGCATGTTGTGTTCCCTGTGAATGACCCTAGTCCATACGTCACAACGTGGCTCGCAGAGAGAGAAAATGGCGCGACTAGGCTGCATTGATTTCCATTCTAGGCTGAAACATAAAAAGGGCTTTATCTATGAACGAGGTGCAAAGAACGCCAGGGAAGGAGAGATCTGATTGTTTTCACGGCAACACTTTACCGCGATGGTCGGCCCCGGTTTGGATTTTTGTTTCGCGAGCGTTTGTAAACAAATGGACTTTCTTCCTCAATCGTCAGTGGACACTCACGTGCACACGCACAAAGCTTCCGAGGCTCTTCAAAATAAAGCGTGAGTGAACGGCGGCAGCAGCAACGGCTAGAAATGTTAGAAACCTTGGCTTCCCATGTGTTAAACAGTGCGCCGTTCACAATGCCAGAGCCGGCCTTGTGTGTGTGGGTATATCTAGTGTGGCGCTTGTGATAAAAGTTCAGTAGGTGTAGCTGACAGGGGTGTCGTACACCCCTGTCACGCCGTCGCGCCGTGTTCTTCATTATTTTGTGCTTTAAAGGAGTCATCCAGACCAAAACACATATAGGGTTAAATCTGCCTTTTATCATACCCCTTCATACCTGCTTTAGTTGATTTTTTTCATAGCTGCCCCTGTTGCTAGATTTTGGCTGCCCCTGTTGCTAGATTTCGCAGGCTCTCTCATAACTAACACAGTGGATTGTCCTTAGGCTAGTGCGGTCATTTCTTTAGCTTCAAAGTTAATATTTTTTTATTGGATTGTGTTTACACAACGTCCTGAGATCAACCAAACCGCTGTTTTGACCTCACAGGCACCCTTACTTGTCAAACGGCTTCTGCTCTGCACCAGAGCAGGGAGAGGAGAGGCTAGAAAGGGTGGGAGGGAGGGGTCTGTTTGACAAGTAAGGGTGCCTGTGAGGTCAAAACAGCGGTGTGGTTCATCTCAGGACGTTGTGTAAACACAATCCAATAAAAAAATACTAACTTTGAAGCTCAAGAAATGACCGCACTTGCCTAAGGACAATCCACTGTGTTAGTTATGAGAGAGCCCGCGAAATCTAGCAACAGGGGCAGCCGAAATCTAGCAACAGGGGCAGCTATGACAAAAATCGACTAAAGCAGGTATGAAGGGGTATGATAAAAGGCAGATTTAACCCTATATGTGTTTTGGTCTGGATGTCTCCTTTAACTATTGAAAAATAGCAGATATACAAGCTCACAGCGCGGCACTGAGTGCCGCACTTCGAGCTTGTAGATCTGCTATTTTTGAAAAATCGTGAATATCTTTGGATATTTCAAATCCCACTAAGGTTTTTTGAAAAGAATATATATATGTTTCTATGTCGGTGAGTTACAAATGTTTGCTTGATCTACAAGCTCGCGGCGTGGC
This sequence comes from Nannobrachium achirus, assembly GCF_963921795.1. Taxonomy (NCBI): domain Eukaryota; kingdom Metazoa; phylum Chordata; class Actinopteri; order Myctophiformes; family Myctophidae; genus Nannobrachium; species Nannobrachium achirus. Next base: position 25,691,774 of record NC_137821.1, read on the forward strand.
TGTGAGCTTGTATATCTGCTATTTTTCAATAGCTAAAGTATAAAATAATTAAGGACCCTCCACCTTGGGCCCTAGTAACTCAGTCCCACTCCCCCCCCCCCCCCCCCCCTGTGACGCCCTTGGTAGCTGATGTATAGTCGCTCTCCCCAAAGTGGGGATCATTTATAAAAAGGTGTCTCCGGCTACCTTTTGTGCACGCACAGGCTTTGTGATGGAGCCATCCCTACCACCCAGCAAATCGTCACTGTCGGGCAGAAACCTCGTATCTCCAGGTTTCAAATTTGTATGTTTCTTTTCGCAAAGTAAAGCCCTGCTTCATCACACAAGGCCGTCGCACAAAAGTAGTGAAAACAGCAGATCAGCAGATCGGCTTGTAGATCGGCTGTTTTCACTAGTTTAGTTCGTTTTTTAAATGATAAATACAAACCAAACGGTTTGGGAGATGCAAGGTTTCCACCCGACAACGACGAAATGTATGTTGATGGTGTTTTCATAATCTCCCGTTTTCCCTTATTTCCCCCCGAATAAAAGGGGTGAGGGCGGGCGGCGGGGGTGTCGTAATGGAATTCAGCCATGGCGTTGGATTATAAATGAGGTCTGCGGCGCAGGCTTCATAACATTATTTAGATTCCTGTGTACAGAGACCCGTGTTCCCAACTCCCATCAGCGCTGCAACTGAATCAAATGTGAATATAAGCTGATATAGGGAAATTGGTTTGTAATGTGCTGATGCTTTGGAGACCCTGTGCAAAGGTAAAAAAGAAAAGAAAAAAAAACACCCGGAGAAACTCCATGGCACGCTTAGAGTGATGTTTTAATTACTCACATTGAATGATAACAACCAGCCATCACCCTACCAGAATGAAACAAATTAATAGGGTTTGTGTGTGTGTGTGTGTGTGTGTGTGTGTGTGTGTGTGTGTGTGTGTGTGTGTGTGTGTGTGTGTGTGTGTGTGTGTGTGTGTGTGTGTGTGTGTGTGTGTGTGTGTGTGTGTGTGTGTGTGTGTGTGCGTGCGCGCGTGTGTGCGCGCACGCATGCATCTTTTGGTTTTCAGCAAAGCTTAATTTTAGTTTCACATTGTGTGGTATATCGTCGTTGTCGGGTGGAAACCTTGTATGTCCGAAACCATTCGTTTTTTATATCACCTCGCACCGCGAGGCGTTGTGTGCTTGTAGATCTGCTGTTTTCACTACTTTTGTGCGACGGCCTTGTCTGATGAAGCAGGGCTTTACTTCGCGGAAAAAACAAACGTACAAATTTGAAACTTGGAGATACGAGGTTTCTGCCCGACAGTGACGATACAGTATGTACCCGTGTCTCCCCTGTGGTGTGTGTTCCACATTCATATTATGCCGGGTGTGAAATTTCTAGACATGTGGCAGTTTGGCGGCGTTGGGGGGGGGGGGGCAGTGTTTCCTGTGGCATTTACCGACACGGGTCAGAGTGGCATCTCTTCCTTAACCGCCATCGCCATGACAACCCTCTGACAGCGACAAGAGCGATGGGTAAAGATGTGAGTAATGTGTGTGTGTTCAATCTATTTCCGGACAGGAGACCTTTTAGCATGTCATTGGGCACGTCTCTGTGCGCTATACGCCAGTCATTCTCAACCTTTTTAATTTCAAACACGCCTAGTTTCGTAAGCATCTGGCCACGGAACCCCCATTTGATAGAAATATGTATTTCTGCAGACCCCAGTCTACACTGTAAGAACAGTTAATTTAACTCATAAGCGTGTACAAATGGAACCAAATGACTGTCCATTTAATTTTGTTCCATTTGTACACTCTCAAAGTTTCTAGAGCCGTAAGGGTCCATCTGAGAACCAATGGCCAACACAATGCATGTATGCGAAAGCTCTGCAAGAAGCTACCATTTAGATGACGGTGTCTGTTTGGAGATGTCTGAGTCTGTGCTTTTGTCCGGGGGGCTAAATCTAGCAAACCACTGGACCGATCAGTGCCAAACTTTGTACTTTGCCAGTAGGCCACAGAAGTACCTAAACTTTTATTTCATTATGGAAGTCAATGGGGCTGTGTTTATGGTTCACGTGGTTAACTGCAGAGTGAACAACGTGGTGAACACAGTATGGCCCATAGATGTCTAATCCATCCATTACATGTAATTGAGATTGAAACGCTGCATTAAACTGGTGGTGTGTAGGATTGAGCTCAGAGTGAAAATTGCAAGGATTAGAAAGAATATCAAACACATGTATGTACTACACACTCCCCCGCTGTCAAGCTCAGCAGCTAGAACACGCTACAGAAAGCCCCTTCGCAGAACACGTAAAATTACCTTGTCAATCTTCGCCGGCTTGCGGACTAGTTTTTCTACTCCGCTTTCTGGCATATTAGGAAGAAGAAGGGACGTAAAAAAGGGGTCAAAACGAGTTCTGTTTGGATGGATTTTCTTGGCCATGGCATGTGTCTAATGGCTGCTTTTTAATGAGAAGAGGCTACAGCAGCCGGATTTAGAGCTGTGGTGACAGCCAGTCAGAGGGAGGCAGTCACCCCACCGTGAGCACGCACAGCCGCACGCACGCACGCACGCACAGCCGCACGCACGCACGCGCGCACGCACGCACGCACGCACGCACGCACGCACGCACGCACGCACGCACGCACGCACACACACACACACACACAGAGCACCTCCACAACCACCAAAAAGTGCACAATCATTTGTTGTCTTGATGCCGGGTGCGCACAGGGGGACCAACTAAAGTAGCAACAGACACATGGCAAAAAGAAAAGTCTACTCTAAATCTCCTCTGTTTGTCCTCGCTTAAGATAACAGATTTCTGTCAATAATATATGTATTATTAAAGCACAAACAACATGTAGACAAACATGAATCTCCTCCATTTCCAATGAAGCATAGGGGTAGGATGATAAACAAAGTATTTGACTGAGCCACACCTGCCCTATTTATTCGAACATGGCAGGGTTATCACTGCACTCCACGAGAAAGAAAACATGTTGAATGGGAAAGGCAAGGTAGAATGATGAATTGCACGGTAAAGTGACCAAATGAGATGCAGTAAAATGAAACGGCACATCGAGGTTACTGTTGATATAAAGGGTGACATACATTGCAAATGTATGGCCCACTTTGATGTGTTCATCAATCTGCCCACAGCCAGAGCAGTCCGACTTGAATGTGCCCGATACACTTATACTGGGATCTATCCCAATGCATCAACATCATGTTAGCCAGCTTTGTGTGTGTTTGTGTGTGTGTGTGTGTGTGTGTGTGAGTTCATTGTTTCTAAAATGTAGTCTCCTGATCACATTGAAATCATACAAATACTACTGCAGGGGTCTTCAACAGGGGTTCCGGGACCCCTAAGGGGTCCTCAGAGTTACTACAGAGGGGCGCCAAAATCTTTGTGTGATAAGATAATTAACAACTTGAACCCTCGCATCCCTATTCTGAGTAGAACTTTAGACAAAAATAGCAGATCTACAAGCTCTCAACGCCTCACGCCGTGAGGCGTTGAGAGCTTGTAGATCGGCTATTTTTGGCAAATAGGTTTTGTGTAGAGGTTAAGTTGTTAAATGTCTGAAAAATCGCATTAACACAAATACAACATACAGTAGACTGATGACAGTGCTGTCAGTGAAGTCTATGAATCCATCTATGAAATCTGAAAATCTGCTACACAATTTTATACAATATGTAGTGGGGGTCCCTACTTTGTCTCCCTCTCAGCTAAGGGGTCCTTGGCCTGAAAACGTTGAAGACCCCTGTACTACAGTATACTGTACCGTACTGTATATTGCATATAATTGTATGAGTGAATTTCACAAAATCTCCCTCAACCCAAAATTATATCTCGTCAGACTGGGTCAGCATCCAGGAGAGGCTGGTGGGGGTTGGGAGGTATGGGTCATCATTTTCCTCAGAAGGAGGCCTGCCTTTATCTCATCATATTATTTCAACCATTAGTGAGGAGCTTTTTACATAATTTCTTGTTCCAAAATCACAGTTTGACCCATATCACTGCAATCTGCTGTTCATTACCAAAACTGCTACAATTTCGGCCCTTTTTAGAATCGCTTGGTCTCGTAACGATGAGGATCACACACTGTACTTTGTTCCAAATACCATTCATCATTCCGGGAAGTGTATGAGTCACTGAAGAAGACAAGTAGTACCCTTAGATACTGTACACACAAAGTAAATGCTATATTGCATATTGACAGGTGCAAGCCTTGCCACATACCGTAATGCATTTACGGTATGTCCAATCTATCTATAGTATCTATTGAAGCAGGAGATTTCTCCACAATGATGAGACATTTTGGTTTACATATCAAAGCAAAATACCTATCTTATGTACAGTAGATAATAGTTATAAAACAGAAGGTTTTTGTCTCCTAGGTACTCAGATGCAACTCAGGCAAATTTCTTGTTGTGGGGTTATGCCAAGTTGCCCCTGGCAATATGGCAGTAATGTTGATGTACTATCCAGTGGCCAATGCGGCGTCCACGTACATTATGTCTGTGGTAGTACCAGCTGCAGCCCACCAACCCATCCATGGTGTCTTTGGGTGTTCCAGCCCTGCCAACATACACTATGTCACTGACTGTGCTTAGTTCTTTGTTCAGGACTAATGGGGATTTCTCTACGTCTGCTCTACATCAAAACGGCACAGCCTCTCTGTTCCACATCAAATGGTTTTACTTTTTACATCACTTGAAAACGAGGCAGGCGTGCTGACAGAAGTGGCCTGAGGGAGTGTCCGTACAGAGCGGCGCGATGGCCGCGCTGTCGATAGGTTGTTAATCCGTTATAATCTATATTTATAAATTGCACGTAGTGCTGTACTTGCCAATGAAACTATCGTCACTGCTGGGCAGAAACCTTGTATCTCCCAAGTTTCAAATGAATGAATTGTTTCACAAAGTAAAGCACTGCTTCATCACACAAGGTCGTCGCACAAAAGTAGTGAAAACAGCTGATCTACAAGCACACAACGCCTCGCGGTGCGAGGCGTTGTGTGCTTGTAGATCGGCTGTTTTCACTCGTTTGATAAATACAAAACAAACGGTTTTAGACATACAAGGTTTTCACCCGACGACGACGCCATATGACTCTACATTGAGATGACAACATCCACATCTCGTACCACATTTTGTCGCACTATACAGGTGAAATAGAGATGAGCTGACGGTCCTTGTTGTGCGTAGTGCTGGACCATCAGGTTGGAGATGAGTGAGAACTTGCAGTAGCCTATCAATTTTCCCACGTGAATACAGTCAGTGTATGCGCTGACACGGTACTTAGCATCTCTTTCATAATAACAGGGTACACAGGCCCCGCTGTTAGCAGAAGTTAAGAGAACACGGTGACGATCTTCCTCCCTATTTAATGCAAACACGCCACCCCAATAGATGATTAAGCCCCCCATTAATAGACGTGATCATGAAGTCCAAAAACGCACTGGCCCCGGCACTCTTGCACACACAGACACTCGCACTCTTGGATAAATACGCCACGGGTAATTATAGCGGGAAGCATGTCTTGGCAGTGCTGTCAGAACTGTAATTGCTGGAGGGACAGTGGGCTATCGAAGAGGCACATCGCGCCGGAGATGCAACGTGGAGGCGAGCCACTTTGATTAGACGCGAAGGGGTGAGAAACAGAGGTTATCTCCTCACCCCTCCATTCTCATATCTTGCATACCTTGAACAACGCTGGCCATTTAACACGAGATAAGCAGAATTATTATTTTTGAAGAAGGACCAACGGTAAATACTCTTCCCCGAGAGCGATCATCATAGCCAGAGCATTTAACCCTGAGGGCCATTATAGGGTCTCTTGTCAGGGCTTTGAAAGGTAACATCCGTACCTGGTATCACATCATACATGAGACACACACACAAAAAAACACTTCTCGTCTTGTTAGAAGAAATTGCCGAGGGTAAATGTGTGCAGACTGTGCACTAGTGCGCTCACTCAGCTTTGCTGTCATGAATTGCCAATTTTGGTGCCAGCAGGCTTGGAATAAAAAAGAAAAGGAAAAAAGGACTGAACTCGGGCCAGAAGTGGGATTTTAATTTCTTGGAAATTCCCATCTGTTTGCGCATATGTGTATGGGGATTGGAAAGGGGGGAGGGTGGGTGGAGGGGGACTGTAGAAAGAACACTATACAGTACAGTACGTCCGATGGAGAGAGCTGAAATCATGACTTTCAAATGAACAGCGAGCTTCAGGCATGTGCACACATAGACATCAAAGGGGGCTTGAGCCCCTGCCCTTTTACCCTGTATGTAAAAAGTGCCCTCTCAAGACCATGGATGCAGTTTTTACTGTGGTGAAAGAAATGCAAATGCCCTCCTTTCCATGCCATACCTGAAGGAAGCATTCAAGAGAATTGCCTTGTCCAAACTCTCCTGAACTTGAACGCAGCATCTTACATTATGTTGAAAGAACTGCCCTCTATGTGTAGAAATCCATGCTGTTACGCCACATCTCCAGTATTCACTTGTTTACGCTCAGCTCAGTGTGGTATCAAGTACCGAAAATAGCCGACCTCCAAGCTCACAACGCGTCGCAGTGTGACACGTTGTAAGCTTGGAGGTCTGCTATTTTCACCAAAAGGCCCTTTTAGAAATGTCAGCCCCTGCCTCTCTAAAATTCTCTGCACGTCCCTGGCGATCTTCTTCCTTCTGAATATTGCTTGTGAACATTACTGGTAATAATGTCATCACGGAATCTATGGGGAACATAAAGGTAATCATAACTGTGCAGTGTGCGAGCCGGGGACCACTTGGTTTTGCTGCTTTTTACCCAGGCCAGCAGATAATTGCACAGGACAACCCGAATCACGTCCATTCACACCGAAACACTTTACATACATCTCTACCCATGCCATGGGAGCAAGATATTGCACACCAAATATTGATTGAATGCTAAAGATGCAATCTGTGCCGAGTCTCTGTGTAAGCAAATAACTAATTTAATATCAATCATCATGCCGCTGGGTTCTTTGGAGTGGACTAACCGCTCCTGTCACAATGCACTCTGAATTAATACATGAAAGTCGCTGCATGGTTAGCTTTAAAGCACATCCAAATATCTCCTTTGTTGGCTCTTATGAAGAGAAAATGAACTTAATTGGAAGTGACATACAATTGGCCACTATTAACCTTGCGTGAAATTTGTCCACGGCTATCCTGGGCAACAGCAAGCGAACACCAACTTCATCTAGTACGGTACTCATCATAGTCGGAGCGACTAGAGGCGTTGTGATTGGCTGTGACCGTTAATGTCGAGGTGGCATCACCCCATCACCACACAAACAAGAAAGACATCTAAGCTTGAGCATTTTCAATAAAAAGATAACAATAATTTGAAATGAATTTAATTCATTAAAAAAAAAGGGTGAATCTATTTTTAAATCAAGTTCATTAGTTGGTCACACCGGTTAATTCGCACTGGTTAATAAGCTTAATAAAAGCATGGCCTCATTAGCCAACAGCTAAGGGGAAAAGGAATGTGAAACATAATCTGGATTGACGTGACTATACATAGCAAAATCCTGAGTGTTAATATGAAAAAATGAACCATTTTATACACACATTCCTACTCAGGCTCCTCCTGTATCAGTTGAGTATAAGAGATAATCGAATATAAATGCTTCACTAGCAGAACGACTGCTACCAAAGTGGTATTATTGGAATAATGACTAATTTGGGAGGAAGGGGGATAAAAAACAAACACACAAACAAACAAACAAACAAACAAACCAAATTGACATTAACCAATCGACATTGCAAGCTAGAGGAAGGTTTATGAGGTAATTGAAATGGTAATAGTTTATCCTCCACGAACGATGCATGGCTATATGCTCAGTACGTTTCATGGCAATCTGCCCATTTGATTTTGAAGTCTCACGTGCTAGCAGAACATGACATGGGGTCACCAAAATCTGTTGGGTTCATCCCCCGGGGAGTATGAGTGTGCACAACAAATTGCTTGGCAATCCAGCCAGTAGGCCTAGTTTTCAAGTTCTGGTTTCGGACCAACGTTTTTGGACAGACTGACCGACCCACTTACTGGCTGACATTGCCATCTTTCCAACACAGAATGGTTCTAATCTAAACGGCCGTTCAATCTTATTATACAGACAATTAGGAACTAATTTTGACATGAGAACCTCTCACAATTTTACTTCTATTCTATTTTTATTTTACCGAATGGGTTCCCAGATTCCCTGTGTGTGTCAACTATGTGGTTCATATGTGTTTTCTTGCGGCGTTGATGCAAGTTTCAAATCAATTCTTGAAAATAAACATTTACAGAATGATAAGAGTGATGACCATTTTGCATGTGTATTAGTACAGGTCTGCCTTGAGATTTTGACATGCCCTTTGGTGTTCCCATCAGCCACAAACTGCTTGAAACCCACCAGTGGTAGACTTACCATGAGCATTATATGCTTCCCTGAGACTACAGATACAGTATTTTATCATGCCATGCCTCTTCTGCGAGCATGCAAACCTAGGCTATTTAAACTCCTCGTATGCATTCCCCTGGCCCTCCATCAATAATAAGGTAGCTTGAGGAGTGATGATTTAGACATATGGTTCTACATAGCTTTGAGGGTGGAGCATCATAGCATGGCACTAAAAGTGCCATGATTAGAGGTTTGTTTTCCCACTTGGGCCATTTATGCTTAAAATGGTACAGCATCATGAAACCGCAAGACGCCTTGGATAAAAATGGCCATCGAATGAAATCATTTAGGAAGCCCGTGCATCTCCATAGAGAGTTACCCCGGCAGCAACATGAACGTGTACGCAAAGCGTAAAATGGGAAGTACGTTTCCATCGTCATATCCCTGCAGTTAGAAAACATGACTGTCAAAGTTTGACATACTGTTTCTGTAGGGCTATAATATCCCCCAGAATATATGGTGGCTATGTGGCTGACATGCATCTTCGTGTTGTCTCGAAGTAAAAGCTGAAGTGACGTTTTGATTTAGACGAATGAAATGGCGTTCACTGGGACCCTAACCCTTAACTCTCTCCGAAGCTTGTTGTATGAAATTCAAATTGTCCAAAAAAGCAACGTATACAGTACATCAAAAAGGCCATACATCTTGAGATGAATAGATTTTTGTCTCCGAGCTGCGTTCATTCCTGCCCGCCTGCAGGCTTCTCGCATTTTCATCAGAGATGAAGTTTGCCTGCTTGCTCAAGCGGCGCCGCTCTCTTTTTCTGCAGCATGGCAACTTATTACCTGGGACACTTGTAGCAGCTCTCGACAAACATCATATTTTCACACATGGGCGCCAATAATTGTGAACTCCACAAAGCATGGGGCGTCTCGTCGCGGCAGCGTGGGCCTCTTTTCG